>NC_040080.1:3202998-3515498 GCF_003369695.1 Bos indicus x Bos taurus | reverse complement strand
TGATTATTTGCTTTCCAATGCTAGGGAAGTTTTCAGCTATTATCTCTTACAATATCTCCTGCAGTCCTTTCTCTCTCTCTTCTCCTGTGGGACCCTATAATGTGAATGCTGTTGCATTCAGTGTTGTTCCAGACACCTCTTAGGCTATCTTCACTTCTTTTCATTCTTTTTTTCTGTATGCTCTACTGTGGCAGTGATTTCCACGGATTCTGGTCTTCAGGTCATTTATCTGTCCTTCCGCTTCAGTTATTCTGCTACTGATTTCATCTACTATATTATTCATCTGTCTTTGTTCTTTAGTTCTTCTAGGTCTTTGGTAAACATTTCTAAAATCATCTCAATCTTTGTCTCCATTCTGTTCTCAAGATCCTGGATCATTGTGAATATCATTATTCTGGATTCTTTTATAGGAAGGCTGCCTATCTCCCCTTCATTTAGTTGTTTTTCTGGGGTTTTATCTTATCTCTTCATATGGGACATAACTTTCTGCTTTTTCATCATGATTGAAAGTGAAAGTGAAAGGAGCTAAGTCATATCTGACTCTTTGTGACCCCATGGACACTCAGTTCAGTTCAGTCACTCAGTTGTGTCCAACTCTTTGCAACCCCATGGACGGCAGCATGCCAGGCCTCCCTGTCCATCACCAACTCCTGGAGTTCACCCAAACTCATATCCATCAAGTCGGTGATGCCATCCAACCGTCTCATCCTCTGTTGTCCCCTTCTCCTCCTGCCCTCAATCTTTCCCAACATCAGGGTCTTTTCAAATGAGTCAGTTCTTCACATCAGGTGGCCAAAGTATTGGAGTTTCAGCTTCAGCATCAGTCCTTCCAATGAATATTCAGGACTGATTTCCTTTAGGATGGACTGGTTGGATCTCCTTCCTGTCCAAGGGACTTTCAAGAGTCTTCTCCAATATCGAAGTTCAAAAAGGCATCAGTTCTTCGGTGCTCAGCCTTCTTTATGGTCCAGCTCTCACATCCATACATGACTACTAGAAAAACCATAGATTTGACTATGACTATACAGTCCGTGGAATTCTCCAGGCCAGAATACTTGAGTGGGTAGCCTTTCCCTTCTCTAGGGGATCTTCCTAATCCAGGTATCAAACCCAGGTCTCTCGCATTGCAGGCAGATTCTTTACCAGGTGAACCACAGGGGAAGCCCAGGAATCCCTTATTCAGTGGATCTGTCCGACCCAGGAATCAACCTGGGGTCTCCTGCACTGCAGGCACATTATTTACCAACTGAGCTGTCAGGGAAGACTTTCATCTTGATTAACTTTCTGTAATATGGTTTTTGATTTAACTACTGTCAGACTGTCCTTCTTCTTGCTTTTTCTGTCTGCCCTCTGATGGATGAGGCTGAGAGGCTTGTGTAAGCTTCTTGATGGGAGAAACTGGCCATGGGAAAAACTGGGCCTTGCTTGATAAAGCTTGAATCTAATTATCTACTGATGGGTGGAGTTGCACTCTCTCCCTGGTAGTTATTTGGTCTGAGGCAACCCAGCACTGGGATCTACAACTTCTCAGTCAGTTCAGTTGCTCAGTTGTGTCCGACTCTTTGTGACCCCATGGATTGCAGCAGTCCACGCCTCCCTGTCCATCACCAGCTCCCAGAGTTTACCCAAATTAATGTCCATTAAGTTGTGATGCCATCCAACCTTCTCATCCTCTCTCATCCCCTTCTCCTTCTGCCTTCAATCTTTCTCAGCATCAGGTCTTTTCCAATGAGTCAGTTCCTTGCTTCAGGGGGCCAGATCAGGACTGATTTCCTTTAGGATGGACTGGTTGGATCTCCTTGCAGTCCAAGGGACTCTCAAGAGTCTTCTCCAACACCGCAGTTCAAAAGCATCCATTTTTCGGCACTCAGCATTCTTTATGGTCCAACTCTCACATCCATACATGCCTACTGGGAAAACCATAGCTTTGACTAGATGGACCTTTGTTGGCAAAGTAATGTCTCTGGTTTTTAATATGCCATCTTAGGTTGGTCATAACTTTCCTTCCAAAGAGTAAGCATCTTTTAATTTCATGGTTCAGTCAAGATCTGCAGTGATTTTGGAGCTCAAGAGAATAAAGGCTGTCACTGTTTCTATTGTTTCCCCATCTATTTGCCATGAACTGATGGGACCAGATGCCATGATCTTAGTTTTCTGAATGTTGAGTTTTAAGCCAACTTCTTCCCTCTCCTCTTTCACTTTCATGAAGAGGCTCTTCAGCTCCTCTTCACTTTCTGCCATAAGGGTGGTGTCATCTGCATATCTGAAGTTATTGATATTTCTCCCAGCAATCTTGATTTCACCTTGTGCTTCTTCCAGCCCAGAATTTCTCATGATGTACTCTGCATATACATTAAATAAGCAGGGTGACAATATATAGCCCTGATGTACTCCTTTCCCGATTTGGAACCAGTCTGTTGTTCCATTTCCAGTCCTAACTGTTGCTTCCTGACCTGCAGACAGGTTTCTCAAGAGGCAGGTCAGGTGGTCTGGTATTCCCATCTCTTTCAGAATTTTCCACAGTTTGTTGTGATCCACACAGTCAAAGGCTTTGGTGTAGTCAATAAAGCAGACGTAGATGTTTTTCTGGAACTCTCTTGCTTTTTCTATGATCCAGCAGATGTTGGCAATTTGATCTCTGGTTCCTCTGCCTTTTCTAAATCCAGCTTGAACATCTGGAAGTTCACAGTTCACATACTATTGAAGCCTGGGTCGGAGAATTTTGAGCATGACTTTGCTAGCATGTGAGATGAGTGCAATTGTGCGGTAGTTTGAGCATTCTTTGCCATTGCCCTTCTTTGGGATTGAAGTGAAAACTGACCTTTTCCAGTCCTGTGGCCACTGCTGAGTTTTCCAAATTTTCTGGCATATCGAGTGCAGCACTTTCACAGCATCATCTCTTAGAATTTGAAATACTTCAACTGGAATTCCATCACCTCCAGTAGCTTTGTTCGTAGTGATGCTTCCTAAGGCTCACTTATCTTCGCGTACCAGGATGTCTGGCTCTAGGTGAGTGATCACACCTTCGTGGTTATCTGGGTCGTGAAGATCTTTTTTGTATAGTTCTTCTGTGTATTCTTACCACCTCTTCTGAATATCTTCTGCTTCTGTTAGGTCCATACCATTTCTGTTCTTGTGCTCATCTTTTCCTGAAATGTTCCCTTGGTATCTCTAATTTTCTTGAAGAGATCTCTAGTCTTTTCCATTCTGTTGTTTTCCTCTATTTCTTTGCATTGATCGCTGAGGAGGCTTTCTTATCTCTCCTTGCTATTCTTTGGAACTCTGCATTCAAATGGGTATATCTTTCCTTTTCTCCTTTGCCTTTGGCTTCTCTTCTTTTCACAGCTATTTGTAAGCCCTCCTCAGACAACCATTTTTCCTTTTTGCATTTCTTTTTCTTGGGGATGGTCTTGATCACTGCCTCCTGTATAATGTCACGAACCTCCGTCCATAGTTCTTCATGCACTGTATCTGATCTGATCCCTTGAATCTATTTGTCACTTCCACTATATAATCATAAGGAATTTGCTTTAGGTCATATCTGAATGGTCTAGTGGTTTTCCCTACTTTCCTCAATTTCAGTCTGAATTTGGCAATAAGGAGTTCATGATCTGAGCCACAGTCAGCTCCTGGTCTTGTTTTGCTGACTGTATAGAACTTCTCCATCTTTGGCTGCAAAGAATATAATCAATCTGATTTTGGTGTTGACCATCTGGTGATGTCCATGTGTAGAGTCTTCTCTTGGGTTCAGAGTGTGTTCACTATGACCAGTGCATTCTCTTGGCAAAACTGTATTTGCCTTTGCCCTGCTTCATTCTGTACTCCAAGGCCAAATTTAACTGTTACTCCAGGTTCTTGAAGTTCTACTTTTGCATTCCAGTCCCCTATAATGGAAAGGACATCTTTTTTGGGTGTTAGTTCTAGAAGGTCTTGTAGGTCTTCATAGAATTCTTCAGCTTCTTCAGCATTGCTGGTCAGGGCATAGGCTTGGATTACCGTGATATTGAATGGTTTCCCTTGGAAATGATCATTCTGTCATTTTTGAGATTGCATGCAAGTGCTGCATTTCAAACTCTTTTGCTGACTATGATGGCTACTCCATTTCTTCTAAGGGATTCCTGCCCACAGTAGTAGATATAATGGTCATCTGAGTTAAATTCATTTTACTTCGCTGATTCCTAAAATGCCGATGTTTACTCTTGCCATCTCCTGTTTGACCACTTCCAATTTGCCTTGATTCATGGACCTGACATTCCAGGTTCCTGTGCAATATTGCTCTTTCCAGCATCGACTTTACTTCTATCACTAGTTGCATCCCCAACTGGGTATTTTTTTGCTTTGGCTCCGTCTCTTCATTCTTTCTGGAGTTATTTCTCCACTGATCTCCGTTAGCATATTGGGCACCTACCAACCTGGGGATTTCATCTTTCAGTGTCCTATTTTTTACCTTTCCATGCTGTTCATGGAGTTCTCAGGGCAAGAATGCTGAAGTGGTTTGCCATTCCCTTCTCCGGTGGACCACATTCTGTCAGACCTTTCCACCTTGACACGTCCATCTCAGGTGGCCCCACATGGCATGGCTCATAGTTTCATTGACTTAGACAAGGCTGTGGTCCATGTGATCATACTGGTTAGTTTTCTCTGATTGTGGTTTTCAGGCTGTCTGCCTTCTGATGGAGAAGGATAAGAGGCTTATGGAAGCTTCCTAATGGAAGAGACTGAGGGGGAAAGGTCTTGTTCTGATGGTGAGGCCATCCTCAGTACAGTTCAGTCACTCAATCGTGTCTGACTCTTTGCAACCCCATGAATTGCAGCACACCAGGCCTCCCTGTCCTTTATCGAGCCCATCTTTGCATGAAATGTTCCCTTGGTATCTCTAATTTTCTTGAAGAGATCTCTAGTCTTTCCCATTCTGTTGTTTTCCTTTATTTCTTTGCATTGATTGCTGAGGAAGGCTTTCTTATCTCTTCTTGCTATTCTTTGGAACTCTGCATTCAGATGCTTATATCTTCCCTTTTCTCCTTTGCTTTTCAGTTCTCTTCTTTTCACATCCATTTGTAAGGCCTCCCTGCCAGGGTCCAGCTCCGGCTGATCCAGGGTATTCGAAGGAGAGACGGCATAGGCGACCTATTTATTTAAATATTTATCAAAGATATAAAGAGTAATAGAATAAGGATAGCTCAGTGAGGAAATTCAGTGGAGAAAAGAGGCTGAATAATTCAGCCAGAAGGTAAGAGAAAGAACGACATGGTGAGACCAAGTTTCAGTGAACAAGGCCCACACTTTATTTTCCAAAGTAGTTTTTATACCTTAAGTTATGCATAGAGGATAATGGGGGAAGGGGTAGAGTCATGCAGCAAGCCAGGCTTTCTTCCTGCAAACTTATCATATGCAAAAGCTTAGGTGATTTGCATCATCTTCTGGCCCGGAGGCCTGTTAACATTTTAAGACCCTTTCTTCAGAAAACTTATTTTTCTCTAAAGGTGATTGGTCAGGAGCCACTCTCCAAAAGCATTAGATAAAGTTGCATTCCTATAGGGCAAAGGTGTGGTGGGCTATAACAAGAAAAAGAATTAACTCAAGGGTCCCAGGTTACAAACATTAAAGCTACTACTTACACCAATTATATTAATCAATACACTGCCAGGGACACAGCAGGTAAGGGATATGGAAACTTAGCAGCAAACATTGGCCCAACAAGTGAAAATCCCTTCACCAATACAATTTCTAATCAATCTTTTAACTACTCAAAAGAATCTGTGTTTAGACAGTTTAGAACATCTCCTGCCTCTCACAGTTGGGAGGCTCTGAACAATCACATGTGGCCAGAAAAACCTATTCAGGCAGGATAGAGGATTTCCAAAGGAGTTTGTAGGTTGAAACACTATCACACCCAGGAATTATTAACTGGAGCTGTAAGCTAACTCTTTTTTCAGAGAGGTAGTGGGGGACAGCCCCCCCATAAAGTCAGAGGTGTAGGTGAAGGCACAAAGCAGAAAGTAGGCAGACTCTGGTTTTGGGGGTAAATGCTCGAGAATTTCCAGGGGGACTCCTGAGGCTCGATCCCGCCTTTGCGTATGCTGAGCCTCCTTCCTCATGACCTTTGTCATGGGTGGAGCTCCTCACGCTGGCTCCCAGCAGTGATAGAATTCCAGTTGAGCTATTCCAGATCCTGAAAGATGATGCTGTGGAAAGTGCTGCACTCAATATGCAATATGCACTCAATATGCAATATGCCGGCTCCTGGCACCTCCCCAGGCAGCCATTTTGCTTTTTTGCATTTCTTTTCTATGGGGATGGTCTTGATCCCTGTCTCCTGTACAATGTCACGAACCTCAGTCCATAGTTCATCAGGCACTCTATCTATCAGATCTAGTCCCTTAAATCTATTTGTCACTTCCACTGTATAATCATAAGGGATTTGATTTAGGTCATACCTGAATGGTCTAGTGGTTTTCCCTACTTTCTTCAATTTAAGTCTGAATTTGGCAATAAGGAGTTCATGATCTGAGCCTCAGTCAGCTCCTGGTCTTGTTTTTGCTGACTGTATAGAGCTTCTCCATCTTTGGCTGCAAAGAATATAATCAACCTGATTTCGGTGTTGACCATCTGGTGATGTCCATGTGTAGAGTCTTCTCTTGTGTTTTTGGAAGAGAGTGTTTGCTATGACCAGTGAATTTTCTTGGCAAAACTCTATTAGTCTTTGCCCTGCTTCATTCTGTATTCCAAGACCAAATTTGCCTGTTACTCCAGGTGTTTCTTGACTTCCTACTTTTGCATTCCAGTCCCCTATAATGAAAAGGACATCTTTTTTGGGTGTTAGTTCTAAAAGGTCTTGTAGGTCTTCATAGAACAGTTCAACTTCAGCTTCTTCAGAGTTACTGGTTACGGAATAGATTTGGATTACTGTGATATTGAATGATTTGCCTTGGAAATGAACAGAGATCATTCTGTCCTTTTTGAGATTGCATCCAAGTACTGCATTTCGGACTCTTTTGTTGACTATGATGGCTACTCCATTTCTTCTGAGGGATTCCTGCCTGCAGTAGTAGATATAATGGTCATCTGAGTTAAATGATGATGGACAGGAAGACCTGGCATGCTGCGATTCATGAGGTCACAAAGAGTCGGACACGACTGAGTGACTGAACTGAACTGAGGCCTCCCTGTCCATCACCAACTCCCGGAGTTCACCCAGACTCACGTCCATCGAGTCAGTGATGCCGTCTAGCCGTCTAGCTTATCCTCTGTCATCCCCTTCTCCTCCTTCCCCCAATCCCTCCCAGCATCGGAGTCTTTTCCAATGAGTCAGCTCTTCACATGAGATGGCCAAAGTACTGGAGTTTCAGCTTCAGCATCATTCCTTCCAAAGAACACCCAGGACTGATCTCCTTTAGAATGGACTGGTTGGATTTCCTTGCAGTCCAAGGGACTCTCAAGAGTCTTTGCCAACACCACAGTTCAAAAGCATCAATTCTTCAGTGCTCAGCTTTCTTCACAGTCCAACTCTCACATCCAAACATGACTACTGGAAAAACCATAGCCTTGACTAGATGGATCTTTGTTGGTGAAGTAACGTCTCTGCTTTTGAATATGCTATCTAGGTTGGTCATAACTTTCCTTCCAAGGAGTAAGCGTCTTTTAATTTCATGGCTGCAGTCACCATCTGCAGTGATTTTGGAGCCCCCCAAAATAAAGTCAGCCACTGTTTCCACTGTTTCCCCATCTATTTCCCATGAACTGATGGGACCAGATGCCATGATCTTCGTTTTCTGAGTGTTGAGCTTTAAGCCAACTTTTTCACTCTCCTCTTTCACTTTCATCAAGAGGCTTTTGAGTTCCTCTTCACTTTCTGCCATAAGCGTGGTGTCATCTGCATGTCTGAGGTTATTGATATTTCACCTGGCAATCTTGATTCCAGCTTGTGCATCCTCCAGCATAGCGTTTCTCATGACGTACTCTGCATATAAGTTAAATAAGCAGGGTGACAGTATACAGTCTTGACGTACTCCGTCTCCTACTTAGAACCAGTCTGTTGTTCTATGTCCAGTTCTAACTGTTGCTTCTTGACCTGCATATAGGTTTCTCAGGAGGCAGGTCAGGTAGTCTGGTATTCCCATCTCTTTCAGAATTTTCCACAGTTTATTGTGATTCACACAGTCAAAGGCTTTGGCATAGTCAGTAAAGCAGAAATAGATGTTTTTCTGGAACTCTCTTGCTTTTTCTATGATCCAGCAGATGTTGGCAATTTGATCTCTGGTTCCTCTGCCTTTTCTAAAACCAGCTTGAACATCTGGAAGTTCACAGTTCACGTATTGCTGAAGCCTGGCTTGGAGAATTTTGAGCATTACTTTACTAGCGTGTGAGATGAGTGCAATTGTGCGGTAGTTTGAGCATTCTTTGGCATTGCCTTTCTTTGGGATTGGAATGAAAACTGACCTTTTCCAGTCCTGTGGCCACTGCTGAGTTTTCCAAATTTGCTGGCATATTGAGTGCATCACTTTCAAAGCATCATCTTTCAGGATTTGAAATAGCTCAACTGGAATTCCATCACCTCCACTAGCTTTGTTCATAGTGATGCTTTCTAAGGCCCACTTGACTTCACATTCCAGGATGTCTGGCTCTAGGTGAGTGATCACACCATCGTGATTATCCTTGTTGTGAAGATCTTTTTTGTACAGTTCTTCTGTGTATTCTTGCCACCTCTTCTTAATATCTCTGCTTCTGTTAGGTCCATACCATTCTGTCCTTTATCGAGCCCATCTTTGCATGAAATGTTCCCTTGGTATCTCTAATTTTCTTGACGAGATCTCTAGTCTTTCCCATTCTGTTGTTTTCCTCTATTTCTTTGCATTGATTGCTGAGGAAGGTTTTCTTATCTCTTGCTGTTCTTTGGAACTCTGCATTCAGATGCTTATGATTTTCCTTTTCTCCTTTGCTTTTCAGTTGTCTTCTTTTCACATCCATTTGTAAGGCCTCCCCAGACAGCCATTTTACTTTTTTGCATTTCTTTTTCTTGGGGATGGTCTTGATCCTTGTCTCCTGTACAATGTCAGGAACCTCCGTCCATAGTTCATCAGGCACTCTATCTATCAGATCTAGTCCCCTGAATCTATTTGTCACTTCCACTGTATAATCATAAGGGATTTGATTTAGGTCATACCTGAATGGTCTAGTGGTTTTCCCCACTTTCCTCAATTTCAGTCTGAATTTAGCAATAAGGAGTTCATGATCTGAGCCTCAGTCAGCTCCTGGTCTTGTTTTTGCTGACTGTATAGAGCTTCTCCATCTTTGGCTGCAAAGAATATAATCAATCTGATTTCAGTGTTGACCATCTGGTGATGGCCATGTGGAGAGTCTTCTCTTGTGTTGTTGGAAGAGGGTGTTTACTATGACCAGTGTGTTCTCTTGGCAGAACTCTATTAGCCTTTGCCCTGCTTCATTCTGTACTCCAAAGCCAAATTTGCCTGTTACTCCAGGTGTTTCTTGACTTCCTACTTTTTCATTCCAGTCCCCTATGATGAAAAGGACATCTTTTTTGGGTGTTAGTTCTAAAAGGTCTTGTAGGTCTTCATAGAACAGTTCAACTTCAGCTTCTTCAGAATTACTGGTTAGGGCATAGACTTGGATTACTGTGATATTGAATGGTTTGCCTTGGAAATGAACAGAGATCATTCTGTCCTTTTTGAGATTGCATCCAAGTACTGCATTTCAGACTCTTTTGTTGACCATGATGGCCACTCCATTTCTTCTGAGGGATTCCTGCCCGCAGTAGTAGATATAATGGTCATCTGAGTTAAATTCACCCATTCCAGTCCATTTGAGTTCGCTGATTCCTAGAATGTCGACATTCCCTCTTGCCATCTCTTGTTTGACCACTTCCAATTTGCCTTGATTCATGGACCTGACATTCCAGGTTCCTATGCAACATTGCTATTTACAGCATCGGACCTTGCTTCTATCACCAGTCACATCCACAGCTGGGTGTTGTTTTTGCTTTGGCTCCATCCCTTCATTCTTTCTGGAGTTATTTCTCTACTGATCTCCAGTAGCATATTGGGCACCTACCGACTTGGGGAGTTCCTCTTTCAGTATCCTATCATTTTGCCTTTTCAACTGTTCATGGGGTTCTCAAGGCAAGAATACTGAAGAGGTTTGCCATTCCCTTCTCCAGTGGACCACATTCTGTCAGACCTCTCCACCATGACTCGCCCATCTTGGGTGGCCCCTCAGGGCATGGCTTAGTTTCATTGAGTTAGACAAGGCTGTGGTCCATGTGATTAGATTTATTAGTTTTCTGAGATTATGGTTTCAGTGTATCTGCCCTCTGATGCACTCTTGCAACACCTACCACCTTACTTGAGTTTCTATTACCTTGGACGAGGGGTATCTCCTCACAACCACCCCTCCTGGAGTAGCTCCTCTTGGCCCTCCTGCGCCCACGCAGCCACCGCTCCTTGAACGTGGGGTAGCTCTTCCTGGCCGTTAAGTAGAAGGAAGGGTTAAGGAGAGGAAAGAGAGAGGTAAGGCGAGATAGGCCAATAAAGTCTCTTGCTCCTTACCAGTCGGGGCACTCTGGCCAGTTGTCCGCATCAGGAGGAGACCAGGGACAAAAGGGTCCCAGTTGCAGCCTCTGGGTCTGGTCCATTGGCAGGCAAGCTGGCCCCTGAGTACCCTGAGTGGTCAGGATGTCAGTCTCAGCAAAGAAGAGTCCCCACCAGAGTTGCCAAGAGACCTCACCAGGCCATCCTCAGTAAATCTTTAATCCAATTTTCTGTTGATGGGTGGAGTTGTATGTACCCTCCCTGTTATTTACCTGGGGCCAAACTATGGTGGAGGTAATGAAGATAATGGCACCTTCAAAAGGTCCCATGCAGGCAAAAGTTCCCACTGCCACACTCAGTGCCCCCAACCCTGCAGCAGGCCACCACTGACCCACGCCTCCACCGGTGACTCCTGGACACTCAGGCAAGTCTGGGTCAGTCCCTTGTGGGGTCACTGCTCCTTTCTCCTGGGTCCTGGTGCACAAGGTTCTGCTTGTGCCTTCCAAGAGTCTGTTTCCGCAGTCCTGTGTAAGTTCTGGCGGCTCTGTGGTGGGGTTAATGGTGACCTCCTCCAAGAGGGCTAATGCCATACCCAGGACTGCTGCACCCAGAGCCCCTGCCCCTGTGGCAGGCCACAGCTGACCCGTACCTCCACAGGAGACACTCAAACACAGTTCTGTCCAGTCTCCGTGGGGTCTCTGGTCCTGTGCACACAAGGTATGTTTGACCCTTCTGAGCATCTCTGGCAGGTATGGGGTTTGAGTCTAAGCATGAATTCGCCCCTCCTACCATCTTGCTGGGGCTTCTCCTTTGCCTTTGGACGTGGGGTATCTCTTCACGTGGGGTATCTCTTATAGCCACTCCAGCCCACTACAACCTCTAGGGTTAATAGTGAATTCCAAAGGGGTTTCTGCCAATGGCCCTGTGGTGGCCCACGCCTCCAAGAGGCCCCCAGTACTAGGAGGTACTTTGAGTTCACTCTCCTGTGGGGTCACTGCTCTCATCTGGGTCTGGGGGCAGGTGAAATGTTGTTTGTGTCCTCCAAGACTGGAGTCTCTGTTTCCCCCAGCCTTCTGGAAGTCCTATAATCAAATCTTGCTGGCCCTCAAGGCCAGATTCCCTGGGGATTCCCAGTCCCTTTACCAGATCCTGAGGCTGGCAAGCCTGCCATGGAGTTCAAATCCTTCAGAACAGTGTGAGAACTTCTTCGGGATTATTATTCTCCAGTCTGTGGGTCACCCACCCAGTGGGTATAGGATTTGGTTTTATCTTGATTGCATTCCTCCTACCACATCACTGCAGCTCCTTCTTTGTCTTTAGACATAGGGTATCTTTTTTTGGTGGGTTCCAGCATCCTTCTATTTCCAGAAAATAGAAGCTATTTGTTGTGGCAAATAGCTGCCACAACAGCTAGTTGCAATTTTGGTACTTTTGCAGGAGGAGATGAGCCCGCATCCTTCTACTCTGTCATCTTGAACCAGATCATGTAATGATTGATATGTCTCGACTTACATGTGTCACCTAATTATTTGTTTTCTTATTATCCCTGATTATTCCTGTTTATATCTGATTTTTTCCCCTTTTCATTCTCCCTTAATTCATTTAACTATAGTTATTTCATACAGGGTTCACAAGCAGCTACACGATACCCAGCATTTTCCTAGGCATCAGCCCTAGGCTTAGTTCCCATACAACTTCCATTATAATGGGGGTAAAAGACAATCAAAAATAATCCAACCATGACATACCATGTGGGCTTTTACTGTGAAAAGCGATATGAAGACAAATAAGGCAGGTACAGAGATAAGAATGACAGTGAGGTGGGCAATCGAGGAAGGCCCTTCGAGGAGGTGCCCTCTGAGCCAACAGATCAGCGTGAAATGAGGGAGCATGGCTCACACAGAGCTAGGGAAGGGCATAGCTAGGGCAGGGAACTGTAAGTACAAATGCAGGGAGGCAGGAAGGAGACAAGGTTAGTAGTGGGGCCTGAGTAAGCAGAGAGGAGTGGAAGTGGTAGGAGATGTCATTGGAGAGACGGCCAATGACCAGAGCAAGCTGGGTCTCAGAGACCATGGTCGTGTATTTGAATTTCATCTCAAGTGGGTTGGGGAAGTGTTTGAGGGTTTTGAGCGGGGAAGGGCCTGATCTGATTTCCAGGTTGGAAGCATCCTCCTGCTGTGAGGGAGATAGATTGTAGGTGGACAGGATTGAAAGTACAGGGGCCTCTTAGGCGGGGTCCAGGGAAACCAAAGGCCCAGGCCTGCCTGCTGCAAGAGCACTCGGTATGCGAGTGAGCTGGTCCTGACTCAGTTTGGGGTTAGTGGCCGAGGAGGTGGTGAGCTGTGGGGAATTCAGAAAAGATGCATTGGCTGTCAGAAGACCGACTACATGATTTTCAGGGCCCCGTGCAAAATCAAAATGTAGGAACCCTGTTCAAAGATGGTCAAGAATTTCAAGATGACCACAGCAGAGCTTCAAAGCGAGCATGGGGTCCTTCTAAGTGTGAGGCCCTGTGCAACTGTCCAGGCCACACCCAGGACAGAGGCACCCAGGCTTGGGGCCCTTACAGCACGGCCTCTGGTCCCACTTGTTGTCCAAAGGGACCACTGCCCCAGGGCTCCTCTGCCTCCCAGGGGACTCTGCAGTCACCTCTCAGAGGGTCCCCATGGAGAGGGACTCCCTTATCCCACCCACTCTCCCACGCCCGCCCTCTGCCCCTGCCGTCCCTGGCTCCTGTCTGATCGGGTAGGTGGGGGCTCACACCAAAACTGCCAGCCTGGGGTGGCCCTGGGTTTCCCCAGCCTGTAGGGTAACCCTCCTGGCGCGGCGGGTGTGTCGGAAGCAAGTAGTGGGCGGGGGCCGCCCCGCCCCCGAGGCTCGACACCCCGCCCCCACGCGGAAGGTCGCGGCGAAGCGCAGAGCCCGCACCGCGGGCGCGGAACGCGCGCGCGCTATGGCTGACACCTCACCGCTGCGCGACTGTCAGGTACCCGGAGGACGCCCTCGGCAGAGCGCCCGCGGACCCGCATCCCCGGGGTTGCCTGGAGCGCGCGGGTGGCAGTGCGATCCGACCTTCCTGGGGACCAGAGAGGGCGAGGTCCCCAAGAGATGAGTGCGGGTCCTGGGCACACAGAAGGGACAAGTGGACTCTCCAGTGCAGCCAGGCCCCAAGAAATACGGGGCGTGTCCTGGCCGCTCAGAGACCACAGATCGTCCTAAGTTTAGCCCCTTATGTTCAATGTAAGTTTTATTTCAGCAGGCTGGCTTCCTGACCTGGCATTGGGGCCTGCTGGCCAGGCCTTCTCTTGTGTACCACCTCCACCAGAGGGAGCCACAGCCAAGGGCACAGAGCTGGGCGGGATGCTAAGTGCTTCCCGCAGGCCTGGCCCCTCCCTCTGTGCTGGGGCACATTGGCTGGCCGCTACCCTGGCAGCACCCTGGACACCCTGGCTTGCAGGCCCCAGGGCCTCTGCTTCTCTGACTCAGAGGCCCCTCCTCCAGCGCCTCCCCTCCCAGGAGCAGAGACTGAGGCCCGGGGTGGGACCACCATGTACCCGGGAGTGACAGCCGCTCCTGGGCCTGGCTCAGGGCTGGCCCTCACTTGGACATGCCTGGTCCATCTGCTGGATGCAATGCCATGAGGCATTGAGCCCTTCGTCACTCAGAGGAGAGCAGCCGGGCTCTGGGAGGCCAAGACCGCCCAGCCCACAGAAGGCAGTGCCAAGCTCCCCCAGGCTGCCTGAGCACCATCCATGCTGCCTGGACAGACCTGCTCCCCAGCTCCCAGCAGGGCTCGTCCCCCAGACGTTGCCCTGGAGGGTTCCCAGCACCCTCCCCCTCCCCAGGGGGCAGTGGTGGCCTCCTGGGGCCACAGAGCACATGGATCTCTGCAGACCTCCAGGCTCACAAATAGAGGCGGGACTTGACAGGAGGTGACAGGGTCTGTGATGCAGTCCCGAGTCAGGGCTTTGAGCGGGGGACACAGGGGACTTCATGGTACTCTTGGCTCCGTGCTGGGGGACCAGGTGTCACCTCCCAGAGGGCCGGTGCAGGAAGGTCCCCTGGACACCTTGGCATCGGGCCCTCCTGCAGGGCGCCATCTGTGTGGGCACCTGTGGGTGGCAGGATGGTTCAGGAAGTCAGAGGGTGACTGAAATGAGTCACAACTGCCAGGAGCAGGAAGGGGTGATGTGGGGGCCTTCTCTCTCCTTTCACACTTGTTCTCCTGAGGGCTTCCTTGATGGTTCAACTGTAAAGTATCTGCATGCAGCTCTAGAGGCCCAGGTTCAATCCCTGGGTCGGGTAGATCCTCTGGATAAGTAAATGACAACCCACTCCAGCATTCTTATCTCAAGAATCCCAAGGACAGAGGAGGCTGGCAGGCTACAGTCCATGGGTTCTCAAGAGTCGGACATTCTGACCCCAGCACCAGTCCCATACGGTTACTGGGCAAGGCCATGTTTCTAAAAAATGTACAGGTGGCAGTTGGGTGACAATAAGAAGTGCTATGCAGAATCTGCACATCACCCAGCACCAGCTGACCAGAACCTAGCCACACCTGTGAACTCCCACCAGGGAAGTTAGAAAACACAAAACTGGGCATTTGATCATGACAGTTTGGGTGGTCTTGGGTGAGTCAGAAAGACTATTGTCTAATTGGCAGGAAGACCACCCCGACCCCAGGGACGAAGGGAGAGAAGGCCTCTACATGTACACGTGCCCCTACCTGCCAAGGTGCGAAGTGCTATGGCCATGCAGTGCAGCTGAGTGAGCACCATCAGGGCGCCAAGCAAGTGATAAACAGTCGGGTCAAAGCAGGCACACCTGCGCTTCGTTCCCCTTTGCTGGCACTGCATTCCGAGGGCAGGTGCCATCTGTGTACTGCCCCTCTCACAGAAATCACTGCAGGCCTCATAGAGGAATCATATTTTAATTCTGATGAAGCTTTGCATGACATTTTCATGAAGGAACATGCTTTGGGTTGAAAACACAGGAGCCGTTAACAATTTTCTTAAACAATGTGTTATAAACAAGCCACCAGGCCATCAATAAACAAAAGCCCAAATCCTGGAGAGAGAGATGGCTACACTCATGACATAGAACATTTACCACCTTTCAGTGTGAGCTCGACAGCATGCACACACACACACACCTTCTTCTTTAACAAAAGTCATGTCTCCTGGCCAGAAACACGTTACATCCATAACTTGCAATGGCCTAAAGAGCAGATGGGAAGCTTCAGATTGCTGCGCCCTGGTCCACATCCCTCCATTTCCAGGCACAAGGGCCACTCCTGGGACCCCTCATGAGGCCCCTCCAGCCCTGCCCAGCTGGAGTGTGTGTGGTGGGGGTAAGGAGGCAGGGAGGCTCTGCAGCCCCATCAGCAAAGGGAAGGGCCAGCAGGGCCGGAGGACCTGGGCTCTGCCCCCAACCACTAGCCCTGGCCTCCCAGCCTCGGGGACAGGGGAACCGGGACAGCAGGAGCGTTCACCTGCTGCTTCTGACAAGCTGAGATGAGGTTGGGGGCCCTTTCAGTTCCCTCCCCCAAATCTAGGTCTCTAACCCTCTAAACTGCAGTCGGTGCCAAAGACAGCAGCTTCTAAGAAAAAGGGAAATGAACCCGGGACTCACAGATGGTCGCCCTCCTCTCTCCGCAGAGGCCATGCTGCCCTTGACCCGCCTTTCAAGTTCCAAGCTTGGAGGCCTCCGCTGCAGACACGTCCAGACGCGGGGTGCACTGTGAAGAATATGGGTGGGAAACACAACTGAGCCATGAAACGCCCCTCGACCCCAGAAACCGAGCCTTTGGAGGAACCTGTCTGTGGGCCTTGACACTGCCATGGATCACACGACGAGGTAAACCATTTTCTTCCCATTAATGTTTCTGGTCTTCAGCCCCAGGTAGTGGCGGCTGTTCTTCTCTGGCTGCCCGTACACCATGTTGATGAAGAACTTGGGCTCGTCTTCTGCCCTGGGTTTGAAGCACAGGCAGCAAAAAGCAGATCTTAGCCGGCGACACAGATAAGTCATGGCTTCCGCCTCTTCTGAGGGCTCCTCGTACACGGGCTGCTTCATTTCCTCGTAGGCTGACAAAATCACTGCCTGAAATAAGTTGATCAATATGCAGATCATCACCAGCATGAAAGATGAGAGGAAGAGGACCCCGAGAACCCGGTTATTGAAAAATTCCGTGTTCTCAAAAGCTGAGACACAGTAGGAAAATATTGTCTGGGTGGCATGGATCATGTCACTGTAGTTCCACTCGTGCTGCCCGAACACCAAGTACCCGAATGCCATGAAGACAAAGAAATACACGGACACCACCAATGCCATGTGGCAGATGCCAGGAAGGGCAATCTGGATGGCCCTCTGAGCCAGACGCACATCGTAAAAGACCCTGGAATACCGGAGCGTCTTCAGGATCGTCAGAAATACCAGAAAACCCAAAATCACCCTCATGGTGTGATCCACTTGAGCCACTGCATGAAAGGGAATGAAATCCTCAGGGTTCGACCGGTAAGCCTGAACTATACTGATGGCCAAGAAGTGCTTCCTGAAAAAGAGTACAATCCACAGGGTAAAGATACATTTTAGAGCAAAGTTGAGCAAATTATATACACTTTGCACATAGGCAGTCCTTTCTTGTGTGATTACGTAAACCTCATCAACAGTGTAGGCGAGGAAGAAAATGAAGATGGCCAAGTACAAGTAGTTTTCTGCTGAGTCGGCTGAGTTTTTTCTGTTGAAATCAGCGAGCAAGAAGGAGTGCGCATTCAGGCTAGTGTTCACAACACCTAACTGAGAGACCTCGAAGATGACCGAGATGCTGCAGAGGAGACTGATGTCTGGATTGAAGGTGGTCAATTCCACAATCACAGACCACGTCTTCTCATCCAGCCAATGGCTTTTCTGGAGTTCGCTGAGCCTCAGTGTGGAATTAAACTGCTGCTCTGCTGGAAAAAAATAGAAGGCGTATCCTCCTGAGCCATAGGTGTGCAGCAGCCCATAGGAAGAGTACGCCCACCTCTTCTCCGGAGGCCTATAAGTAAACCCTCTGGTCGTCTTGTCAGTGTCCCGCTTACTAACTCTATTCCATGACCCAGAGTAGTTTTTTGTGTCTTCTGGGTCAATGCCATATTCGGGGTGACAGCGAATCTCTCCTTTGAGGCTGCCCTCCACAAATTTCTTGGCCGGCAGACACATTATGTCTCCAGGTTGCGCCCTCACCTGCCTCATGAGTGGCAAGCCAAGGATTTTAGAGGAGCTGTCAGGGAAAAACGTGGGATTCGGGTCATTGTGGAACAGAGGCAACAGCACCCTGTTCAGCCACTGATAGATGTCTTCCAGCCTGGTCACGCCTGCCAGATCCACAGAGAACTGGTCCCGAGTAAACTGATTATAGTAAAAGCTGTCAGTGGGATGTAGGATGGTGACTAGGCTCAGCAAGAGAGCCAGAAAGATGAAGTGAGTGAGGATGTAACTCAGGAACAGGAAAGCTCTTCTTTTGATCCTCTTCTTTCTTTGGAATATTGTGATTTCGTCCTGGGTGAGAGGCTGGTACATTCTCGAGTTTCGGAGCTCCATGACATACCGGTGGCGTCTGTCCATTTCTTCTGGGTCCTTCCGAATGTTGTGCAGCTTGATCTCAGAGAAGCGGCTGTTGCCAATCCATGAAACGTTTTTACAGTACTTGGCCTTCCGTGTTCTGTAGCCTGATACGAGCATGATTTTAGATGGCTGCACGAGAAAGACTGACTGAGTGAACGCACAAAACGATGCAAACAGCCATGCTGTTGACTTTTCGAGGCCGTAAGTCAGTCCATAAAATATGATGAAGAAGGAGGATACTGCACAGGTAAGAAAAACCAAGAGCCAGGCGACACAAACACACCATTGTGGCAGGACCATTCTGGTCTTCTCTTTAAGGGCTGTTGAACCTGGCTGGGGAGGCTGCTCATCAGAAACATTTGTATTGTCTTCAATATTTGGGTTATTGGTGTTTATATTTCTTCCCTGGATGTTGGAGAACTTGCTTTGTGCTTGAGTGACATTGCTTTGGTTTCTGGAGACCTTGCTTTGAGTTCTGGAGACCTTGCTTTTGATGGGAGACCCTTGGCTTTCTGCTTGCTTGGCCGGGGGCTGTCTTTTAGAGGTGACGTTGACAGAACCCTTGGGTTTTGCATGATGTCTGTTAGACACAGGCTCCTGGGAGCTTGCCTTGTCAATTTCATAGGCATGCCAGTTTCCCAATCGTTCTTCCCAGTGCTGCCTTGCTGGTGCTTTCAAAGGATGTTTCCGAGGAGTGACCTCATGTAGAGTCACCTGAGGTCTCCTCTGGGAATACATGAACAAAGATTTGATCACTAGTTGCACAGGGAGGGTAATAAAGGCACTTTCCAGTCCGATCACCATCGACCTGATGTACCTCTGCTCTTGTGGCTCTGCTTCGATCTCCTTCTCTAGACTAAAGAACATAATATTACACAGAAGCGTGGATAACAACATGGCTAAGCAACAGGACAGCCTCTGGAGCCTATTGAATGGTGTAGAAATGACACCAGAAAAAACGGAGAACCACAAGTGGCTTCTCCCCAGCTTGTAACTTAAATCTATGAGGAAAAAGTCCATTTTCTTGAGAGGCTTATCTGGGGGCATTACTTGAAAGGTTCGGTCCAAAGATGATCCGATAGAAAGCCATTTTCGGCACATGAAGAGCCAGATGTGTCTGCTGAACAGATTCTCCACTTTGATTCTACTTAAATACCATTCAGGGGACCTGCCCTCGTTGTTGTGCCACACACGGAGGGAATGGATGTCACCCAAGTCCTTTTTCGTCGCTAGGAGGAAAGTGCAGATGCTTCCTCGGTAGAGAGTCGTAAATTGTGGATGGCTTAAACAGTGCACATCGCTGCTACCTTTGGTTCCGTGCAGTTGGATAAAGACATTGGCCCTGGTCCCAGAACCACAACGGCTTCCTGTAAAAACAGTGACTAGATAACACACATTATCATAAGGATCGTTATCAAGGAGAACTATCACATGTTCCCTAAGATACTGGTCCGTTTCATCTCTGTGCAAGGCCCAGAACGCAAGGATCAAGTACAACAGCATAATGAGAAGTACCGTGAAGAGGGTCACAGGGTTTTGGGTGACGTTCTTGACTGTCTCCACTCGTAAGTCCACAGGGTTAGGGACCACGATCACCTTGGCCGTCAAATAGTGGGTACGCAGGCGAAGGTTGGCCTGTTTGATTATATCCAGCTGCCGTTTGGCCCGCCGTGGGTTCTTGCAGATACAGTGCACTCTTTGCCAAGTGGTCTTCTCTCCCACAGCGCAGGTATCTTCTCTCCAATCGCTCTGGATCCCAAACATGTCCAAGCATTCACTGCTGAAAACAGAAATTCTCACCAACTTGTTATTGGGTTTTAGGACGAAACGAGGTGCCTGTAGAACCACAGCGATGGTGCACTCAGAGGAATCGGTTCGCTGAGCTATGACCTGCACCAGGGCCGCGGGGAGGCAGACCACTCGGGCCTCCTTCACTGCACACTCCGGGTCAAACAGGTCACTCTCGTTGGCAATCGGAGGGATTTTATGGGGCACCAGGTAGCTGGTCATAAAAGAGTTGGGTGTGATCTCACGGCCTGCGTACACAGACACCGTGAACAAGACGGACACGTCTGTCATGATGTGGATCAACACGTCCCTGCCTGCGGTACCGTCCACAACAAAGCTAAACGCCCCTGTCGTCTTTGTCGCAGATTCATCCACTGCATAAGGCTCTGAGCTGGGTCCCACCGTGAGATTAAAACTTCCAAAGCTCAGGTTTTTCCTGATGAGGTGCACTTCCACTGCATCGGGTGGGATCTCAATCACGTCACCCGTGGCCTCCACTCCTGTCATTCGGAATCCAACCACCTGGGTCAAAATGTTTTCCCCATAATTTAGCCAAGGGAAAGGGTCATCCGCAAATTCACAAAACATCGTCGAAATCGGAGCGCTGGCAGGCAGACTAGGAACGCTGTTCACATTTAGGCTGGGATAAAAACAATTCTGACAGTGCTTCTGGGTGCTGAAGAACTTGGTAACATTCCACTTTTCGGTTTTCTTGACATACATTTTAAAGTTGGAGGTCCTCAAGGCAGTGGTCTCATTCTCCGGCACTTTCACAGCCAATACTGTGTCTGCTAGAGATTCAAGCACGTGGAAAGGCTCTTCAAAGACTTCATAATGAACCAGCAGTTTCAGGATGTTAGACAAGGTTATTAATATTCCAATGCACACACTTTCTATTTGCTCAGAAGAAATGCTCTTATCTCTCTGATGACTATCTTGGAGGGCTTGGCTTGCTTGCCAAGACCTCACTGTGGCCAGTTTCTGGGAGAATGCACTGATCTCAGAGGTTTTCTCTGTTAATTTAGTAACAGCCATGACCACCTGGCTAATATTCACCAAAGTGTTTATAGGAAGAATAAGTGTCTGATTGAAAAGGTGTTCTCGGATTTTAATTTTGTCAGCTTGCAGACTTAAGTCGCTTTTCATACTATTCAAGACAGAAGCTACTACGTATATTAAATAACTTGCATTTAGAAAATCCTGCTGTTGAAGCAAAGTAGACAGGGAGGAATTTGGTCCCATGGTGAAGTTGGATAACTCCTCCAGCACAGTTGGTGATGACTTTACGTCAGTGGGAGGCCGCACAGTGGCATACAAGTTCACCTGAGAAAAAGCTCCCAGAGAGGTATTATATGCCTGAGCAATTATTTTCAAGGCATAATGACTGTCCAACACACCAACAGGGAGAAAGGAAGGGGGCGATGTGGAATTCTTTCCCAAATACAGGATGGATCCAAAGTTATTCTCTTTCAAAGAACTGATCTCACCAAAACCATGTACATCAGGAACTATTATTTTATATGTAAGAACAATGTTCTTATGCTTGAAATGAGTACAAATGACAACAAACTGAGTAATGAAGGAAATTCCTTTTTCTGGAACAATTTTGCAGTCTGTGGTTATACGGACATGGTGAATAACGAAAGGATATCTTAAGACCAAGGTGACTCCACTCCAAGTTGCTGCATTTAGAGAAATCCAAAACTTATCTTCCCTGAAATTCCAGAAAGCAAAAGCTTTTATAGACACATAAGCACCATTCCGTCCTGTTGAAGTTTGCCCCGTCCAGTCCAATGGCACCTCCTGACCTGAAGACGTCAGAATGGACCACCGATAGACATCTCGGCCTGCTGTACAACCTGTGCAATCCAGAGACAACGAGAATCTCTCTGATAAAACCAGAACCTGGTCACAATTTTCAATGCATGAAGTGCTTGCTACCGGCTCTCCTTGAAGCACGTGCACCGTTGCATCAGCAAAGGCTGACCTGCTTGTCTTCTGGATCACCAGTCTGAAAAAATATACACGGCCGCCTTGAAGTGTTTCTGGAGAAAGTGTGAGAATAGGACCAGAAGCCCATGTCCACTTGAGATCAACCTGCTCCGGGAGACAAACTTCCTTGCTTATCACTGTTATGTTTTCTCCATCATAGTTTCTTGAGTCTGTGGTACAGTACCAGAGAAACTTAAGTCTCTCTTTCTCTAGAGGGTCTGTTTCCTCTGGATCAGAAGACATATTTCCATTGAGAGTCACCCCATCTGTGAAATTAATTGTGATGTTGGAAGGCCCTGAAATAACAGCATTCAGGGGACGTCTAAAAATGACGACATAGATGCGGTCTGAGTCGTTCTTCCCTGGAACCTGGGGATCCCGCGTTCTGACAACCACCGAGAAATTAAACAGATACACCCCCCAAGGTAAAGAATATGGGGGTATAGTCACCTCGAAGAAACCTCTACTAAACTTGACCGGTGGCTTTTCCAGAGGTTTAGTCCAGTCAGGCACGGCCCCTACATAAGGAACGGAATAGATATACCAACCCCGATAATAGTACTCCTGGATGGGACAGAAGAGGATGACTGTTGCATTGAAGGTGTCTTCCATGTCCCTGGTCAGTCGCACCGGTCTATCGTCGTTCCTATTTATCCTCACGGGGTCCAATTTACAAGGCCAGGGTCGCAATACCTGACAGGACACGGAGGACTCAGTGGGTTCTGAGCTGTTCGGGCTGACAGCTTCTAAGACGACCGGGGTGGGCCCGTCCGTGGGACATTCGGTTCGGGCCACGAATCCCGGGTAGGAGCGCCGGCCGCGCTGCAGAGCCCGACGGGGCAACGCGCGGCTCTCGGCGGCCGCGGGCCCGAGCAGCCCGAGGCGGAAGGTCCACTCCAGAGGCCCGAGCGAGCGCGGCAGGCGGGACAGCCAGCGCAGGGAGAGCCGGCCGCCGGGCGCGGACAGCTGCAGGTCCACCGGCGCGGGCGCGGCGGCGGCGGGGGCGCGGCGGGCGCGCAGCTGGACGTGCGCGCGGACGCAGCGCGGTACGAGGCTCGGGGGCCGCCCGGCCGGCAGGCAGAGGCCGCGGCGGCCGCTCAGGAAGATGCCGCCGCCCGGGGCCGCGCGGGCCCGGAGGCTGACGCGGGCGCGGCCGGCCCCAAGGCCGCCAAAGCCTGCGCCCCGCTCCCCGGGGTCCCGGGAGGCCCTGACCGAGCGGAGCGCGGCCTCCGGCCGCCGCGCCTGGACGAGGGCCCGGGTCTCGGACGCGGCACTTCGGGCCGCGGCGGGCGTCGGGATGGGGCGGTCTCGGGACGGCGAGCCGGGCGCCTGCGCGGGAGCCGGGGGCGGAGGCGGGCGGCCGGGCCCACAGCCCAGGCCCAGGCCCAGGCCCAGGAGCAGGAGAGCCGGCCCGGGCCCCATGGCAGCGCCCGGTGCGAGCTGCGTCGGAGGCGCAGGGCGGAGGGCCAACGGACACGGCGCGTCGGGCGCGGGGCGGCCGGGGCGCGGGCCGGGGTCACGGCGGGCGTGGGGTTCGGGGGCCTCGGTGGCCTGGGGTCAGCGTGGTCAGTGGGGTTCCTGCGGCCCAGGAAATCAGTCGTTTAATCTCCCCTCTTTGGCTCTGACCTGTCAATTCAAGTTACACTTTCACTTACAGATTCTTAGAGTTTCTGTAAAAATCCTCACAGTTATTGATTTGTAATTCAGTGTTGTTATGGTCACAGACTATTCTGTGCGATCCTTTACCTTTTCGAACGAGTTGAGACTTGTGTAAATCTACCGTGTGGTCTGTCTTGCGTCCATCTGTGTGTTCCATGTCACTTGAAAAGAATGTGTATTCTACTGTCCTCTGTTTGGGAGTCAAGTCAAGAAGGGTGGTACTGTTCCTTAGATCTGTATCTTTTCTGCAGTTTTTTCTAGTTCTAGCAATTGCTGAGAGAAGATAATATCCTATTGCAACTGTGAAATTGTGTATTTCTCTCTTTAATTCTGTTAACTTATTTTTCCTATATTTTGGAGCTCTGTTTATTAGGTAGATACACAATTGTTGTTATGTCTTCCTGCTGAACTGTCCCTATTATCATTATGAAATGTCTTTATCTCTGGTCAGAATCTTTGTTTTGAAATCTCCTTTACCTGATATGAAAATATCCATCTTATTTGTCAATTATATCTGAATAAAACAGGGCAGGGTTGGTGTTGGTGGGGATGAAGTCAAATAAGATGACCACACTTGCCTTCTCATGCTTATTTTCTAGGTGGCATAATATTTTTTCATTTATTTACACTCAAATTATTTATGTCTTTATTTTATAGTGTTCTTTTACAAGCAACATTTAATAGAGTTTTACAGTTTTATCCAGTTGATCTATTCCTTTTAATTGAGTTCTTTAGACCATCAACCATGAATATTCATTGGAAGGACTACTCAAAATATTTGGTCACCTGATGGAAAGAGCCAGCTCATTGGTAAAGAACCCAATGCTAGGAAAGATTGAAAGCAAATGGAAAAGGGAGGGCAGAGGATGAGATGGCTAGATAGTATCACGGACTCAGTGGACATGAGTTTGAGCAAGCTCTGAGAGACGGTGAATGACAGAGAAGCCTGTGAGGTTCAGTCTGTAGGGTGGCAGAGAATCAGACTGGACTTAGTGACTGCACAACAAGTGGCCATCAACATTTCATATAAGTCCGCTCAGCATCTCATGCAAGTGTTGATATGTTTGGATTAGATCTGTCACCTAAGTTTTTGTTTTATTTTCTCTGATTATCCACTGTTATGTCTGATTGTTTTCCTTTTTGTTCCCCATTAATTCATTTAACATTGGTCATTTTAGACAGCTCTCAAGCACCTACTATATACCAGGCATTTTCCTAGGCATTAGCCCTAGGCCTAGTTCCCATGGAGCTTCCATTATAATGGGGGTAAAAGACAATCAAAAATAATCCAACCATGACATACCATGTGGGATTTTACTGTGAAAAGCGATATGAAGACAAATAAGGCAGGTACAGAGATAAGAATGACAGTGAGGTGGGGAATCGAGGAAGGCCTCTGCGAGGAGGTGGCCTCTTCGAGGAGGTGCCCTCTGAGCCAACAGATCAGCGTGAAATGAGGGAGCATGGCTCACACAGAGCTAGGGAAGGGCATAGCTAGGGCAGGGAACTGTAAGTACAAATGCAGGGAGGCAGGAAGGAGACAAGGTTAGTAGTGGGGCCTGAGTAAGCAGAGAGGAGAGGAGGTGGTAGGAGATGTCATTGGAGAGACGGCCAATGACCAGAGCAAGCTGGGTCTCAGAGACCATGGTCGTGTATTTGAATTTCATCTCAAGTGGGTTGGGGAAGTGTTTGAGGGTTTTGAGCGGGGAAGGGCCTGATCTGATTTCCAGGTTGGAAGCATCCTCCTGCTGTGAGGGAGATAGATTGTAGGTGGACAGGATTGAAAGTACAGGGGCCTCTTAGGCGGGGTCCAGGGAAACCAAAGGCCCAGGCCTGCCTGCTGCAAGAGCACTCGGTATGCGAGTGAGCTGGTCCTGACTCAGTTTGGGGTTAGTGGCCGAAGAGGTGGTGAGCTGTGAGGAATTCAGAAAAGATGCACTTGCTAATGCATTGGCTGTCAGAGGACCAACTACATGATTTTCAGGGCCCCGTGCAAAATCAGAATGTAGGAACCTTCTTCAAAGATGGTCAAGAATTTCAAGATGACCACAGCAGAGCTTTAGAGCGAGCATGGGAACCGTCTAAGTGTGAGGCCCTGTGCCACTGTCCAGGCCACACCCAGGACAGAGGCACCCAGGCTTGGGGCCCTTACAGCACAGTCCCTCGTCCCACTTGTTCAAAGCTGCTCCTAGCACCCCAAACCAGCTCTGGACCCAGGCCCTGCAGGAGCACAGGTCAAGGGTCTCCAGAAAGCCCTGCTACTTGCAAGGGTGAGCGGGAGGGGAGGGGAAATGTCACATCACCTTTTTTTGGTCTCAAAGACACTTTCCCTCCCGGCCACTTACAACCTCTACCCTGGAGAGGGTGCAGGGCAAGCTAGCCTTCAGGTCAAAATGACCTCTGTGAATGCGCATTTCGACGATTGGGAACCGCCCCGCCCCACCAGAGTTTCAAAGGGACCCCTGCCGCAGGGCTCCTCTGCCTCCTAGGGGACTGCAGTCACCTCTCAAAGGGTTCCCATGGAGAGGGAGTCCCTCATCCCACTCCCCCTCCCACGCCCGCCCTCCGCCCCTGCCGCCCCTGGCTCAGCCTGGGGAGGGTAACTCTCCGGGCAGGGCGGGTGTGTCTAAAGCAAGTAGTGGGCGGAGACCTCCCCGTCCCGCCCCCAGCTCCGCCCCCGAGGCTCGACACCCCGCCCTCACGCGGAAGGTCGTGGAGCCCGCACCGCGGACGCGGAACCCGCACCATGGCCGCCACCGTGCCGCTTCGCGACTGTCAGGTACCCGGAGGCCGCCCTCGGCCGAGCGCCCGCGGCCCCGCATCCCTGGGGTGGCCCCGCGACATGTGGGCTGGTAGGAATAGAGCTTCCTGGGGTGTGGTGGTGGCAGGGCGCCCCCCCGACAGCCCCGCGGGCGTCCTGGGCGCACGGACGGCTCCAGAGGATACTCCGGTGCGCCCCACCACCGAGAGCTCTGTGGCAGGAGGCCCGGCCCCTCGGCGACCCCAGATCCTCTTAAACAGCGTAGCCCAGCAACCCCGTCGTCGCACGGAGGGGAGGCCGGGCAGTGGAGAGTGTCGTCCGGGGCCCGCTGGGGAGGGGAGCCGAGGAGGAGGAGCGAGGGGGCCTGCCCCGACTGTTACTTGGAGGGGCCGCCGGCTGTGCTCCGGGAGTAAGGGGAGCGGCCTGTGCCCATGGCAGGATGCCTGGGCCGCCACTACAGTGCAGAGTTCTGAGAGCTGGAGGTGTTCCCTAATGTCTGACTGAAAAGTGGAGTGAGAGGAATCGCTTTGGTGGTTGGCACCCTGCAGGCCAGGGAGAAGGACCAGCCCCTGGTTTTGGACTCCAACTCTAGCCCCTCCTTTGCCCTGGCACACCCCCTGCAGCCTGATGAGTGCCTCCCCCTTGCTGAGCGTGGGAGCCCTGGGGGATATGTCCCGGTCACCCAGGTATCCTCCAGAGCCTCATTTCACAGAGGGGCCAAAGGTCAGAGGGAGGGAGGAGCTTGCCTGAGGGCAGTTGGCTGCTCAGTAGTCCCTGGCAGTTACTTAGGGATGGCCCCACCCAGGATTCAACTCTCTTTGATCTGCACCATCTATGAAATCTGGGAGTCCGCACCTGGCCCACAAGGATGGGGCTTCTCCAGGCCCATACCTGCAGAGTACAGGCATCAGCACCTTCGGGGTTTGGGGGTGGAGGCTCATGTGTGCTCCTTGGAAAGGCTACAAGGAATAAGACGGCTTCTTGATGTGTACAGGCATGGAAGGATGCCCGGCTGCCGCTCTCAACCACAAGCAACGAGGCCTGCAGACTGTTTGATGCCACCCTGACCCAGGTACGCCTGCAGAGGGAAGGGGCAGTTCCGTCTGTAAAGATCCAAGAGGAGGTTTCTTAAATTGGTGAATGGTTTTTATGTTCATGAGATATATGTTTGGTGTGTCTTAGAGCCGCATTTATTTGCGCCACGAGGACATGATGCTTCCACACAGGCACAGTGATCTCTAGCTTCCATCCGCATAGCTTGCTTAAGGTTACAGCCGAACTGCCTTTCATCCAATGTGCTGTCCAAGTAGAGCTGGTCAGTGGTGACTGCATACAGGCATGCACTGGAAGCTTTCAAAGCTTTCCCACTTTATCCTGATTTTATAAACATTGCAGCCCGTTAACCCCACTCGTACCCAGAGTTATTGTACCCTGGTAAACTCGAGTGTAGAAAGACTTCCTGGGGACCTTCATGATGCTTTGAAGCATCCTTGCACTGGACCAATGGCTCAGGCTGCTCCCAAGTCCAAGTCAGTGGCTCAGAAAGCCATGGATGCTTTTTAAGCTGCATGCAGACTTGAGCAATCCAGTGCAATAGAATCCATGTCCTCTGTATCCTCAGGATGGGGGAGCAGTTCCAGCTGCCCCACGACATAGCTGGGAGGTCCTCCAGGCGGCGGGCATTGGTCTATGAGGGTGCTGGGGTTTTTGGTGTGGAGCTCCTCCATTTAGGACGTGAGCCCTCCCTCTCTCCTCTCCTGGGTCTAATCTGTGAATATACTGTTCCACCTGTGGCTGTTCTAAGACCTTCCACCGTATCACCGGTCATTTCTAACGGCAGTGAAGGAGCCTATAGTCTTCGAACTAGGAGCGTCTCAGAGATAAGGTCCAAATGCTTTGGTTGACAGGCAGGGGAGCTGAGGCCTGGAGAGTGGGGCTGACTCCTGCAGTGAGTTAAGAGGGGCAGGATGCACCTGGGTCTGCACACCTCAATGGAAAATTAGGGCGGGGCTCTTCCAAGAGCAGGAAGGCCGCTGCCTACTGCTTGCATCCGTGTAGCATAAGGACCGAGGAAGCTTCTAGAGACATAAGGGCCGGCCAAGAGACAACCGGGGAGAGGCTGTTGGCTTGCCCAGGGGCTGCGCCGTGTGCCTCTGAGCTCTTTACCTGTGTGTCCCCTTCCCCTTTTGGCTTTTGCAGAGCGTGATTTGTTACAGGAAAAATTCCTCAGCGCAGCCCCATGCTCCAACCCCTGCCAATGTGTACGCTGTCCCCTGCGTCCTTGTCTCTGTGCCCACTCTCCTGTGTCTTGTTAAAATACCACGTGCTAATTCTGTATAGATGGAGGTTGGATATCAGATAGAGCACATTCTAAAATCTAATGCCTTATTATGGTTTTAGGATTTTTTTTTAAGATTTCTCTTTTGATGTGGATCATTTCTAAAGTCTTTATTGAATTTGTTACAGAATTGTTTCTGTTTTATATTTTGGGCTTTGGGCCACCAGACATGTGGGATCCTAGCTCCCCCAGCAGGGATGGAACTGGAAATGCACCCCCTGCGTTGGAAGTGCACAAATCTCAACCCCTGAACCGCCAGGAACATCCCACAGAGTTTTAAAAACTAGGCAGTAAGGGATTTTTCCTGGTGGTCTGGTGGCTACAGCTTCATACTCCCGGTGCTAGGCCGGGCTCCATCCCCGGTCGGGGATCCTACCTGTTGCCATTGAGCTCCAGTGCTGCAAGTAAAAGGTCCCGCTGCCACGGCTAAGACCCAGTACAGCCAAATCAGTGAGGAGGCATTAAAACAGAGAGACTGGAAACAAATTGTCAAGAGCGACGATGAGATGAGATTAGGGTGAAAGTGAGAGTGAAAGTCGCTCAGTCGTGTCCAACTCTCTTGAGACCCCATGGACTGTACAGTCCCTGGAATTCTCCAGGCCAGAATACTGGAGTGAGTAGCCTTTCCTTTCTCCAGGGGACCTTCCCAACCCTGGGATCGAACCCAGGCCTCCTGCACTGCAGGCAGACTCTTTACCAGCTGAGCCACACAAGGGACGCCCAAGAATACTGGAGCGGGGAGCCTGTCCCTTCTCCAGTGGACCTTCCTGACCCAGGAATCAAACCAGGGTCTCCTGCATTGCAGGCGGATTCTTTACCAGCCGAGACACCAGGGGAATTAGGATAAGTTTGATCTTTTAGCTTGTGCGCCTCTTCCTCTTTTCTCTTTTAATATATTTTTAAATTTACTTTTGGCTGCACTGGGTCTTCACTGCTGCTCAGACTTTTCTCTAGTTGCAGCTAGCGGGGGCGTCTCATTGCAATGGCTCCTTTTGTTGCAGAGCGTGGCCTCTAGAGCATAGAACACAGGCTTAATGATTATGGCACATGGGCTTAGTTGCTCCACGGCCTTTGGACCATGGACCAGGGATCGAACCCGTGTCCCCTGCATCGGCAGGAGGATTCTTAGCCCTGAGCCGCCCCGGGAAGCCCTTCCTAAGTCTCTATAGTGGATGTTTACTATGGTTCTTTTCTAAAAAGAATAAATACAAGTACCCAAATGTCAAGTGCCCTCTTGAGGCTGACGAGGCTGACACTGCGGGCAGGTCACCGGTCAGGAAGGACTTTCCTTTAGATGTGTCATTTTTGGACACAGAGGCCTCACTGGCCCTCGAAAATGTGGTTTGAGTTACATCTATTAAGTCTCTTCATCTGAGATGCACCCAGCTACATTTTCTTTGAGCTGAGGTCCAGAAAATACTCAGTGTTCTAGAAAGAAAAAAAAAAGGTTTAGATACATGCCTTCATTTACACGGACTAAAAGCTCCCTTGGGACAGCTTTGTTTCACCTTTTAAATTTCAGTATGTAAAATGGACCAACGACCAGGGCCTTGGTGGCATTGAGGGCTGCCTGTCAAAGCTCAAAGCGGCAGATCCGACCTTCGGTGAGTGATGCTTCCTTCCCCTGGGTTGAGGGCCATGTTTCATGAGTCCAGCCCCTTACTGGTTCTCTGAGTACAGACCTCAGCTGGGCCGCAGAGGGCAGGCCTGTGCTAGTGACCAGGTTGGGAGGAAGGGAAGATCACAGTCAGCACTGTGTTGGGAATAACAGCTGCTCCCATAAAGATGCCAGTTTCTATAGAAGGTGTCTTTCAAACGTTTTCCTTAATTGTACATTAATTCTGCAAGGAAGACTCTGATCCCATTTCTCAGATGAGGAAACTGAGATTCAGACAGAGTAAGAAATACACCCAAAGCTATCCAACTGGTAGTTGGGGATCTGGGATCAGACACGGCTGTCTCAATCCAAAGCCTGGAACCCTCTGAAACACAAGAAGTGGCCTCTGCAGCCTCTCTGCATACTAGTGAGGCCTCCCTTAGAGAGGCTGGGGCAGGGGAGACTGACCTGGGGACAGGGGCTGTGGTCACAGGCAAGCCATGTGCATGGCAGGCATGGGGGTCAGCCCAGTGCATTCCAGAACCCCAGCAGGGTAGCCCCAGCCTGGGTAAGGTTCTGGGCTGGGGGAAGAGCTGAGGAGGGGAGGGCAGCAGGGACTCCTCCCCTCATCCCTGCCGCCACCCCCTGCCATGGCCAGGTCCCACTGAGGGCAAGGGGCGCAGAACAGGGGATGAAGGAAGCTGTCAGGGGAGCTAGCCTCTGGGCGTGGGCTCAGGCTCTCTGAGCAGACCCTGGTCCCAGGTCAGACGTGGGGGCCACATGTGGTCCAAGCACTCTGGTTGGGTCCTAGGTCCCAGACCCGGGCTAGGGACTGGAGTTTGAAACACCAGTGGACATCCTTCCTCTGTCAGGGTGGGGGCTGGCAAGCCCAGGTGGGGCCTGGGGGCCCGCACACCTGCCAGCAAGACTGCTGCAAGGGCCGCAAGGCACCCCCACTCCAGTCTTTCTCAGCCGCCAAGTTCTCAGCGCAGGAAGGCAGCCAAGACACCATCATGGCTTCTGTGCTCTGGGGGCCAGCCCCCCGACAGCATCTACTGGGCCCTGGGAGGACCTGTGCTGGTGGCAGGGATAGTAGCAGCTGATGAAGGAAGCAGAGGGGCTTCCGAAGTGCCTGGGGCAGCCCCTGACCAGCTCACCTGGTGGTGGGGCCACAGGCGACCCACACACTTGTGCTCCCTGGAGTGTCCTGGCTGGAAACGTGTTCGGAGGGCGGGGGTGCAGGATACGTTAGGATTGCTGCACCTCCACGCGCATGGTGAGGACCTGAGCTTTGCGCTGTTGGTGGGGACACAGCCTAAGGCCACCTGACTTGCTCCTCCTGGGACGCGGGGTGTTTATTTCACCTGCGGGGCCTGCCTGGGCTGGGCAGGACCATCTGAATCACCAGCTCTTTTCCCACTTTTCGCCAGCCATGGGCCACGCCATCGCTAATGGCCTTGTGCTGATTGGCACCGGAAGCTCCGTGAGGCTGGACAAAGAGCTGGATGCGGCCGTGAAGACGATGGTGGAGATTTCCAAAACCCAGCCCCTGACCTACCGGGAGCAGCTGCACGTGTCTGCAGTAGAGACCTTTGCCAAGGGGTGAGGGGCCTCCCTGGCCCGGGGGCTGGCACTCCAGGGCCACGCTCGCTGGCCAATGCCACAGGCTGCCCCAGCGCCATGCAGAAGGGGCTGGGTGATGCCCACCCTGCCTCCCCAGCGCTGTGCAGAAGGGGCTGGGTGATGCCCACCCTGCCTCCCCAGCGCTGTGCAGGGGGCTGGGTGATGCCCACCCTGCCTCCCCAGCGCTGTGCAGAAGGGGCTGGGTGATGCCCGCCCTGCCTCCCGTGCGCTGTGCAGAAGGGGCGGGGTGATGCCCGCCCTGCCTCCCGTGCGCGTCTGACTGAGAACCGCGCCTTATGTGCCGCTGTACCCTCAGCTGACCGAGGGCACGGTCGGTTCAGATCCCTAGTCTGACATTCAAAGCAGCTTATTTGGTTCCATTGAATAAGTTGGTTATTATTTTCGTTACAAAAATAATTGCCACGGTCCATGGGGCCACAAAGAGTCAGACACGACTTAGCGACTGGATGACAACATCAAAAATAATAGGATCACAGTAAAGAAATAGATAAAAGAGAGAGGAAGACTCTGGCCCTTAGACTCCTGGTCCTGATGCGCCAGGTGAGCATCTGCCCATTGCCCCCTTCCCCCCTGGTTCCCACCTGTGCCCCTGTGTGTCCTGTGGCCCCAGGACAGCCCGTGTGTCTGCTCGTGCAGGGGAGGTGCCCGCAGACCCGGGTGACAGGAGCTGACGGTATAGGAGTTCTGAGCAGTGACGTCCCGGCCTTCCTGGTGTCGCTGCTGTTCAGTCGCTAAGTTGTGTCTGACTCCGCGTGACCCCACGGACTGCAGCACACCAGGCTGCCCTGCCCTTCACTGTCTTCCTGGGGAATCAGTGTGAATGTCAGCCCAGGGCCGGAAATCCACCTCTCAGACTCCCCACACCTGGTACACGGTCTCATGTGGATTGGCAACTTGTGAAACCAGTTTTTTTGTTTGTTTGCTTGAATTAGAAAGTAAACCATCCCACTGGCTTTTGCATTTCCTGAGCCACAACCTGACACAGAAACGTGCCTGTGTATTTTAAGCAGCTCAGTGCAAGCCGTGACCCTGGCGGGAAGTGAAGCCCCTTCCACTCGCCGTGTGTGAACTGAGTTCGGGGTTGCTGAGACACTTCTCTTGGCTTCCAGGAACTTCCCGAAAGCCTGTGAGCTATGGGAGCAGATTCTCCAGGACCACCCAACAGACATGTTGGCCCTGAAGTTTTCCCACGATGCCTACTTTTACCTGGGCTACCAGGAGCAGATGCGAGATTCTGTGGCTCGAGTTTATCCCTTCTGGACGCCCGACATCTCCCTGAGCAGGTCGGTGCCCGCTAGGAGTCACATCATTCCTGTCTCAGCCTCTCTCCTCTGCCCTGAAACTCGTGAGACTGCTGCTGCTATTTCCTGTTTCTCTGAAGTGAAAGGTGGGAGTCCCCTGGTGGCCCAGGGCTTCGGCCTCTGTGCCTGGGTTGGACCCCTGGTCAGGGAACTATGGTTTCGCCACAAGTCTCAGCCAGAAAACAAAAAGTGAAAAGGCTTCACATCTTCATCTGATCTTTATCCCATCCTGGGAATGAATGCCATTATGTATCAGTCAGCACTACGTAGTTTTTGCTGCAGTAACAAACATCCTCTAGGTCTTTTACTCCACTTCTTATTACGAGAAAGACGAGCTTCTCCCTCGCGATACATGTCTGTCAGAGGCAGGCGGAGTCTCTGGGCCCATGCGTTGTCTCCCTCTGGGATCCCAGCTGGTGAAGCCACTACTCTCTGGACACGCCAGCTGCTAAGAGGAAGGAGAGCTCTCCTGGGGGACTCGCATGGCATCAGTGCTCAGAGTGAAGTGCTCTGAGTCGCTGGCCAGATCCAGTCACCCCCACAGGAGGCCAGGAAGCGCAGCGCCACCACGGGCTGGGAGCAGAGGGAGGCATGGGCTACCTGTGAGCAGGCCGAGGGGCCACCACACGGGCGCACCCCCACTGCGTCTGCATCGCAGGACTGTTGTGAAGGGCAAGGGGACTGAGAGGTTGCAGGGCTGTGTCAGGGCCCTCCAGAAAACGGAACCAGCAGGACATGTGTTTATTGTTACTTGGCCGCTAAGTTTTGTGTCCACCCCACGGACTTAGCCCGCCAGGCTCCTCTGTCCATGGAATTCTCCAGGAAAGAATACTAGAGTGCGTGGCCATTTCCTCCTCCAGGAGATCTTCCTGACCCCAGGATCCAACCCGAGTCCCCTACGTTGGCAGGCAGATTCTCTACCACTGAGCCACGAGGGAAACCCAGGATGTGTATATCTATATCTATGTTATTTGCACTCACCCAGAGGGAGAGAAAGGGGGCGGAGGAGGGAGGCATTGGCTCCAGGGACTGTGGGGACTGGCAAGTCTGCAGCCATTCCAGTCTCGGCCTTCGTCTCCACGTGGCTGTCTGTCCACTGTGTGTGTCTCTGAGTGTCTTCTGTATCCAAAACGTCCCTCTCCTTTGTCTTATAAGGACACCAGCCATTGGGTTTGGGGCCCACCCTCATCCAGGATGACCTCAGCTTAACTTGATCTTGATAATGAGCTGCAAAGATTCGAATTCCACGTAGGGCATGTGTCCAGACACACCATCTGGGGGGACACAGCCCTGCACCCGCCGTGTCACGGGTGGAATGGTTCCCATCCATTTTTAAGAAATAATAATTTTTGTTTGTTTCCAGCTATGTGAAAGGCATCTATTCTTTCGGACTGATGGAAACCAACCTCTACGATCAGGCGAAAAAGCTCGCCAAAGAGGTAGGTGGGCCCTTCCCGAGGTGCGGGAGCGCCCGAGGGGAGCGGTGTCGGGGCGCAGAGCAGGCCAGGCTCGGCCCCCGACTCTGCACCCCATTTCCTGCGGGGAGGCCGTGTGTTAACAGAGAGGGCAGCTCCCTCTGGCCACCTGTGCCCCTCGGGTCTGCAGAGCCACCTCGCACAGGTGGGGAAGGCCTGTGGGGCTCCGTCCGCCCCTCCCCCTCTGGGCCGTACGGCCTGGCGGCTCTGTGTACCCTGGCTCCATGTCTCCAGGGCCCCCCGGGTGTGTTCTGGACCCAGACTGTGTAGGTGGGAAGTGGGTGTCAGCGTTGCCTCTCCCACCTGGAACCGCAGGTTTCTAACCGTCGCTGATAGCACCAAGCCTCTAGGAGGGGACCATGAGGTGCTGAGTGAGGCTTGTGGCCAAAAATCCACTGAACTATCAAGTTAAGAAGGAAAGAAAGGGAATTTTACTCGAGCCAAACTGAGGATTGTAAACTGGGAAGCAAACAGTTCTGAGCACTGTTCCGCCTGTTAGAACTTGAAGGTACAGTCACTTACTTTTGTGAGACTAAGGACCGAACATCAAAATGACATCCTGATATTTTCCCTAAAGGCCACCAAGCACACGCAGTCTGGATAAGCACGAACAAAGTGAGCAGCGAGTCACCATGCCCCGCTGCAGAGCTGCGAAAGGGCAGAGTTCTCTGAAGAACTTACGCTGCTAGCGTCGGAAGAGAGGGAAGACTCCATCTCTAGGGCTGAGCAGGCACTCCCTTCTTTGAGGAGCTCTGGTTAATGTGTGATGCAGACGTGCACTGCTTATCAGGGAGCCAGGGAAGAGGCCCGAACAAGCACAGGGAGGATCTTATGCTTAATTTTTCTTGTCCTGCCTTAAAATATAAATTGTATCTCATCAGGCTGCTTCTGGTGGGCCCTGACCTGGCACTGGGGCCTGCTGGAGGTGTACCACCTCCACCAGAGGGAGCCGCAGCCAAGGGCACAGAGCTGGGCGGGATGCTAAGTGCTTCCCGCAGGCCCGGCCCCTCCCTCTGTGCTGGGGCACGTTGGCTGGCCGCTACCCTGGCGGCACCCTGGACACCCTGGCTTGCAGGCCCCAGGGCCTCTGCTTCTCTGACTCAGAGGCCCCTCCTCCAGCGCCTCCCCTCCCAGGAGCAGAGACTGAGGCCCAGGGTGGGACCACCATGTACCCGGGACTGACAGCCGCTCCTGGGCCTGGCTCAGGGCTGGCCCTCACTTGGACATGCCCGGTCCATCTGCTGGATGCAATGCCATGAGGCATTGAGCCCTTCGTCACTCAGAGGAGAGCAGCCGGGCTCTAGGAGGCCAAGGCCAAGGCCGCCCAGCCCACAGAAGGCAGTGCCAAGCTCCCCCAGGCTGCCTGAGCACCATCCATGCTGCCTGGACAGACCTGCTCCCCAGCTCCCAGCAGGGCTCGTCCCCCAGACGTTGCCCTGGAGGGCTCCCAGCACCCTCCCCCTCCCCAGGGGGCAGTGGTGCCCTCCTGGGGCCACAGGGCACATGGGTCTCTGCAGACCTCCGGGCTCACAAATAGAGGCGGGACTTGACAGGAGGTGACAGGGTCTGTGATGCAGTCCCGAGTCAGGGCTTTGAGCGGGCGACACAGGGGACTTCATGGTACTCTTGGCTCCGTGCTGGGGGACCAGGCGTCACCTCCCAGGGGGCCGGCTGCAGGAAGGTCTCCTGGACACCTTGGCATCGGGCCCTCCTGCAGGGCGCCATCTGTGTGGGCACCTGTGGGTGGCAGGATGGTTCAGAAAGTCAGAGGGCGACCAAAAGGTGAAGGGTCACAACCGCAGGAGCAGGAAGGGGTGATGTGGGGGCCCCCTTCCCTCCCTTCACAGTTGTTCTCCTGCGGGCGCCCACACGCTGACTCCAGCAGCAGTCCACTACAGACAGGTACTGGGCAAGGCCAGGCTTCTTGGAAACTGAGAGTAGGCTCCACAGGCTCCTCTGGGATCAGGAGAGGCTTCATGGTGGTGACACCCGGGCCTCCTCTGCAGGCTGAACCCCCAGGGCAGAAAGAGCCAAGGGCGGCAGTGGGGAAGGGGAGAGGCAGGCCGGGGCTGACTGATAGACTGAGCACTGATAGACCGGGGCTTAGGGCGGAGGCGGGAGGGCCGGGTGCTGGGAGCAAAGTCTGGGGACAGCAGGGCCAGGTCACCCTGGCCAGGCGGACTTTGCCCCAGGAAACTGTGGGGGAAGCAGGTCAGCGGGGAGGGCGGCCACGATCCCCACAGGGGGTGAGAGCAGCCCCTGCCCTAAGCCCCGGCCCTGTGCTGCACCCCCGGGTCTCCCGCGGCATCCCGGTCCTGTGGGGCTCCGCCCCAGGCCCCCGGCATCCCTGCAGGCGGGCCCCTTCTCTGTCCCCACGCAGACCGGACGGGCGCGTGCAGTGGGGCTTCACACCGCCTGCTGCAGCGCAGACCACCTGGCAGGGGCCAGGCCAGGGGCAGAGGTGAAAGGCACGGGGGAACCGAGGTGGCAGGGCTGGGGGGCCCGTGGTCGGGTGTGGGGGGTCTGGACCCGTGTGGGTGGTCCCCAGGGTCGTGGGGAAGCTCGGCTTACTGCCCCGTGCCGGGCTCAGTAGGCGCCCAGTAGCCTCACACCCCTCTGCCGTGTTGTCTCTGGCAAGTCCCCCAGTCCTGTGAGTGGCTGTCGCTATTACTAGCAGTATCAGAACGAGCCTGGAAAGCCACACCTGTGGTCCTTGCGTGTTGTGGGCCTTGATTGTGTGTGGCCTTGGGTGTGTACTAGTTGGGAGGGGCAGCTGAGAGCCCCCGGAGTCCGTGCACACTCAGTGTCCACTGGCCTCCATGGCAGCCCCGAGAGGAAGGTGGAGACGCTGGGCGGCGTGTTGCACGTGACTCAGCTGTGTACCGGAGGCTTGGGGCGAAGGGGCTGGATAAGCCCTGCTTTGGAAAGACCCCACTGCCGTCCCACTGTGTGGCTCTGGGCAAGTCACTCAGCCTCCCTGCGCCTTAGTGTCCTCATCCGTGAAGTGGGCACTGACACCCTCGTTGGCAGCATCCAGCGTTCGGTTCACGGGCTGGTCTTTGGGGTCGTTACTCTGGGGCAGAGCCCAGGCCCCTGGCGCCCCTGCACTTGGCACGCCTTGTCCCCAGGTGGACCGACTCACGCATCACGTTAATTTGTCCTCCTGCCTCCCCCTCCTCACCTACGTAGGCTTTAGCCATTAACCCGACGGACGCATGGTCGGTGCACACCGTTGCGCACATTCACGAGATGAGAGCGGAGGTCCAGGAAGGATTGGAGTTCATGCAGCACTCAGAGGCCCACTGGAAGGTATGGTTCTTGTCCATCCACCTGCCTGGAAAATTCTATCTGTCTTCGTAAGTTAAGCTGAGGATTAACATCCAGGGTTACTGGGTGCAGCTTAGTTTTGGGGAAACTTCTGTTCCTCTTGGAAGCATTCCTATCAAACCACCAGGTCCCCTGGGAGCCACATGGCTCCCCAACACCTGCCAGCATTTTGTAGGCAATCCTAGAATTGGTCGTGGCCTGAGGCATTTGGCTGTAGAAGGAATGGATGAGAAAAATTACTGGGTGAACAAGAACCCAGGCTTCCCAGGTGGCTCAGCAGTAAAGAATCCTCTACAATGCAGGAGACCCAGGTTCGATCCCTGGGTCAGGAAGATCCCCCGCTGGAGAAGGAAATGGCAACCCACTCCTGTATCCTTGCCTGGAGAATCCCGTGGACAGAGGAGCCTGGCGGGCTACAGTCCACCAGGTCGCAGAGTCGACCACGACTGAGCGACTAAACAACGGCAACGAACCAGAGCCTGGTGCTGGTGAGAACCACGGAGGCTCTGAGCTGCCTGCTCCACCACCGGCCAGAGGGCTGGACATAGACCCCGGAGCCACAGAGTATCCTCAGGGAGCAGCTGGTGCAGCCAGGGGCCAATGGGGTGGGTGAGGGCCCAGCGACCGTCTGCAGGGCTGGCATGCGGGGGCCGGGTCCCTGGTGGGGCAGCGGCACCCCTGCCATCCAGACCTCTCAAGCCCTGCCAGGGACTTTCCTGGGGCCTGACCGCCCTGGGGCCTCCCTGTGCCCGCCTGTGCCCAGCTGCGGTGGCCCTCCACCCTCACACGTGCCTCTTGTCCTCGGGCTTGTCCCTGGCACACACCCGGGCTACCTCTCCAGGGGCATCTGCTGCCCAGCCCTTCTCTGGGCCCCGGTGGGCACCCAGCAGCAGGTGGTCAGCGACTGAGCAAACGAAGGCGAGACCAGGAACCCAGCAGGGATCGGGGACTGGCTGGGTCACCTCGGTGCCTCCCAGCGGCTCCCTGGCCCAGGAAGGCCAGTGAGAAGTCATTGACGAGAAGGCAGCATCCCGGTCTCTCCGGGAGGGGTATTAGGTGGAGCAGGCGAGCAGGTGCAAGGTGCACTTAGAGAACTGTGATGGCATTAGATTCAGACTCACGGCTTTTAAAGGATCCCCAGACCCTGGGCCTGACCTCGGCCCTGGATGGGGAGTGGGGGGCGCAGTGTGGGTCGGGCCCCGGACCTCAGGCCCCCCGGCAGGTACTGACCCTGCATGGAGAGGGCACCTGGGCGGCCGTGCCCTCCGGGGGGAGGCCGGGGAGGCCTGGCCAAGGCCGGGTCATTTGTATTCATTCCATTTACTTCCTGCCCCAGACTCTGGATTTCCTGGGCCTGGGTGCTTGAGGCCTGACCTCTCCCCAGGGCAAGAGCCCGATCCCTCTGAGCCTCAGTTTCCTCATCTGATAAACCTGCTGTTGCCACTGCCGTGAGGCCCCTGGCCCCAAAGGAGCACCCATGGACGCTGGTCTGACTCTTAACATGAGGCAGCACTTGATGGCTGGGCTCATCTGGCAGGCGCTGGGCCCCGACGCCTGTGCAAGGCCCCTACGGTGGCTCCTGACGGTCTCCAGCCTGACTGCATGGCCCAGGGGCAGATGGCGGGGCCCGCGGCTCCCCTTCCCGTCCTCCAGTACCTGCCCCTGGCTCTTGGCTGCCGGCACCAAGCTCAGTTCTTCAGGCTCCAGTCAGTGTCCCAGGCTTTACCTCATCCCAGGGACCCCACTGAGAGTCCTGCCCAGGCTTCTCTGTCTTCAAAAGGCCCGTCAAGTGGAGCCAGCAGCTCCCAGCATGACCACAGCATGACAGGGGCACTCTTGGGGGTATGGAAACCCAGAGGAAGCATCCCACCCAATTGGGCTTGAGGGGGAAGCAGTCAGAGAAGGCTTCCTGGTGGAGGCAGCCTGTGAGATGAATGTCGAAGGGTGAGTAGGAGTTTATGGACAAAGGACAGGGAAGTGTAGGATCAGTGTAAACAGAAGTCCGCAGTGGCCTGTGACAGAGGGGAGCTGGGAGGGTTGAATCCTCAGACATAGGTGCCAGGTAGACGTGGGCCATGGAGGAGGCAGCGTTAGCTGCCTCCCAGGAGGTGGGAGGTGCCCAAGCAGAGGAGGAAGTGTCTGTTGTAACCCTGTAGGCTGGCGCTCGTGGTGGGGCCCAAAGCACAGCAGCCGCAGCCGTCCAGGTGCCACCGCTGCCCTCTTATCCCGTGGGCTGTGCCAGGACCTGCAGAGGTTCGGCCCCGGGCACAGCTGTCCGTCGGGCTTTACTGGGATGCCCTGCCTGTTGGGCACAGTCGGCCTCTGCAGCCGTTTGGATGGACTTCCTCATTTTCTCCACACCACACCTAAGGAAGGCGAGGCTTGGGGTGCCAAGTGGCCCCCTCTGGGTGGCTCTGGTTTTCCTGTCTCCTCGTCCTGGGGCTAAGATGCCAGCCTGCCGTAGCCTCAGCACCCTCAGTAAATTCAGGCATACCGCTTGCCGAGGCTCAGGGCCGAAGGAATGGACAGGCGTGGACTTGCCAGCCAGGGCAGCCGAGGCAGGGGCTGGGAAGTGTTTCCTGCACCCGAAGCTGCGGGCTTCTGCGTTGACACGGACAGCAGCTGCTTATCCCCCCGTACCGCGCCCCCCCAACCCCCGACCCTGGGCTGTCAGATTTTTCTCATTCTCTTGTTCTTTCCCCAGGACTCTGACATGCTTGCTTGTCATAATTATTGGCACTGGGCCTTATATCTGATTGAAAAGGTAAGATGACCGGCTGTCTTACCCTACAAAGATGGAGGGCTTACCCTCCAAGGAAAGAAAGGCTTTTCCCCTGTGCTGTACTGTATGCCCTGCGGAGCAGTGGTGTGTGTGTGCATTTCAGCGGTGTTCTCACACAGTCGGGCACTCATGTTTTCAAACAGCTTCTCAGGTTTGAACTCCGTTAGGTGCTTCCCACTGTCCTGGACTCAGAAACCCTGTACACACATGTGCCATTTGTGGCGACAAGGCAGCTCCAGTGTGAACTGCTCCAAGGCAGCCCCTGCAGTGAACTCCAGGCCTGCACCCCACAGTGAACCTGGACGAGCCGTGGGGCCCTCACAGTGCTTCACCCAGTGGGGGCGCGGGTGTGGGGCCATGCTGGACCCCAGCGACCCCACCACTGGGTCCCATTTATAGGGGCTCTTCTTACAGTTTGTCGTAGAGAAAATCTAGAAGCTCCCTAAAGGTCCAAAGAGAAATGCTTGGAAGGTAAGGACCCTGTAAGGATATGCAGAATGCAGTAACACAGCATCTTCAAGAAAGCGGTGAACCCAGCGGAATGGGCCATGAGGAAAAGACAGAGAGGAAGAAACCGTCCTGGAAGAAATAGATGGGAGAGCTCACAGCCGCTCGACAAGCGCTTCATGCGAAAAATGATGCTTTTGCGGAAAGGGCTCCCCTAGCAGCAGCTGGTGCCGTGTCTCCCACCTGGGAAGAAGGGCTGGGGCCGGGTGGGTTCCCCTCCTCCCATCCCGAGACCCACCAAGCTGTGGGTAGGCAGGCTGGGGCCTTTGTCGAGGCGTTTTCAGTTCACGTCTCAGCATCTCATTTCACCTCCTCCCTGTGTTAATCCTGGAACTTCATTTTTCCAGGGTGAATACGAGGCTGCGTTGACCATTTACGATGACCACGTAAGTCCACGCTTGCACCCAATTCAGTTTATTTCGTCGATTCACCTTCAGTCTCGAACAGTTCCCTGATCCAGTCCGTGTTGCCCCAGACAGACCCATAGCTGGAGCGAGAGCCCAGCTCTTGTGTGAGACCTCACAGTGCTGATTCTCTCCAAGGGTGGTGTTGAAACCCAGAATGGGATTTGATTCTGCTCACCTGTGGGCGTTGGGAGATTGCTTTCCCAGATGGCTCGGTGGTAAAGAACCCACCTGCCAATGCAGGAGATGCAAGAGATGAGGGTTCAATCCCCTGGGAAGATCCCCTGGAGGAGGAAATGGCAACCCACTCCGGTCTTCTTGCCTGGAGAATCCCATGGACAGAGGAGTCTGGTGAGCTGCAATCCATGGGGTTGCAGAGTCGGACACAACTGAGCACTAGATAAAGCATACATACTGTATTTTACCACGGTAACCAGTGCAAGTGTACGGTCACCATGGCAACCAGTTTGTGTGTACAGTTACCATGGTGACCGCATTAGGTGTGCGGTTCCCATGGTAAGCAGTTTACATGTACAGCTCTGTGGTGGTCAGTACATTCACATTGCAATGCAGCCTTCGCCACCATCCATTCCTGCAACTTTTTTATCTTTCCAAACTGAAAATCCCCACCTACTCAACGCTAACCATTCCCCCTCTCTCCAGGCCCTAAGTATATGTTTGAAAGTGAAAGTGTTAGTCACTCAGTCATGTCTGAGTCTTTGCGGCCCTGTGGACTGTAGCCCGCCAGGCTCCTCTGTCCAGGGAATTCTCCAGGCAAGAATACTGGAGTGGGTTGCCATTCTCTTCTCCAGGGGGTCTTCCTGACCCAGGGATTGAACCCAAGTCCTGTATTAGCAGGCAGACTCAACTTTTGAGCCAAAGATGTGTGTTTAAAAGAAAAAAAAAAGCCTCACTCAGAACTTCTGGGCACCCCACTGTGGGCTTACGAACAGTCTGGGGCACAGACATGCTTGTGATTTGAGGCTCTGAACCCTGGAGAAAAATGCTCAGTAGGGTTTCCTGTAAGAGGAAAGCCTATGTAAGCTCCATCCTCTATAAGGCACTCCTTGCGGTAGGGAATGAAGGGTGACGGGAGCTTGTGGGGTGGGGTGCAGACCCGCTGGAGGAGTAGTTGTTGTCAGGCCAGGCGGGGACACGCGGTGCGAGGCGGGCCAGGGCCCGACGCCCTCTCCCCTGGGGCCAGTGCGCTGGGCTCTCTCCCAAGTCTGTCCAGTGTCCCTCAGGCACCCGGAGCGGCCCAGGCCCTGAGAGCCGAATGGCCCTGAGGGGTGCGTGGAGGGGACGCTGGCGGTGGCTTCCGTGGGCTGAGGGCTTGGCCCCGATGGGCGGACTCGGGTGGTCCCTGCAGCCCCTCACCCCCCACCCGCCCTTGTCTTCCAGATCCTCCCCAGCCTGCGGGCCAGCGGGGCGATGCTGGACGTGGTGGACAGCTGCTCCATGCTGTACCGGCTGCAGATGGAAGGTAGCCCTGTCTGCTTCCTGCTTCCCCCCTCCAGTGTGACGAGCGGGCGGTGCCGTGGCTGGGGTCCAGGCCGGCAGGAGCGCTTGAGCGAGTTTCTCCAGGGCCTGCTCTCAGCCCTGGGGCAGTGCGGCCCCAGGCCAGGGGCCAGGCCCCAGCTGCCCTTTGTCCTGGTTCCCACTTCCCCTCGGAGCACAGGCCTCCAGCTCCAAACCTGGCGGGCCCCTGCCGTCCCCACAGCCTACCTGCCCGGCCTGCAAGGCACAGGTGGCACCTGGCCACCCGTCTCTGGTACCATCTGTTTCTCAATGCCCAGGGATTTCAGAGAGACACATTTCTCAACAGTGTCACCTTATGCTTGGACATGGCCAGGACGGGGTTGGTCATACCTCTGGGGGCCACGGAGGGCTTCCGGCCGACCGCTGCGGGTACCGGACGGCTCTGTCCGCCCTCCCAGGTTCAGCAGAGCCAAACCCCTGCCCACCACAGGGCCCGTGTCAGCGGGACAGAGTGGGCATGAGGCTGTTTCTAGACTGCTCTGGGAAGGCTTCCTAGAGGAGGTGAGATGGAAGCCACGAAAAGGAGCACAGGGTTTTGTCGAGGGGCGATGGGAAAGGACATCAGAACAGGGAGTGGCCTATCCAGCGCCACAAGGACGGCAGCCGATGGCCTGTTCTGGGGATGAGCGAGCGGCACGGTCCGGAGCGGCACGAGCGGAGGAGGCTGAAGGGTGGGGATGGAGGGTGATGAATGCAGCTTTTATCTGCATATTGGAGGGCCTCTGGGGCCAGGCTGAACTGGTTCCGTCCAGCAAGCGGGCTGAGCAAGGGGAGGCCAGGCTCGAGGGGGCGACGGGGCTGGGCGGCCAGAGCCCGGCTGGTGGGGCCTGTGTCTCTGCTCAGCCAGAGCCTCCAGAGTTGGGAGGGGAGGAGAGGGCCCGGGGAAGCTGCGTCCTGCTGACCCCGACCCTGTAGACCCTTCGTCTGTGGAGGTCCAGCCTGGGCCTCAAGCCTGGGCCCCCCGAATGCCTGTGAGGAGGGGCTCAGAAGGGCCGGGCCCTGGTCTGGAGGCTGGGAGACCCCATCGGGGTGCCATGGGGCTGGGGAAGGGAGAGGAAGGCCACTTGCTTCCTCACCGCAGAGTGGAGCCTCCAGGCTGCTTCCAGTTGACGGGCAGAGACGCGGAGGTCCAGGGCAGCCACAGGGTCGCGGGAGGAACGTGAGGAGCAGGAGGGGGAGTCGGGTAACTTTCGGGATCCACGAGGGACAGGAGGGGAGGTGGTGTGAGAGAGCAGAGTAGAAGGAACAGTCTCGAGCTGGAAATACAGACCCAAAGGAGTGCTCAGTCACTTAGTCGTGCCCGACTCTTTGCGACAACTCTTTGCAGCCCCATGGATGGTAGCCCGCCAGGCTCCTCTGTCCATGGGATTCTCCAGGCAAGAACACTGGAGTGGGTTGCCATGCCCGCCTTCAGGGGATCTTTCCAGCCCAGAAATCGAACCCAGGTCTCCCACATTGCGAGCACATTGTTTACCTCTGAGCCACCAGAGAAGCCCCAAAAGGAAGACCCAAAGGATACTCTTTATGAATTCCGCAGGTTCTGACTGGCCCCCTGCCCTGTGTCAGGGGCCTTCCCAGTGAGAACCACAAGAGCAAGTTTTACAGTGGTTGTGCTCTGTCGCGTCTGACTCTTTGCAACCCCATGGACTGTAACCCACCAGGCTCCTCTGTCCATGGGATTCTCCAGGCAGGAAGACTGGAGTGGGTTGCCATTTCCTTCTCCAATACAGTGGTTTGGGGTTTGTCAAAGGGGTCAGAGACTTCACTGAACACCCTTCCATAGCTTTTATTATTTTGATTGGCTTTCTACCTTACCCATCTGCTGCTTTTATGATTAAACAAAGTTAACGTAAGCCAGGCCCAAAGGCCTAAGCCCGAGGCCAGATGCCACCTGCCAGCTTCGCAGGGTCTCCTCACGTGGAACCACCTGTGGGGGCCAGAGGCTCGTGCACACAGCGCTCACGCCAGGCCCGCGGGTGTCCCCCCGTGTCCCCAGGGGTCTCCGTGGGTGAGCGGTGGCAGGACGTCCTGTCTGTGACCCGGAAGCACAGCCGAGACCACATCTTGCTCTTCAACGATGCGCACTTTCTGATGGCGTCCCTGGGCGCAGGGGACGCCCAGACCACGCAGGAGCTGCTGAGCACCCTGCGGGATGCCAGCGAGTACGTGGAGGGCCTGGGGCGGGGGGCGGGGGCAGCGCGGCAGACCGCCTCTGCCTGCCGGGAGGCCGAGGGTGGAGGCCCCAGGTGAGCACAGCCACACGGATGCCCATGGCGGCCCTCCCAGGGGTGCCCCTTAGACGAACATCCTCCGAAGGTGCGTGCCCCAGGTGTTCAGTCTCCCCCAGCTGTGTGTCCCCGTGGGGCGGGCCCTTCGAGGGTACGGTTGCTTCCCACCCCGCCCCCCCCCCCCCCCCCCCGACACAGAGCAGTCCCTGTCCTCTACGCCTCAAGGTCAAGGTCAATGTCATGCCCAGGGGAGGTGGGGAGGCCCTGGAGCCAGAGGGACTGCCCCTTACAGGGTCTCAGCTCTCTGCTGTCAGCCTGCTTGCTCAGCTGGTGGGAGAATGGGGGCAGTGACATGGTGACATCCCCGCACCAATCACAGCGGGGCCAGAGAGTCCGGGGAGGCACAGTACAGGCCACCAGGGATGTGGCCAGCCGTCTCCCGAGCGGAGGGCTACAGCTGGGGACCAGGAGCCCTGGCGGTTTGTCCCGGCTGCCCAAGGGAGGTTGACACCCACGGCCACTTGCCCTGCCCCTCCTCCTGGGGCTTTGGCCATAGCTTGAGGCCCCCAGCCCTCATGACCCAGATCGGGCACCTCCTGAGGGCCCTGGGAAGACGAGGCCTGCCCCAGCTGTTCATTCAGTCCAGGGGCAGCACCAGCTCCAGTACAGCCTTGACTTGCTTTCCCTGCAAGGTCAGCCCTGCTACTCCCACTTTACAGATGAGCAAACTGAGGCCAGGCGTCAGGGCACCGGCCCGAGGCCACAGCGCCATTGGACTGAGTTGAGAGCCTGTTCTCTCCCATCCCTGGTGGCCTGTCCTCCGTCAGCCCACCTTATCAAAGCCCCTACTGTGTGGGGCACAGAGTCAGGGGCGCCGGGCTGAGGAGGAGGCCACCCTCTTAGGGACCTGAGTTGGGTGGGAGACCGATGTGCCGTCACGGGGGCAGCACAGGGCTGAGGGCACCCTCTTGGGCCGGCAGGTCCCCAGGGGAGAACTGCCAGCACCTCCTGGCCCGCGACGTGGGGCTGCCCCTGTGCCAGGCCCTGGTGGAGGCCCAGGATGGGAGCCCCGACCGCGTGGTGGAGCTGCTTCTGCCCATCCGCTACCGGCTGGTCCAGATAGGAGGCAGCAATGCCCAGGTGAGCCCCAGCCTTGCACGTGTCACACAAGGGCCCTGGGGCCAGGAGCCCCCACAGTCCGCAGCCCCCGGGCTCCCGTGGGGTGGGAAGGTCCTTGCGGCTCACACCCCCATGAGCTTGTCCCTGAGGACTGGCCGGCCTGCAGTGGGGGAGGGGGTCCCCACCCCTCGTCCCGTGTCACGGGGTCTCACGTGCCCAGTGCATCTTTCAGAGAGATGTCTTCAACCAGTTACTGATTCACGCGGCCTTGAACTGCTCGTCCGGCCTCCACAAGCACGTGGCCCGGTGAGTTCCGTATTCTGGCCCAGAGCCCAGCCAAGAAGGACCCCGAGCACAGCCCCTGTCACTCGGGGGTCTCCCCCGGACTTTCAGGGTCCCAGAGGTTCCCACCTGCCTTGGCCGAAGGTGGTGCCCATCTCTAAGCCTGTGAAGACACGAGGCCCCGAGGGTGCCTGGTTCTCCCCTCTGAGCATCTGCAACTTGACCAAAGGGGCAGAGGGCCCTGCCTTCAGCGCCCCCTGCCCCGCCCTCCCCCAGCGCACTCCTTGTCCTGGCCACGCTGAGCTCGTTACTTGTGCAGGCCCCTGGGCCTTCACACGTGCCGCCCTTCTGCCTGAGACGTCCTTCCTTGTGCACCCGCTGACACCCACTGAGCCTTCAGGCCTCGGCTCACATTATCCTACCAAACTGTGCCAGGTGCCAGGGGGAGAGGTGGGTGGGTAGGCCCCAGCCGAGGCTGCGAGGAGCTTCCCTCTCCTGCAGGGAGTAAGTGATTCATTCCACAAATGTGTGTAAAAACGCTGTGGGCGTGGGCGCACTGCCCGGGATGCCGTGGTGGAGGGGTTGAGTGGATGGGGGCCAGGGTGGGAGGGAGCCCGTGGAGGTGACATTCAGGCGGACTCCTGAAACCAAGAGGGTTTAATCGGCTCAGAGGTGATCTGCTCAGGAGGAGGGGTGCGGCTGGAGGATTAGGGGTGTCGGGGTGGGGGCACCCCAGGAAGAAAGCTCTGGGAAGCCAGCCTCTGCCACAACCTCTGTGCTCCCACCCCGGCTCCTCTCAGCCCCACCGGCCCCAGTGCCCTGGGGGTGAGATGAGACCCCCTCCTCGCCCAAGTCTCCTGGCCAGCTGGAGCGCCAAAGGGAAAGGGGTTCCGGGGTGCCAGGTGGGTGGAAGAGGTTTCCTGAGGCCCCGTGAAGCTGCTGCTGCAAGTCCAGACTGCACAGGGGGCACTTGCTGGACTCTGGAGGTTAGAGGTCCGGCGGAAGGGGCCAGAGTCCACGCAGCCCATGGCAGGCAAGGCCCAGCTTCCTCAGCGGTGGTTCCAGCCGAGCAGTGCAGGTTTGGTGGTGCTGATGAAACGAGCATTGATGGTGTGTCCCACGAGTGTGGACAGACACACAGGAAGTGGTCACACCCTGTAGCGCCCTGGACGCATGGCCCCTCTATCAGCCCCCCACGGTCACATGCAGAGCCGCACACATTCTCTAGTGCTGGAGCTGCTTGGGGGCTCCAGGCCTGGTGGCAGCTGGGCAGGGAGGGTGGGGCCCTGTGGACAGAGAGGCGGGCGAGGCCTTGAGCAGGGGAGCTGGGGTCAGCTGGAGGGCACGATGCGGTCCACGCTGGGGGTGCTGGGGAACCCGCTGCCGGCGGGGTACCTTCCTGGCATCCTCACGCTGCTCAGCCCCCCTCCCCTCCAAAGCAGAACGCCTCAGCCCCCTGCCATGGTGTCCCCAGCCCCAGTGCCAGGCCCAGCCCCTTAACCCTGCCCTCAGTGCAAAGGATCACTATGGTCAGTTGTTTGGCGGGGGGTCTTTGTCTTAAATTATCTTCCCTTGTTGAAAGCTGGAATTTTCCCCTCACCGTTCCTTTGGCCGCTTGATTCCCTAGAACATTCTCAGGCACGGTGTTGTTCAGTCGCTCAGTCGTGTCCGACTCTTTGCAACCCCGTGGACGGCAGCACGCTAGGCTTCCCTGTCCATCACCCACTCCCGGAGCTTGCTCAAACTCATGTCCATCGAGTCGGTGATGCCATCCAACCTTCTCATCCTCTGTCATCCCCTTCTCCTACCCCAAGTCTTTCCCAGCATCAGGGTTTTTTCCGGCATTCTCAGGCATGGTCTTCCCCTCCATCTCCATGGTCACGCCCCACCCTCTGGTCCAGGCACTCCTTATGGCAAGGAGACAGGCCCCAGTCTTGGGGCAGGTGAGGCCACAGGGGTGTGCCCACCCTGAAACGCTCTGCACTTGGGCATCACCAGGACACTGCCAGGGTGCTCTCCAATCATGGATGGCCTGGGCCAGCATGAAGATGTGGGGCGGGAGCCCAGGCTTTCTCAACCTCACAGCGCTGCCCACCTGCTGTCCTCTCCCCACCCCTGCCAAGGCCCTGTCTCCTGCCTCTGGGCCTTGGTCCCACCTGTCCCCTGGGCCGTGATGCCAGCCCCTCCCTCCACCACTGGGTGAGGGGGCTTCTTGCTTTCTGCCAGCTCAGCCCCAGCCCATGCTGCTCATGTCCTGCCTCAGGGTGGAGAGCCATCCATCCCCCAGCTTCTAGAAGGTTCCAGCACTGACCTTGTCTCTGTTTCCCCAGGAGCCTTCTGATGGAGCGAGATGCCTTAAAGCCCAACTCCCCCCTGACCGCTAGGCTCATCCGCAAGGCGGCCGCCGTCCACCTCCTGCAGTGAGCCGGCCTGGCTGCCCACCCCGCGGGGCCTCTGCGACCCTCAGACCGGCTGCTGCATGGGCTTCGCAGGGTTACAAGTGGTTGGGGCCAGTTGGCTGGGCCTGTAAAGCAGAAGGCCCTGTAACCAGCAGCGTTACAGGAAGAGGGGCAGAAATCAATTTTCAGCATGGTTCCAAATCTTTTTCTAATACTCGCTCAGGGCCATAGTGCGGTTTCAAGCAGAGCCTAGGTGGGGGCTGCTGTTTTATTTGCCTCAAAAACTGTTTTCCCAGGGGACCCTCCTTTACACCTCCCAGTTCGAGGGTTGGAAGGTCGGGGTGGGGTGGTGGTGGGCTCAGCTTGGGGAGGGGAGTCTCCCATCCACCCCTAGGGGCACCCCTCTCCGCACTCCAGGCCGCCCCTGGGATAAAGCCCACCATTCTGCCTTCCTCTCCATATTCTGGAAAGGTTCTGTCGTCCCACCTTTTGGATGAGGGGACCCATGGTGGGGAGTGACTTGCCCAGGGTCCCGACTAGTGGGGGCCCTGTGCCTCCTGGGAGAGGGGCTCCCACCTCAGTGCCTGGGCCCTTGGCCCTTCTGCTGTGTCTGCAGAGACGTCTGCAAGCTTCCCCTGGGGCTTTAGTGGCACTGATTTGGGTAGATTTTCTCTTAATTCTAAACTGCACATTGTCAACCAGGATTCTTAAAAACTTTTTACTTCACATGGGAGTACAGTTGATTTACGGTGTTGTATTAGTTTCAACAAAGTGATTCAGTTATACCCATGCATGTGTCTGTTCCTTTTCAAATTCTTTTCCCATTTAGGTTGTTATAGACTATGGAGTAGGGATCCCTGTGTTCTGCAGTGGGTCCTTGATTATTTTTGTCAACCATGATTTTAATCATATGTATGCACACTCGTTGATCTGCTGTGCTTTCTGAGGTGTGAAGATTGAGTGTGGACGCAGAAACCAAAGCCTTGTGACTTGGCTTTAACAAGATCTGAGCCAGTTTTATAACTGCTGCCTCTGTCTCCCTCCCCGCGGGGAACCCGGCCCTGACGTCCAACTTGGTGATGCTGTGAGAGGCAGTCTCTGCCCACTGGTGTTTCTCAGGTTCCTTCAGTGCAAACTGAAATTAGGTTAGGGACTCACGGGGCACGGAGGGGGCGGGTCTTCCGGGAGGCAGCAGACACCTCTAAATCGACTAGACACATTTCCTGGGATTAAAATAAATTAGTTAATTGGTTCCTTTGCCTGACTGTTACTGGGTGGGCACCTCTGAGCCTCCTCCATGTGCCAGGCCTGGGCTGGGTCCTGGGAAGACAGGCTTCTCCTGAACATGGGGTTGGATTAGGGCAGTGAGTCAAAAGCAGAGTCATTACAATGGGATTTCAAGAGAGTTGCTGTCTGTCCCCAGGAGTTAGGGACACATCCCAAGGGGAGCCTGCCCTCCCACTCTGAGCTGTCCCTTCCTGCCAGCTCCCATGCTCATACCCCATATGCTCTCCCCTCTCCTGGTTCCAAACAAGACACAGCCTGGCCAGGGGAGCAAGAACCCTGGCCCCCTCCTCCAGGAAGGCCTCCGGCCTCCCACTGCAGGCCAGGGTCCCACAGTCCTTGCTACTGCACCTTTTCCCCCAGCTCCGCCCTCCGCAGGTCAGGGACATCTGTGTCCCAACATCATCCAGCACGGAACTTGCCCTGACTACCTGTCAGTGAACCCATGACTGGTGAATGAGCCCTTGAATGAGTGCATTACAAAATGAAGCAGAATCCGACTGGGGACAGGAAGAAAAGGTGGGTAGGCCGTTGACAGAAGAGAGGAGGGGCCCAAGAGAAGGGCTGGATGAAGACAGAATTCAGTTAGCCGCAATGAGCTATCAACAATTGGTGTGTTCACTGACCGAGTCTCATGTGCTGACATGATACAGGGGGAGGGGCATTGGGAGTGAGCGTTTGGGGACCCTGGCCCCCAGCAGACCTCCCCAGGGCTGTGTGGATCTGACACCTGGGTGAATACCCCTTGAGGCTAGGACCCACTGGGCTCTTGCCGCAGTGGCCCTGTGGTCATGAATCAGGCAAACCCAGGCCTTGGGACCACGGACTGAGCACACACAGCACTAAGCTGGCCACTGCCTTCAGGAGGCCCCAGCAGGCAGAGGGAAGCCTGGGGCCCCTGGGCAGTGGGCTCAACAAAGGCTCCTGTCAGAAGCTGAGCAAGACCCAGAGAGGCCGCTGGGGGACAGTTCGACCTAGTGCCCTACTTCAAGCCCCTCTCTCCATCCACACCTGCAGCCAGGGCTGCTCCTGGACTTCCCAATTCCAGCCAATAAATTCTTCTTCTGAAGCCAACTTGAGGCTGGTCTTCTGTTACTTGCAACCCCGAGGCTCATGACCAGTATCTGCAGCTGGGATTTAACTTGGGTATGTATGGCCCTGCCGGGGTCCAGCCCCGGTGGATCCAGGGAATTCGAAGCGGGGACGGCGTCGGCTAGGATCGGGAAACAACTGCTTAATTAAACGTTAATTAAGGATATAAAGAGTAATAGAATAAGGATAGCTCAGTGAGGGAATTCAGTGGAGAAAAGAGGCTGAATAATTCAGCCAGAAGGTAAGAGAAAGAACGACATAGGGAAACCAAGTTTCAGTGAACAAGGCCCACACTTTATTTTCCAAAGTAGTTTTTATACCTTAAGTTATGCATAGAGGATAATAGGGGAAGGGGTAGAGTCATGCAGCAAGCCAGGCTTTCTTCCTGCAAACTTATCATATGCAAAAGCTTAGGTGATTTGCATCATCTTCTGGCCCGGAGGCCTGTTAACATTTTAAGACCCTTTCTTCAGAAAACTTATTTTTCTCTAAAGGTGATTAGTCAAGCGCCACCCTCCAAAAGCATTAAAGTTGCATTCCTATAGGGCAAAGGTGTGGTGGGCTACAACAAGAAAAAGAATTAACTCAAGGGTCCCAGGTTACAAACATTAAAGCTACTACTTACACCAATTCTATTAATCAATACACTGCCAGGGACACAGCAGGTAAGGGATGCAGCAAACATTGGCCCAACAAGTGAAAATCCCTTCACCAATACAATTTCTAATCAATCTTTTAACTACTCAAAGGAATCTGTGTTTAGACAGTTTAGAACATCTCCTGCCTCTCACAGTTGGGAGGCTCTGAACAATCACATGTGGCCAGAAAAACCTATTCAGGCAGGCTAGAGGATTTCCAAAGGAGTTTGTAGGTTGAAACACTGTCACACCCAGGAATTATTAACTGGAGCTGTAAGCTAACTCTTTTTTCAGAGAGGTAGTGGGGGACAGCCCCCCGTAAAGTCAGAAGTGTAGGTGAAGGCACAAAGCAGAAAGTAGGCAGACTCTGGTTTTGGGGGTAAATGCTCGAGAATTTCCAGGGGGACTCCTGAGGCTCAATCCCGCCTTTGCCTATGCTGAGCCTCCTTCCTCCTGACCTTTGCCATGGGCGGAGTTCCTCACGCTGGCTCTCGGCAGTGATAGAATTCTAGTTGAGCTATTCCAGATCCTGAAAGATGATGCTGTGGAAAGTGCTGCACGCAATATGCACTCAATATGCAATATGAAGGCTCCCGGCATGGCCCCATCTCTCTTCTCCAGTTAAGTAGGATCCTGAACAGATGATGGAACTCAGAAGGGAGCCTGTGGACAGAAGCTCAGGGAGGGTTGAGGGAGTGCGTACCCAGCACATCAGAAGTGAAGGGGACCGCAAAGAGCGAGGCTGAAGGCTGCAGAGGGAGCCTCTAAATAGAAATGAGGTGTCAGGGTGGTCCAGGGCCATAAACTAGGGTGTCTGGTCACCCAGAGTCACCGGGCGCTCCGCGGGCAGGGATGGGGTTTTCTTATCCCCCAGAACGAACCGGCAGTGCTCTACAAAGCGGGCATACGCACCTATTTCCTACCATAGGAATTGGATCTTCATTTAAGGTTGAAGATGTGGTGTCATAACCATGTCCCTTGCGACACGTAGCTGTCCTGATGCTGAGCCTACGGAGACACCAAAGGAGCCTAAGGCACCCAGCCCAGTGCGGCCCGGCTCTGGCCAGTTGTCGGGCATGCGCAGCGAGCCAAGGCAGTGCGCACGCGCGCCACCTTCCATTTCCCTCCCCCCACCCCTCTTGAGGCTCCGACTACAACCCCCAGGATGCACCGGGCCCCGCGGCCTTTCAAACCGGCCAATCAGCAGCCCGCAGCGCTTCCTGCGCGCCCCGTTTAAATCCAGGGCGCAGGCGCGTCGGCTGGGGTATCGCAGCGGCTCTGGGGTAAGGGGGTCGTCGGGCGACTCGGGTGTGGCTCTGTGTAGGGGGGCAGTCAGGGGTCCTCGGGGCGGGGGGTACTCCCTTGCACGCTCCGGCGAGGCTGAAGGAGGTCTTCAAGCCGAAGACCCCCGGCTTGAAGCCCAGCCGGGGAGGTCTGGTTGTCCGGGTCCAGTGCCCCCGTTCGGGCCTGCCTCGGGTGGCGCCGGCCCAGAGGCGAGCGGGCCCCGGGGCGGAGGGTCTTGGGCTGCGGTCGTGGTGGCCTCTGCCGGCCTCGCGGTCTCTCCCTGACTCGTTGGCCTCTGCTGGCCTCGCGACCTCTCCCTAACCAGCCCTCTCTGCCTAGCCGGTGCTGCAGCGGCCCGCACGGTGGGGGCTTCCCTGGGGGGCTGGGGGAACCCGGGCTCCGACACCCACCCCGCTTCTGTCTCCTGCTCCTTGCTGTGACCTCTGACAGCCCTGGCCGCGGAAGGAGGAAGCGACGTGCCTTCAGCCTGCCTGGCCCCCCCAGGAAGCGGAGATGGAGGCTCCCAAGAAGGAAGGTACGTCCTTGTCTCCGCAGCCCTGTCGGTCCGGGGGTCTCAGGGAACACGCAGGTCGATTTAATGCTCCTGAGAAAACTTGCTCGTTTGTTTATTCAGTACTCACCCCGTTCTCTGCGCCCCGGTAAACTGTCTTCCCCGAGTTTTTTCATTCCTCTAACTTCTTTCTTTTTCGGGTTTTCTACATTCTCTTTACCCCCCAAGTTGTGACTTCCCGCGGAGCAGGGATTCTTTCTGTTCTATATACTTCATTGTCCCCAGGGCCTGACGTTCTCCACAGGCACTCAGGTCTGGGGAACTGATGTTGCCTCTTGGCTGGTTGCTGAGACTTGTCCAGGATCGTTGCCAGGATCGTTGCCAGCACGTCGGACCAGTCGACCTGGCCTGTAGCCTTGCTGTCCTGTTCTGTTCCTGCCTGCTGTGAGTGTGGAAGTGAGAGCACAGCCTTACAAAAGGAGTTACGGGCCCTGCCCTCTTTTTCTGCTGAAGCGCGGGGACATCCTTTATATCCTTTGTCTTCAGGACACGTGTGCGAGTCAGGGAGACTGGGTACCCAGTTTCTCCTTAACACCCCCATTCTGCAGAAACAGCCCCAAGACTGCTAGTCATCAGCGCTGCTTCCTCGGTTCTAGAACAGGGTTTGCTGCTGCAGCCTGACCTCCACCCTGGCGAAAACGCCCTCCTTTTCCAGTCCCTTCCACATGCAGCTGAATCCCTGTTGCTGCTTCCTGAGGACTAATCCTGCCTGTCACCCATCCTTTGTATCTTTATATCTTTTCTTGTCTGTTCTTCATGCTCATGATGTACAAATAGGTCCCGCTGTCCGACTTGCCCTCATGTGCTCCACGCCCTCTCCGCTGCTGTGTGCCTTATTCAGAGCCAGACTTCAGGGCAAGAGCTTTCCCACTTGTTCTGCTGTTCTTTTCCACAACCTTCAACCCCTCCGAACCTCCTCTGCCCTCTCACTTCACCCAGACTGCCTTTGTCCACCAGTGAGCACATCCGTGTTGTGAAATCTACGGTCGTTTTTTTCTGTCCTTTCAGTGACTTTTGACCTCTTCTCCTACAGGAAACTTGGCCAGCTTGGCTTCTTGCTTTTCCTTCTGCCCACTCTGGCCAGTATATCTCCATCTGTTTGCAGACTTCTCATTCTGCCCTACCTTCTGAAGCCGAGTTGCCCAGGACCTGGTCTGGGGTCTCTTTGAACTCCCCCTACCCTCCAACAGGTTCTCAGACAGTCCTTTAAATCCTTCCACCTTCTGGTGGTGCCCACGTTTTGTCTGGGCACAGCCTCTCCTCTGAGCTCTGGGCTTGTGCATCCACCTGGCTGGCTGGCGTCTTCACGTGAATGTCTCCCACCTCTTACTCAGCGGGTCCCACCTCCCACCCCATTCTTGGCTGATTCTTTGTCTTTGTGAAAAGCAGAAAGAAAGTTAGTCACTCAGTCCTGTCCAACTCTTTGTGACCCCATGGACTATATCCCACCAGGCTCCTCTGTCCATGGAATTCTCCAGGCAAGAATTCTGGAGTGGGTTGCCATTTCCTTCTCTATTGTCTCTGTAATAGAAGTCAAGTGTCTGTCCATTCACCTAGCTGAGAAGGTTGTGAAGCATTTGTTCAGTCATCAATTACTGTCGTTTCCACGGTATATTTTGAATCCATCTGCCTCTTTCCAGCTCCACCCTGATGCCACCACCTTGGTCTCAGCCATATTAACTTGCCTCCACCTACCATATATATTATGCATTTTAGCCAATGTGTATGCTGAAATTTCAGTAGATACCGCCTGCTTCTTTTATAGCACATCCACCAGGGTAGCCTTTTAAAAACAGAAGTTAGAGCACAATACTCTTCTGCTTAAAACCCTTCGATAGCTCCCATTGCACTCTGAATAAACTAAAAGCTTGCCATGGCTTGGACGCCACCCAGGATCTGACCTGACCTGTGTCTCCACCTCCTCCAGCCACTGGCCTCAGAGGTGTCCCTACTTCCCGGCGGCCCCTCCCCACACCGCCTTCCACGGTGTATGCCCACTGGACAATGCGCCCCTGAGGAGTGCCTAGCGGAGGACGCAGCCCACGTCTGCAGAGTGGATGGAGGGGCAGCTAGCCCAGGTCACCCTGAGCCACCGGCGGAGCCTGGCGTGGAAGGCTTTTCCCCTGACTCCCGGTCTAGAATTCCTTTTCCCACAGCAGACGTTTGGAATTTTCTGGTAGTGACCCATGAAATTGACTTCCTAGGTTTTAGACACATTAAAAAGTGAGAAGTCCATCTCCTCCTCCTTTATGCCCCTCCGCTGCCCAGTTACCACCTCCAGAGGCCACTGATCTCCTCGGCCTCCTGGGCAGTCCAGACCTGACTTGTGCACGTGCGAGGCAGTACCTGTCAGTCCAGCCCCCTCTTCTATAGCATGTAGAACCCTGGGTGCCATCTTGGGTTTTGCCTCTCATTTATCTCCATGAGCTCTGTGTGTCAATATAGGAAGTGTTACTGTTCTTCTCTGAGCCCAAGTCGTGTTCCATTCCGCTGTGGGGATGTGCTGTACGCTTATCTGCCACCCGGGAGCTTTGGCTTTGTGGCTGGTATCTTGCTGTTGCAAGTGCTGCTGCAGCAAACCAGGTGGGGTGCTCGGCAGCAGTGGGCCTCCCGCCAGGGTGCGTGCGCTTCTTTCTCGGTAGGCACTGTCAGGCTGCCCTCCGTACAGCTGTAGTAGCTTACAGATCAAACTTTTAGATTTTTAACAGTCTTATCAATGAAAACTGGAGTCCTGGGCGTCTCTGAGTTTTTCATGGCTCTTGCTTTTGAGTGCGACTGAGCTTCCGGTCGTGTGTTTCAGAACGTCTCCTTTTGCCCCCTGTGCCTCGCTCTGCTCGTGTCCTTTGCCTGCTCTTCCCGCGTGTCCAGCGCTCGCCTGCGGTCTGTGGGAGCGCTCGCCATCAGCCCTCGCGATGGGACCGCGCGTGTTCTCTTCCCTGTCTGTTGCTCCTGCCAACTCTGCTCGCGGTGGTTTTTGTCACGCAGAGACGTTAAATCTTTAATATGTTGGACTATCAACCTGTTGTTTTATGGCTTCCAGCTTGGTGACAGAGTTAAACCTCCGCACTCCAGGCTATACAGGGATTTCCCCGTGGTTTCTTGTTCCTTTTGGGTTTAGTTTTTTTCAGTTAAGTCTTGGACCTTTTTGGGATCTGTCCTGGTATGGTCTATGAGCTATGGATCAAACTTCAGATGTGTGTATTTCTCCCTCTCAAAGGATTATCTAGTTTATCTCAATACCATTCATTGAATAATGCATTTTCCCCTTTTATTTGATATGTTACTTTTATGATATGCTGAACTTTCTTTGTATCCATCTTGCATAGTTCTTGTTAATTCACAGGTGTTTTGCATTTTTTGGTTATAGTAAATGAGGTCTTCTCTTCCATTATACCTTCTCTTCTTTTTAGATATGAAAGCTGTTGATTTGTCGTATAATAATTTTGTCCTCAGACATTTGCTTTTATTCTTTCACAATTTATAATAGTTTTCAGTTGATTTTCTTGATACTTCTTGTATGTAATCATAGCATCTGTCCGTTGCGGCAGTTTTAACCTCCACATTCTTTCCTTTTGTTCACTTGTTGGTCAATGTTGCTTAGTGTTGGTTAAGGCAGATTTTTAACCACTGGGCTACCAGGGAATCCCCGGTTCGTTGCTTTTTGAGAAATAGTTGCTAAGTGTCCAGACCCTGAGGTGGAGCTTGGGAGAGGACTAGCCGTTCACTGTTTGGAGGCGCGTCCAGGCCGGGTGGCGCCGCAGAAGGGCGAGAGACACGTCCTTACAGGATGGTGATGCTGAGGCAGACATCAGGGCCGGGGCCGTGGGAGCCCCAGGAAGCCCTAAGGGAGGCGGGCATGGAGCGGGATGTGGAGCTGGGGCAAAGAGTGGTGGCCCCAGCCAAGGGGTGCGCTCGCCCAGAGGCTCATGGGCCGTCAGGGCTGGTGAAGGCCCTGTGTACGCAGGATGTCAGCTGCGCTTTATCTGGCCATTTGGGATGGGGTCCAGGGAGAGGTGATGGTCCTCAGGTGTGCATGGGGCCCCTACTGTGCCTGTGAGGGGCACTGAATTTGCTTTTGAAAGAGGACTAGCTGTAGTCTGTAACTGGAGAGTTGGGGAGCTGAGGCAGGGGGTCTTTTGAAAATGTTCTTTACCAGAAAATGACTGACTGAGTCTTGCAAAGCTAATCGAATGACTCGGTGAATGCATTTTAGATCGTGTCTTAAATATAAGAACTTAAAAACAAGGACTTGGGCTTTGATGGCAGCTTAGCGAACACAGAATGGCTGATGCTATTTTTTTTTTAAAGGAAAAATTAAGATAATCTAGAGCCCCTTGAGAAAATGTGATTATTAAAATACTGCTGTCACACTGTAGAAGTGAAATTTGAAGAGTTTTGATCGCTGGTGGAGGCTGGTGATGTTTGCTCGTTATCAGCCCACCCCTAAGGTAACGGCCGACTTTTTCCTCCCCAGACATTCTTCTGTTGGCTGATGAAAAGTTTGACTTCGACCTTTCGTTGTCTTCTTCAAGGTAAAAAAATGAGTTTTCTCCCCTTGCCTTGGTGTAACCACGTTCGGTCAAGTCTTTTGCGTGATGCCAGTGTTAATAATCCTTTTCTTTTAAAATAGTGCCAATGAAGATGATGAAGTCTTTTTCGGACCTATTGGCCATAAAGAAAGATGTATTGCTGCCAGCTTAGAATTAAATAATCAGATTCCCGAAGAACCTCCTTTGCCAGCTTCTGAAAGACACTTCATCTGGAGTCCGCTCGCGGGGGAAAAGTTTGTGGAAGTTTATAAAGAAGCTCACTTACTGGCCTTCCAGATACAAAGCAACGGCAGAACCACGGCGGCCCAGGCGGCCCAGCCCGAAGACCCTGGGGGCCAGGGAGGGGAAGGATTCATTCAGGAGCCTAAACTCAAAATAAACCTCTTCGATAGAGAAAACGAAGTGAAGAAAAGCCCCAAGTCACTTAAGCGGGAGACATACTGCCTGTCGGACGACCTCTGGAGGGCACCCCTGCTCCGGGGCACTCAGCCCGCCTCCAGCGCAGCCCCGCTGGCCGCTCCGGCCCAGACCGGCTGCCCCGAGACCTCGGGTCCGCCGCCCACCTTGTGCCCTTCTCTGCCAGCAGAGCCCAGTGCTGCTCAGCCTCCGAACCAGGCCGGGGCTCAGAAGAAGGTCGCCAGCAAGTTGCTGCCGCCCCGAACCTCGTCCCTTCGAGCAAAGAGCCTTCACTCGGCCGTGGAGAAGGTAGCCCCTCCAGCTCCCCCAGCACTTCTGTTCGGGGACCAGACGCGGCCTTGCTTCCGAGCCCTCTGGGTTTATGCCCCGGAACAGACCGCTGTGGGGGAAGCCTGGGGATGTCTTGCTTGGAGGGAGGACTCAGAGATGCTGGCATGGGAACTTCAGAAGGAGCTGTGTCCGTGGCGTGGGGAGCCAGGCAGGGGTGGCACAGGCAGGGCTGGGTCCCTATCGTGGTGACTCAAGGACACCTCCTCCTCCATTCTGTTTGAGGTCTTCCCTTTCGTTTTGTTACAGCACTGGACATTTCCCCTCACCAACCCGCCCCCCTCCCCGCTCCCATTAGGGATTTTAGGTGCGTTAACAAGCAGCTTCTTTGCCAAATCCCCTTCTGGATGGCCACGAGTCTCCCTCTGAACCATGACTGTGTTTAGATTGCCTTCCTCCCAGACATGAGTGGAGGTGCTGCTCTGGGATGTGGGGGACACGTGTGTCTTTGGGGTGCTGTTAGCCAAGCTGGGAGTCCTAGCAGTCTGTGGGTAGCAGGGTAGGGGTCAGACTGCGGCTGCCACCTGGGTTTGTCTCCTCTGATTCTGAGCTCAGGGCGGGGCGGTAGCACAGGGGAGGCGAGGGAGAGCCGGGAGCCTGCCCTGCGCCGTCCCCAGCTCCGCGGCCCTGGCCACCAGCTTCAGCACTCCCAGCTAGTTAGAGAGGAGCGTTGCTTCGCGGGGCTGTCAGCAGGGTTAGGTCCGTGCAAAACACCCAGCACAGGCAAAGAAGATCCCTGCACGGCTCCTGAGCCCACAACTGCCTGCCAGCAGAGCCCAGAACTGAACCAGGCTGGACGCAGTTCTGCACGGAGACCCTTCGAGGGGCCGTGTGGCCTCTGCTTCCCCAGGGCTGAAGCTGTCCTTTAGTCTTGCAAATGCCTTTTCCTGGAGATCGTTTGGATGTAAATTTCTGAAGTGACTTTTCCAGAATGAAAGCATCGTGGGTCCAGGTGCAACACCGGACTTGGGCCCGGATTTGTGTGGTCACACATAGGCTCAGGGCCGGGGTTGTGGTGTAATTTCACCTGTTCTGTGCTTAGTCCTCAGTCGTGTCCAGCCCTTTGCAACCCCATGGACTGCAGATCGCCAGGCTCCTCTGTCCACGGGGATGCTCCAGGCAAGAATACTAGAGTGGGTGGCCATGCCCTCCTCCAGGGGATCTTCCCAACCAGGGGATCGGACCCAGGTCTCCTGCATTGCAGGCGGATTCTTTACCGTCTGAGCCACCAGGGAAGCCCATGACTATTCTGGATCCTTTAATTTTCTGGGTCGTAAGAAGCACTCTTGCCAGAGAGCTGAGTTTTGGTCAATGAGGGGTTAGCTGGACCATGGAGCTGTTTGAGCTCACACAGGGACCCCCATCACTTCCCATGTTGTTTCTATGGAAACTGACTCACTTACACACCGCCACCTGTGAGGATCACCTGTGGACAAGGCTGGGCCTCTTGATGGCGCCGCCTAGAAGTGTCTTTTCAGGACACCTGCCAGGATGACTGGGGTGGTGGTGGTGTCGCTCAGCCGTGTCCAACTCTTTGCAACCCCATGGACTGTGGCCCGCCAGGCTCCTCTGTCCATGGGATTCTCCAAGCAAGAATACTGGAGTGGGTTGCCATTTCCTTCTCCGGGGGATCTTCCCGACCCAGGAATCAAACCAAGGTCTCCTGCATTGCAGGCAGATGATTTACCATCTGAGCTACGAGGAAAACCCAGGATGGCTGTAGTGAGAATTAAAAAACTAAGTGTTGATGAGGACGTGGAGAAACTGCATCCCTGTGCATTGCCCATAGGGCTGTGCAGTGGTGCAGCCTCTGTGGAAAAACAGTTGGGCAGTTCCTGGAAAAGTTAAACTCAGAATTATCACATGATCCAGCAATTCCACATGTTCTACTTGGGCGTATTCCCAAGACAATTGAAAACATATGTCCACACAGAAACCCGTGTAGCAGTGTTGAAAGCAGCTTCATTCATAATAACCAAAAAGTAGGAACAATCGAGATGCCCACCAGCTGATGACTGGTCCATGCAGTGGGATACTTTTGGCCCGTGAAGAAATGCTGGTAAACATGGGTGACCCTGGGAACACGGTCAGAGGAAGAAGCCAGACGCAGAAGGTCCCATGTTGTACGGTCTCATTCACAGGAAGTAACCGTAGCAGGCGAGTCCTGTCTTGCTCTGGAGACAGTGGGTCCATGGTCACCCTGCTGGGAGGTGCAAGGAGTGCTGACGGCCAGGAGTTGCTTTTTGGGGCAACAAAATGTTGTCCAGTGACGCTGTGACCGTATGCTAAAGCCACTCAAGTGCACGCTTTAAAATGGTGGACCTTAGCTTAGGTGAAGCATATCTCGATGTAAAAAATGATGTAAAGGAGAAAGAAGGTTACTGCTTTATGAGCTGCTTTTGCTTCTTCTGAACTCTTCTTAGTATGGGGGGTTATTTATGGAAGCATGAATTACTTCCACGAATGCCCTTGTACCTAAAAGTGAGGAATGTATTCTTTGTTGGGCTCTGCTCACTAAAGAAAAATGGCTTTCAGTCCTAGATGAAGATTCATTGCAGCCGAGCAGCTCCTCTGGTAGAGGGCATGACCATTTAATGAACGATTCCTTTCTGGACGGCATTTTAAAATTTGTGTAACCAGATCCCATTTCCTCATTATCACCCTTAAATAAGAATCCTGATTGAGGACTAGCCTAGAGGAGTTCTCTCCTATTAATAGTCTGTCTTGGTATTATTTTACCCTGTTTTTAATGAGGAAGCAGGCTCCATCATCATTTTTTTCTGTGGTAATTTGGCGGAGGAAGTGAACCGCTATGTTCTTTTCTCTCCCGTTGATGAATTGAGGACTGCATGTTGGGAAGATGGATGGTGCATGCCCTCTAATTGAAGCCTTTATGTGTCTCTACGTTGTGAAAGACTAGACAGTTCTCACATTTCGATTTACAATTTTTCAGCCTGTGAGACAGAAACCAGCTAGTCCTCCCAGGATGAAAATCCAAAATGAAAAGGACACCCACAGCAGCGTGCCCCCAGACAAGCTCAGCACCACCCGGGCCGTCGCCAGCGTGCCAGCCAGTGGAAGCCACTTGGTCCCAGGCAAGCGGTCGCTCCCTGTTCCAAACAAGGTGGGTTGGCCGGGGCTGGGGCAGGGGTGGGGCTTGGCCTGTGAGTGCAGGGAGTAAGAGGCAGCTTTGAGGATGTGGGATGTGGGATGCGTCTGGACCAAAATCAATGTTTAGGAGGTTGAAGATAGGATCTAGGAGGGGCGGTGTGCTGAAATGCAGGGCATACAGGACTGGCACGTGGCAGGGCCTGGCCACTGCCCCCGGGGAGCCGTGAGCACCGCGGAACGTCGGCCCCCCCTGAGCTGACATCGGGGTGTCTGATGGCAGAGATGCCCCTGCTTCCCTCACGGGGTTGGTGTGCCGAGGAGATGGGCTGTTGGTGCTTTGAAAACTACAGCTCCTCCCAGGCGTGGGGGCGACCGTCCTCGTCTTTGCTGTTTGTTTTCCAGCGCTGAGCTCTGTGTGCTTGTGAAAGTGCCACGTCCCTGGTGGTACTTGCTAAGCTTGCCCACACTGGGCCCTGCAGCTCTCGACTCCCCAGGCTGGAGTCCAGGCCCCACGCCTGCGGTCAGCAGGCTCCCGGCGCTCCTCACACAGGCAGCCTGGCGGCCACGCCAGGGAACACTGCTCAGCCTCTCTCTGATTCGAGATGATATCTTGTAAGCTGTTGAAAACCCCGAATTTTGCAGAAATAAGTCTTGGGTAGGTAATGCAGTCTCTGTTTTAGTCCGGGCCGAAGAAAACCATGCTAAAACCACCTGGGTATGCTGGCGGCCTGGCAGGAAGGTCCTCGTCGGGGTCTGTCTCAGGCCTGAGCTCCACGGCACGTGCTTCCCCTGCGACTGGCGGAGGTAAGGCCAGCCCTGAGCGCCTTGTTCCTGCCAGACTCTTCACAGAACCACTCAGCTCGGCTGCAGGTTCTGGAAGGCTGGCTCTGGTCTGGGGTAGGGAGACTGTTGAAGCCTCCATCCTCAAGGTGCCTCCCCTCCTCCGAGGAGAGGCACGGTCAGGCAGGCGGTCTTAGTTTCTGCTGAGTTAAGCTGTCACAGGTGGCTCTGTAGGTAAAGAACCCGCCTGCCAATGTAGGAGATGCAAGAGACTTGGGTTTGATCCCTCGGTTGGGAAGATCCCCTGGAGAAGGAAATGGCAACCCACTCCAGTATTCTTGCCTGGGAAATCCCATGGACAGAGGAGCCTGGTGGGCTATGTCCTTGAGGTCTCTGAGTCAGACATGACTGAGCACAAGCTGTCACAAGGTGGGCACTTCCTGCTGGTGCCAAGGACCCGGCATGACGCTGAGGCCAGCCTCAGCCACGTGATCAAATGTAGTATTTTAAAGTGGGGCTGTTCCAGATAGTGTAGGCGTAGGAGCCGTAACTCCTGGGTGTTTGTTTAAATCTGCTCAAACCTGTTTCAACTCAGGCGACTTTGCTGTCTTTCCAAGCCGAGGGTGCCATCTGCTGGTAAAGGGGAGAAACCCTAGGAGGCTGTGGGAAGGCACGCGGCCTCCTGCCCTCAAGGACTAAAACCTTCTTTGAAACAGATTTGCTGGGTAGGCTCTAAGCCGGGCAGCACGGCCTGCGTTTTGTACACAGACGTGAGAAGTCTCTCCTCTGGAGCGAGGCTGGTCCGATCTGGGGCCCCGACCGCCTGGGTGGTTAGGAGAACTGAAGTTGCGTCTGTACCTTTACAAACTAGGGGGCGGCCCCGCCCTCGCAGTGTCCCTGCGGGCCTGAGGACCACACGGTGCCCTGGCCCCGTGTGTGGCACGGCGCGTGTTCAGGGAAACGAAGTTTTGTTACACTAGGCTCCGTGAGTCTGGCTGTGTTGCTTCAGGCATCAGCACCAGTTCTGTCTATGATTTCTGAGCCTACCTCTGGGAAAGGTCGAGACAGGCTGCGGGGGGCCTTCTGGTGTGTGTTCCTCAGTTTTCCGTGGCAAAATCCCCAGGGTCAGATCTGATGGGGATCTGACCGTCATTGCGGCGGGAAGAGCACCATGAGCCTGCACTCTGTGTGACGTGGGCTGCGGTTTAGTCCTCCTAAGTTTCTCTTTAAGAGCCTTTCCCCAGGTTGGCCTGTGTTGGCTATTTTGGCAACTGAGTATTTTCAGCTAGCTCGTTTAAATAGTCCCGGTGACTGACAGGACCCAGCCTCCCTGTGGCTGAAAGGAACTGACTAGTAAGGAGCATCTGCTCTCCATGTCTCCCTGCCCGCACCCCTGATTGGCCAGGTGGGGCATCTGACCAGACTGTCCGTCTTCACCTGCTCAGCTGGGATAGAGTTCTGCTGTCGACATAGTGAGGACAAGAGAGCTTGAGTTTATGCATCCTGATGCATCTTGGCAACCGTGTCTAGAATCAGCACCTCGGATCATACTCAGCTAAGCCACAAGCAACCCGGGTCGTCTTGTGTCTGAGGATGTTGTCTGGTGGACATGCAGAATATTGTTCCTGTGTCGTATTTTTTAATATGGAAATCACCATGATAGAAATAAGTTGTTTTCTTTTCCACATTCTGAGGTAGATATGCTAAAGATAGCATATCTTGTGTGTGTATGTTAAATAACTTCATCATTTAAACACAGCATCGGGGTGAGTGACAACCAGATTTCCTGTCTCCTCTTCCAGCTAAGCCCAGTGAGCGTCCAGGCATCTCTGCGGACAGTGCCCGGTCAAGCTCCAGCCAGACGGGCAGAGCGGGGCTCGCCCTGCCACGGCCGTCCTTGAAGGCGGGACCCGGGGGCGTGGCCTGCAGGCAAAGCCAGAGGCCAGAGGCTGCGGAGTGGACGGCGGAGCGGCCCAGGGGGCCCCCCAGAGCATCTCTCCCCCAGCCCCAGACCCCGGAACAGGGAGGCCCTGGGCCGAGCTCTTGTTGTGGTTTGTCACAGTCTTCTCAGTGGGATAAGACCGGGGGTACAAGGAGGCGCGATTCCTGTCTAAACTCCAAGACAAAGGCTGTGGCTACCCCTACGAATCAATTTAAAATTCCCAGATTTTCTACTGGTAAGTCATAGATAAACTTTAACATGTTTTTAAAATAGTGAACAAATTATATTTATAAAGTTCAAATAATTATCAGTTTTGGTGATGGTGTTTGCTTTCATTTCTTATAAAGCATTTTATATGTCTTTTAATTTTTGTAGGTTTGGATAAGTTAGTGAATTTCTTAAATTACTCTCCTCTTTGTAAACATATCATTGTTCCATGGCTACTCTTAGACTTTCTGTTGTTATTTTCAGGGTTTTTGTTACTAATGTATTTTTGTGTGGCTTTCTTTGTGTTTATCCTGCTTGGGCCTTCTTGAGCTCCTTTGTTCTGTGCGTTGATATTTTTAACTGGGTCTGGGGAAAATGTAGCCATTGTTTCTTCAAACATGTTTCCTTGCCCCCCTGGCCCTGGGACTCCAGTCTCTGTGTCAGAGGCCTTCTCGTGCTGTCCCCTCGGTCACTCGCGCTCCGCCCCCCTCCTTCCTCTGCTTCTGTCTGGCTCGTTTCTCTGGCCTGTCTCCATGCACACGTGTTTGTTTTTTCCACCGTGTGTCTAATCTGCTCTTAAGTCCATCCAGCTAGATTTTCATTTCTGACCTTACAGTTTCCCCTTTTATTGTCCTCGTGGTGCTTATGTTTTCCTGTGAATTCTTGAACATGTCTATAATGGTGTGTTCTAATTCCATCCTCTGTATCGTTTGGGGCCTGTTTCTATTGACTAATTTTTTTCCTGGTGATGGTCACATTTTCCTGCTTCTTCACTTGTCTAACGATTTTTTATTGTCTGCTAGACATCATAAATTTTCTGCATATCTGGACTTGAAGGAGTTGAACCTTGCTTTGACAGGCAGTTAGGTTTCAGTAGAACTTGATTCGTTCAAGGCTTCCTTTAGAGCTTTGATGGTGGGGGTCTCGGCCTTTACTCTCGGGACAGCTCAGCCCTGCCACCTGCGGCCCTTCCGAGCCCTCCTGCCTGTGCCGTGTGTCCCCTCTGGCCAGTTGCTGGGCGTGCCTCCCAGCCCTGTGACGAGGCAGCGTTCCTGGCGCTTGTTCTCGACCCACGTGGCGCTGCTGCTCACTGCACAGCCAGGACTCGGGGTCCCTCTTGGGCTCCCGGAGCTCCTTCCCTCTCTAGTCCTCTCTTCTCTAACTCCCTCGTGTCTAGTACACTGCCGCTCCCAATTCCAGCCCCTTCGGGCTCTCCCCATCTGCCGCAGCGTCCTGCCAGGGCCACTGGGCAGAAAGCCCACGTGGTGCCTGGCAGGTGCAGCGTCTGGTCAAGGTGAGTTCATCTGAGGAACATGGTCACGCAGGAGGCTGCACGGCACTGATGAAAGCCCAGGGTGGTTCTGGCCTCCCCTCTCAAGTACGTGCTGTCTAGCGGCTTCAGGACGTCGAAGTTGTCAGCTTTGCTGACCAATTCAGGTGGCTGTTAGCACTGGAAAACCTCACTGGAGTTCTTGCTCATGTAAGAATGAGCCACTCTGGGGCTTCCCTGGTCCAGTGGTTGACTCTGCGTTTCCACAGAAGGTGGTGTGGGTTTAATCCCTACTCGGGGAGCTGTCACGCGCCCTGCGCCCTCCACCCTGAAAAGGAATGAGCCGGCTGTTGAGTGTTGTCCGTTGCTCGGCAGTCTAACAGGTACAAGGGGCATCATGGTAAGATAGCTCCCACCGATGGAACTTAGATTTTTCTAGTAAGAGATAAAAAATGCAGTCAGATAAGTACACTGTCAGATCATAAGTTCCAGTTCGTCACTCAGTCATGTCCGACTTTTCGCGACCCCATGGACTGCAGCACGCCAGGCCTCCCTGTCCATCACCAACTCCCTGAGTCTACTCAAACTCATGTCCATTGAGTCGGTGATGCCATCCAACCATCCCGTCCTCTGTCGTCCCCTTCTCCTCCTGCCTTCAATCTTTCCCAGCATCAGGGTCTTTTCAAATGAGTCAGCTCTTTGCATCGGGTGGCCAAAGAATTGGAGTTTCAGCTTCAACATCAGTCCTTCCAATGAACTGATCTCCTTTAGGATGGACTGGTTGGATCTCCTTGCAGTCCAAGGGACTCTCAAAGAGTTTTCTCCAACACCACAGTTCAAAATAATCAATTCTTCGGCGCTCAGCTTTCTTTACAGTCCAACTCTCACATCCATACATGACCACTGGAAAAACCATAGCCTTAACTAGACGGACCTTTGTTGGCAAAGTAATGTCTCTGCTTTTGAATATGCTATCTAGGTTGGTCATAAATTTCCTTCCAAGAAGCAAGCGTCTTAATTTCATGGCTGTAGTCACCATCTGCAGTGATTTTCAAGCCCCCAAAAATAAAGTCAGCCACTGTTTCCACTGTTTCCCCATCTATTTTCCATGAAGTGATGGGACCAGATGCCATGGTTTTAGTTTTCTGAATGTTGAGCTTTAATCCAACTTTTTCACTCTCCTCTTTCACTTTCATCAAGAGGCTCTTTAGTTCTTCACTTTCTGCCATAAGGGTGGTGTCATCTGCATATCTGAGGTTATTGATATTTCTCCTGGCAATCTTGATTCCAGCTTGTGCTTAATGGCATGAATAAAGGAAGTTGGAGAACAGTTTAACCAGACAGGTTCTCTCAGCTTGCTGGTCAGCACAGCTCCTTTAGGAGGTGGCATGAACCGTGTGCAGGGAAGTTTCATCACAGGACGCCCAATAAGAAAGCAGCAAAAGGCGGAAGCAGTTCTCAGCCCTGGAGGTGGGGTGGGTGGGCGCTGCAGGGGTGGGCTGTGTGCTGTTCTTAGACGCTCGCTGCCAAAACAGAAACCCTGGGGGCTGGGCAGGCGTGTGGGCTGGGGTGGGGAGCCCGTGGGAAGTCGCAGGATGTGTAACGTAGAGCCAGAAGGCGAGCCCCTCGGGAAGCAGGTTAGAGGCGGGGTGGCTTTTACAACTTGTCTGTTTTGGCGCAGGAATCACTTTGATAAGATCAGCTTCTAAGGGGACAGGAGGTGGGGGTGGGTATGAGCGTGTGCAGGCGGCTCTCTGAGATCCTGCTGTGAAGAGGCGCAGGGACGTGGACGGGGCAGGGAGCAGGCCCGGAGCACAGCGGCCGCTGCAGGCTGCTCTGAGATGGGGGACCTGGCCTGGGCCTCTCCCAGTTCCTCGGAGGCCCGGGCCGCCTTCTCGTCTGGGACTGTCATGGCCTCTGCCCGTGGCCTCCAAGACAACAGGCTGCTACCCGGGGCTTGGCATCTGAGCCTTGGCCCCAGGTGAGTCTGGGACTCAGTCCCGTGAACAGTGGCCCTGGCCTCAGTCCTCTGAGCCCGCTTGTCGTCACTCCATGACCAGGTGAGATCACACGAAACTCTTGTCAGCCTCCAGATGGCACGTGAATACCGTTATGTCTTGTGATGACCCCGGGCCACCCCAGTTCCCCAGAGCAGAGGCTGTGGCAGGCTCCGTGGGGCCCGTCTGGAACCTTCCTCCTACCCCCTTGTTAGCTCTGCTGTGGGGGCTCTTGGGAGACCTGAGAGGGTCATCTACCAAGTGCTCCGTCCCCGTCTGGGGGTCAGCCAGGCCGAGGGCAGCAGTGGGACCAGGGTTCTCCCTCTTCTGCACTTGCTGGTCCTGGGGTGGGTCCCTGGGGAGGGATGTGTCTCCCCCAGCCCCGCACTCTGGGGACACAGGTTTTCCCTGCAACTTGGGAGGACAGAGACGCTTAGAGGAGGCTGCCCGTGTGGTGAAGGTGGTGTCCCGGCTGCCTGACCACTCACCGCCTCTCTCTTCTCAGGTGAGCCCCCGGACGGTGCAACGCCGAAGTCCTGTCGGGCGCAGCGGCCGCAGTCCTGCACGTCGGTGGGGAGGTACCGAGTCTGTCTGCTTCCTCTCTTACGAGAACAAACCGAGTCCCCAGTGACCTCTGAGAGTGTGTTCTCCGACGTGTGGGGCCCCCCAGCCTGGCCTCGCGGGCCTGGCCTGAGCCTGGTCTCCTGAGCCGCCGTGGTGTCCCTCGAGGTTGGCAGTAGCACAGACTGGCCCCCGGGGCGGGGTTGCCGGTCCTCAGCCCTGACATGCGGGTCTCCAGCCAGACCGCCCAGCCTCCTTGGAGGTTCCGCTTGGTCGGTCTGGGTGGAGCTGAGGGCCTGCGGGTCTCAGGTGATTCCCATGTGCCACGGCTGAAGACCGCCGGCCTGGCTCAGGCTCGGGTTTGGGTCCCGGAGCTGCTGCTGCCCCGGTCAGCGTCTCGTGCAGCCTGTGAAAGGTTGCTGGCCTCATTTCCTCGTCTGCCCAGTGGGAATGGAACCAGTCAAACAGTAAGAAAACGCACAGGCACACATCCACACACACGACACACGCCCCATGCACATGTGCACTCCTGGGGGTTCTTCACACAGAGGGCAGTCCCCCCCGAGGGGGCGGGCAGCACTGTCCACACAGCTGGCCCTCCCCAGCTCTGAGTGCTGTCACAGAGGAGGGACCCGGCCCCTCAGTCCTGTGCCTGTTGGCTGGGGGCGGGGCACAGTGAGGTCACCTGACCCGCAGGCACGCTGCGCCCAGGGCAGGGTCCTGGTGCCAGTGCCCGTGAGCAGGGTGGGAGTGTGGCCTCGGACCCTGCAGGGTGGGACAGGCAGGACGAGCCCCGGGGCCAGGGTCCTCCTCCTGGCTCTGCCCCAGGCCAGCCTGGCCCTCCTCTCGGCTCTCCAGGGCTCTGGGAGTGCCTCTGCTTGTACATGAACTTGGCAGACACTTCCTGGGGTTGGGCCAGCCCTCCCTTCCCAGCACCAGCCACGCTGGGCTGCCTCCCTGCCATGCACACGGGGTCAGAGCGAGACCAGATTGGACGGTTAGGGTGGGAAGGAGAGATGGGTGGGGAGCCTGGCACCCGACCCACTCACCTGTGCTCACCCAGCTCAGGGGTCTTGGACTCGGAGTGGGAGCACACAGGGAGACTGCGTGACCCCGCCGGGCCGCCCTGGGCCTGGGCTCCCTCGTGGAAATGGGAGAGCCAGCGAGAGGGGGCTCGGCACCCCGTAGACTCCCACACAGCGTCTCCTGGTCCCACCCCTAATGTGCAGCCAAACCAGAGCGGAGCCTCACATGGGCCCACTGAGGAACCGAAGCCCACTCCAGGGCTCCCAGGGGGTGCTGCCGTGACCCCCGCCACCCAGGGGTCTAACAGGTTTCGCTGGCTTGAGCCTTCCACGTTAAAGCCACAGGTTTTCTACTCTCAGTGTGTGGCTGAGTCGTTAGGTTTTGGGTCATCTCTGCTGAAGGCTTTCTTCTTTCCAGGGTGGCCCACAGCACTCCCATGAGGTGGTCCTCAGCCGCACAGAGCCTTGTCAGCAGCATGAGGACCCCCGTGAGCACGAGGCGCCTATCGGCCCTGCCCACGCCTGCCGGCCGCCGGCTCTCCAGCCTCCCTCTGGCAACCCCCACGACTGTGCCCAGGCTCCTGGCTTCTCCCCTGCCTACATCTGCTAAGCGACTCTCTTCTGAGCCCCCGAAAAAATCCACAGTGAGGTGAGAGTTAAAGGCTGCAGTCTCTTCATCGCCAATTTGTAAAACCTCAAGTGACCATGTGCTGGGGGGGTCTGCTCTGCAGCAGATGCCGCTTCCGCTCCCGCCATGGTCCACCCGGGTCACAGGCAGACAAGAGCGCTGTGTGGCGTGTCCTGATGGATGCCCTCTTCTCTTTACAGAACTGCGCCTGCCATGGAGGGCGACGGCCAGCCTGCATCCAGGCGCCTCGACTTGTCCCCCAACGGCAGCTGCTCACCTCCGTCTGCTGTGCCACAGGCACTGGACTTTTCTCCAGAAAAGAGTGATTTTACTTTTTCACAAAGTGTCACTGTAGAAGTCACCTTGGATGAAGCACAGCCCCCTGAAGCCACAGCCCCCAGTGAGGTGAGGGGCACAGGCAGGGCTGACGTCTGCGCTCCTGGGTCCTACGGGTAACTGAGGACGTCACCTGCAGCCCGGGGCCTGTGGTGTCAGCCAGGCCACGGCTGGGAGGCGGGAGGCTGTGGGACCTCCTCCCCTGGAGGAGACAGAAGCTGCATCTCCTTGTGTCTGACATCGGGGCAGCTGGTGTTCACGGGAGGGGTGGGAAGCCAGGACGGGGGTTCACAGGGGAGGGGCTTCCCATGTTGACCACTGGCAGGAGGGGAGTCCTCGGTGCTCACACACCACAGCCCGGCCCAGCAGGGCCATCCCAGCCTCCTTCCTTAGGCCTCCAGACCAGCAGCCCCCAGGGCCTAGGCAGAACCCACCGCTTTCCCAAGATGGCTGACAGAAGACGCTGGGATGGCCCTTCATTCTAGTTTGTCATCCAGGCTCTCCTCGTGGATCTCAAACTGGATCAACTCAGCCTCACCATGGAGGCTGCGGCCACAGCCCTAGACGACCGCCCGCTCATTGACTTCTGCAGAAGCCCCGAGGCAGTCGTGGCCCTGCGGTCTGGAAGTGGGCCTCTAGTTGACCTCCTGACAAACACCCCAGAGGCAAACAGGAAGGCCGTGGCCAAGCCCCCTGACGAGGTGGGACAGGTGAGCTGTAGCAGGGCCTGCTGGCTCTGGCCTCAAGTGGTCTCTGCTGGGTTTGATGCTCAGGCACATCACGATGACCCTGGAGAGTGGCCACGGGGGCTTCCGAGGGCCACATGGCTCGGTTCGCCTCACCCTCAGCAGTGTGAGTGCCAAGGAGGCATCTCGCTGGAGCCCTTCTGTGCCCATGGCCCCCAGCGTTTAACAGGGAGCAGAAACGCCAGAGGAACTCAGAGCTCCTCTGGGTGTGCTGCTGCCTCCCTCCAGCGGCTTCAGCGTGGCGCTCAAGGTGCCTTTCCTCTGGGCCCGAGCCAAGTTCACCCAGTACTTTGGCCAAACCGTGGGGAACCGGCCGCAGGCAGCCCTGGCTTCAGAGAGCCAGTCCTTCGGGGTCTTTGGGGCGGGAAGGGGGTCACAGACGCTCCATTCACCTGTGTGGCCTTTCTCCTACAGCTCATAGACTTGGCTTCCCCTCTGATCCTGCTGAGCCCCGAGGCTGACAAGGAAAACATGGAGTCTCCGCTCCTCAAGTTCTGAGTGGAGTGAAACAGTCCTTTGCACTTCACTCAGTTACAAGAACAGTCCTCAAGTGGTATTCAACTGTCAGAGATAAATTTTAGAAGAGTTTGTGTTGGAAAAGCTGTAAAATGAAACAAAAAGCTAAGTAAAGTTACCGTGCCTGGAGCGGGCGATGGGCTTGGGGGCGGTGTCTGGCCACCTGAGGTCACTGCAGGCCAATGGCCCCCGTCCTCCCGGCCCCGCTTGCGTGCTGGGTGCAGAGTGAAGAATGGCTACGCTCCGGATGAGTCTGGATTTTTTGCATGTAAAATAGCAAGTGACCCATCTTTTAAGTTAACATTGTATGAAAAGTTAAATATTCTAGTTTAAGTTAAATGGTAAAGTAAATGAAAATGGATTAAAGCACCTCTTGATGTTTCAGATTATCCTAATTTTCAAAGACAGATGGCTGCGTTTATTAGTGGTCAGTATGCACAATATGTGTTATTCGAAATGTTAATTCTTTCTCCCAAAGTGATTTTCAAAATTTAGCATGAAGAAAAATTGGTTAAGTGCAGACCCCAGGCCCCAGCCCCCAGGTCCGGGGCAGCCTAGTCATCTGCACTTTGAGTGGGCAGCCAGGGGGTCCTGATGTGATGGTCCACAGACCACACCTGAGGGGAGGCGAGCACGGGGGAGGAGGAGCTCGTGTGAATGCGGGGGTGATGGGTGGTGTGCAGGGGACAGACCCCCGGGGTGCTGGAGCAGGAGCGCTCCTTGTGGAGGGGGCAGGGCCCCTGGGAGGCGCACTCGCGGCCTGCAGCTGTTCTGACTTGATCTTGGTTGAAAATGAGCGGACCGGAAAGCCGCTAGTGTGTACGGATAATTTCTCAGTCTCTGCGGTGGCTACACAGCAAACAGTAGGAACACTGCTAAGTGGACCCGCTCTGGGGCTCGCATCCAGGGCTCCCCGCATGGAGCCAGGCGGCCTCTGACCCCAGAGGGGTGTCCTGCACTTCCAGGTCATCGTTTGGAAGGGCAACCCCAGTGGATCAAGAGTGAAAAGTGCGCCCTGGGCGGCGCTGCCACACCTGCAGGTCTAGCGCCACAGGTAAAGGAGGGGCTGCTCAGAAGGCGGGGTTCCTGCCTGGGGGCAACCGTCCAGCTGACCAGCGGCTGCCCGGGAGGGTGGCCCTCCCGTGCTCTGACCTAAAACAGCCTTCGCCCTGGGAGCTCCCCCGGGCCAGTGGAGCCAAGCCCGCGGGAGTCACGGCGGTCTGCTCCTCCGCCCTTGTCTCCATCCCGGTGGCCAGTGTGGTGTTAATCCACCACTAAGGTCCTCAGATGTCTGGTCTGGCTCCTCATTTCACAGGGGAAAGCCAAAATCTGGGGTCGGATCCATTCATTGAATATTTATGGGGACTCTCCTGTGGGCAGTGGTCATGGGGGTGCAAAGCTCGCACATGGCTGTCTTCTGGGGGCGTGGCGGTGGGTGGGAGAGAGGGGCTCCGGCCGTCCGGCCTACAGCGCAGGGGTGAGCTGGGCCTTGGCCCCCGCCTGCTCCCCCAGGCTCTCCTTGGAGCAGCCACACTCTCCTGTGGGCCACGGTGCCATGTCCAGTCTACAGGTGTCCCGGGGCAGGACAGAGTAACCGGATCTAAAGTCTTCAGACAGTTGGGAGGAGGCCCCAGAGTGCACAGTGGGTAAAGCAGTGCCTGCCATCCGCGTGTGTCGCTCTCTTCCCTTCCTGTCCGGGTTTCCATCCAGCTGGTCCCACAAAGCACTTTTCCTCTCTGGCTCGCAGGTCCCCAGCCCACCCCTGGGAGGGAGACCGAGAGGAGGGGAGGGGCCGCCCTTTCCTCGGGACCTGGGGGTGAACAGCCTCAGCTGCCGCCAGAGGGCCACCCTCCCAGCTTGAGAGGCCTAGCTTCACGTGATGGTCACGTTCCATTTATTCTCAGGAGTACACGCTTTCACGTTTCACAGCTGACATTCACACAGCTCACACTGCTGTTGTTGGGGCACCTGGGATGTCGTTGTCGTTTACACGGCTGGTCCATCGTGCACCTGTGTTAGGCAGTGATCAAAGATTTGGAGCTGCCAAGTAGCAAATGGTTGTTCAGTCTCAGTTGTGTCTGACTGCGATCCCAAATAGCTAATACCGCCCATTTAACCAAGAAGGAGCAGAAAACACGGTTGCCGAGGTGTCCTGTTTCAGCCACTGTGGGGGTGGGTGGCAGCTCTCCTGACCCCAAGGCCATGTGCTGGGCATGGTACTGGACTCTGCCTCAGGCGGGCGGGGTCCCCCAGACAGAGCCCAGAGTCCAGTGACATCAGCTGGGCCATCCCACAGCCTCCGCTAAACAAATGCTCACCCTGAAATCCTCTGAAGGCCAGGTGTCATCATCTCTCCCGGGAAATGCAAGATGCCATGGCCCCCTCGGGTGTTTTCGGACACCTTATTCTGAAACGTCCTTTTCCTGTTTCCCTGCAGGGCCCCGTGCACTTCGCTCCAACCACAGAGTTTACGCCTCCTGCTCTTGCACTCTCGGTTGGCATTTCCTGCTTCTCATCTCAGAAACGGGGACATGGGGCCTCCCGCATTTCACTCTAGACTCTCTTTTTTTCTTCCTTATTTGGGATCCTAGTTCCCCAATCTGGGATCAAACCCGAGTTCCCTGCAGTGGAAGCGTGGAGACTTACCCACGGGACTGCCAGGGAATTCCTTCACTCTGAACTCGAAACTACTCCTGTTCTCAAGAAAATGACTTGCCTTAAGAATTATTCGCATTTAGACGTTAACGTCCACTGTTAACCTTTTAAGAAACTAATGTGATTTTAATGCCAAGCTTTGGTGTGTATATTTGCCTGATTTAAAAAACCATCGGCAGGACTTCCCTCGTGGCCCAGTGGTTAAGACAGGCTGAGTGGGTTCCATCCCTGCTTGGGGAACTAAGATCCCACATACCATGTGGCCAAAAGTAAATAAACAAAATAAAAACCATCTGCATCTCTAGTGCATTTCCTCCCCTGCTTATTTCAAACCGTGGTTCAAGTCCTACCTGAAGTCAATTTGTGAACCGCCCCAGCAGTTATCTGAAAATGCAAGTCGCTCAGTCATGTCCACCTCTTTGCGACCCCATGGACTTTACAGTCTATGGAATTCTCCAGGCCAGAATACTGGAGTGGGTAGCCTTTCCCTTCTCCAGGGGATCTTCCCAATCCAGGGATCGAACCCAGGCCTCCGACATTGCAGGCGGATTCTTTACCAGCTGAGCCACAAGGGAAACCCTAACTTTTCCACAGTTTTAAACAGGAAAAATAAGATTTCCCTGGTGGTCAAGTGGTTGAGAATTGACCTGCTAGTTCGTGTAAGGGACACAAGTTTAATCCCTGTTCTGGGAAGATTCCACATGCAACTAAGCCCTGGTCCCCTAGTGGCTGTTCTAGACTCTAGGGAAAGCCACTGCAGTGGCAAGCCTGGGCACCACAATTAGAGAAAGCCCGTGCGCAGCAATGAAGACCCAGCGCAGCCATAAATAAGTAAATAAAAACTTGAATTTGGAAAAAAAAAAACCTCCTGGTGACTCTGACCCACTATTTCAATGACTGAGACTACTTCTCTGTTCCCCTTCAAAAACTCATAACCGAGCAGAATCTCCAGAGGTGGTTGATGGGACGGAGAGCCCACCACCTCCCCCAGATTGCTGGCATTGGACTAAAGGCAGTTTGCCTCTCTGCCATTTGTGAGCACTGATTTTGGAAGCAGACAGCAGCAGGACCAGCGCTGATGACGAGATGCCTGACCTAGCAGCCCCCACCAGGCTCTCAGTGCCTGTCTGCACTGTGGCCACGAGCATCTCCCCTGGGACTGAACCGGGGTCGGCAGGCACCCTGCCCCTGCTGGGTCTGGCCCCACGCTCATCCCCAGGCCCAGCGCCCTTCACTCAGGGCCCGGCCCTCCGCCTGCTCACCCTCCCCTCCCGGTCAGCTAAGGGAAGGCCCGCGCCCACTTCCAGAAGCACCCAGCTGGACACCACAGCCCCGGGGCGACCTCACACCCTTCTATCGTTTAGCAGCCCGTTCACTGGGCGCCTGCCTGTCACTGTTGACTAAAAAAAGATGCACAACTTGAGAGCTGCAAGTTAAGTTTTATCTGGGGCAAGAGGAGGACTGCAGCCCGGGAGGCAGCGTCTCAGACAGCTCTGAGAGACTGCTCCAAAGCGGCAGTGGGGGAGAGTCAGGATAGAAGGTCTGGGGAAGGGGGAGTTCAGTGCCGTGAAGCACTCAGTTTACACAGGGCTTTTTGTTAGTCCTGAGGGTCTGATGTCACCTTGAAGGGATTTAGTGCTTCTCTAGATACGAGGAGATGCAAGGATGGAGATTATAAAACCTGTTCCTAAAAACATCCAACTATACAAAGACCTGTCCTACCAGATTCCCTGGAGCACAGAGCACCTCAGTCCACCCTGAACGCCCTCAGGTGATGTTGAAGGTCAAGAGCTATTTTAGCAGAATGGGGTTCAATATCCGTGGAGGCAGATGGCAAATGCCTTTGTTGTTCAGACCTTGGGAATGCTCTTGGTAAGTGCCAATTTGTAGTTGGCATCACACACACACCTGTGTGTTCTGGGAACACACTCGCACGCGCGCGCGTAGGAAGCGAAGACTGTGTCCGGCAGCTGCGGGCAGAGAGGTAAGCCAGAGCCAGGAGCGCAGGGGGCGTGGTCACAGGCCCGCCAGGGAGCAGCGGGCAGGGAGGAACGCAGGGCGCTGAGCACCTGCTTCCGCCCGGGCCTCTTCTGCGCTCTCGCCTCCAGGGAAGGGCGGGACTTCCGGCTAGAAGCGGAAGCGACGGCGGCAGTGAGGGGAATCGGCCGCTGTCGATGCAGGTGGCTCGGCATGTCGTGTGCGCCGTCTCCGGCGGTGTGGACAGCGCAGTGGCAGCGCTGCTGCTGAGGCGGAGAGGTGAGAAGGCCGAGTGACCCGGCCGCCCCCGAGCGGCCCCTTCTCGGAGAGCCCCGCTTGGTGGCGCGCGCCCCGGCCCGCCCTCTGCGCCTGGGGGTCGGAGAGCGCGCGGCCGCCTGTCGGGGAGCGGTCAGGCCCCCAGTTGCCGCCGGGGTCGAGCAGGGGAGAGTGGGTCTCCGACTCCGGGCGGTCGCGTTTCTCCCTGGCCCCGAGGCCTTGCTCCCGCGGCGGCGGCGGCGGCGGCGGCGGCGTCCACACTCAGCCTAGGCTTGAGGAGCGCCGCAGCCTCCGTGGAGGTCCTTCCCTCCACGACACACGACGTGGCCGACCAGTCCCGACGGGCGGTGTGCTTATCAGGTCACGGCTGTGCTTTCCACTCGGTGGATGACAGACTCTTGGCGCAGGAGCGCTTCCGTTTTCTCAGGCGTCTATCGGGCGCCCCCGGTCGGGAGCCGGGCTTCACTGCCCGTCTAATTCTCCGTCCGTGTGACCCGCTCCCTTGGGAGCCCTCCTGTACCTAGTGGCACTTGTAGACGCTCTGTTGTTGAGGCGCCTTTCGTTCTTAGGCACTTGGAATGCAGAGGGAACCCAAGGTTCCTGACCTGGGACAAGTGAGTCAAGCTCTCCCTGTTTGTAGAATGGAGGGACCGCCTACCTCCCAGGGTTGCTGGAGGTAGTATTAATAAGTAACAGGACACACAAAGCCTTTACCACAGTGCCCAGCACACGTTAGGCACTCAGCAGTAGAGCCTATTAGTGCGTATTAATAACCAAACTGTCACAAAAGGTGTAACAAAAAGTGTCAGTTAATGTAGAGGCAGGCTGTGAGCATATATAATTGCGATAGGGCAGGGAATCAAAGCATCACAGAGATGGTGGTGTTTGCGCTGAGACTACTGGCAAAGCCAAGTTCATGTGTCCAGTGGTACAGTGAGGCCAGACAAACTGAAGGTTTGAGTTTGGAGCGGAGCAAGGTTTATTCATGGAGGAGGTTGCAACGTGGAAGATGAGAGACCTAAGATCCTCTCATCCATGGTATGAGGACTTGGAGGAGGAGTTCCCTGAGCAAAGGCTGGGGCTTAGGAGGTGAGGAGGAAGCGTTTCCGGTGGAGTCGGCAGCAGGTGCGAAGCTCAGGCACGAAAGTGCTGGCTGGGTCTGGGGGTGCTGGTGTCAGCCGGCAAAGTCGATCAGGTCCCGAGAACGTGCACGGCGGGGCTAAGAAAGAAACTAAAGCAAGAGACTACAAAGATGGGGTCGAGAGGTTCAGACACGGCTCCACGAAGGGACGCAGTCTGACACCGACTTCATTCAGCATCTTATATTTATACAGAAAAGCGTGAGAAAGACAAGACAGTTGACATTTTTTCTTGGTTGGCCTATACATCTTACAAACAGTCACAAGAAATCTTGAGAGCATGGGAATGGCTCCCTGTTATTATTTCTTACACCAGATAACATTTCTCTGTGCGTGAGAAGTTTGCACAGAACTCCAGGTGCCTGCAGTAAATAAGCGCCTAATCTCTGGGGTGGCGGGACAGAGAGCTGTGTTTGCAAGCAAACCCTCAAGGACTGAGGCAGCTCCCAGAGCTGTGTCCTTCGGACAAAGGACCTCTCATGGGCAGCTCCCCGCATGGGGGGAGAGAGGAGGGGAGGCCGGCTGAGCGCACTTGTGGAGTGTGTTCTGTTCGGGGCTTCACACTGTGTCGTGGGAGACAGCGCAGAGCCCTTGAAGGGTTCTGACTAGGCAGCGACACGTCGAGGGTGATGTGGCAGACATCCCTGGGGAGGCTAGTTGGGTTATCTTACTCCTTCAGGAGGCTAGTGCTCCTTCCCAGAATCCAGGCTGAGCACCGTCACAGACCAGCTACCTTGGGTTTTGCTCCTCCGGGTGGGAAGCCGAGGGGCACAGCAGAGAAGCAGCACGGCCCTGTCCCCTCGACATGGAGGCCTTTCCCAATCTCGTCGGAGGTGCCTCCTGAAAAGCTGAGAGCCTGCAGAGCGCTGTGGTCTCCTGGAGCGCCAGGGCCTCAGCCACGTGAGTGGTCACGTCGCCAGGAGGAGGATGATCAGGCACATGAGCCACGGAAGAGGGGATTTTTAAAGCTCTGGGTGTGGAGTTGTGTGTTTGTTTTGCGTAAGCTCCTGTTGTGTGCTGGGCTCTGGGGACACATGGGTGTGGAGACGGCGTTGGCAGGTGGCAGAGCGCCTCACTTTGGTAGCTGCAGGGGCGCAGACAGGACCAGCTGGAGCCCAGTGTAGGGTGCACTGTTAGGGAAGCACGGTCAGGGGATTTGGGAAGAAGAGAAGGGAGGACCTGCTGGGACGGGGCTAGTGGCCTGGCTCACATGGCGTTTTGGAGTTTGGCCAAGCTTTGTCACCGAGTCTCTGCTCTTTGGAATGCCGTGTCAAAGCTTTTACAGTCCAGTGCCCTGTCTTTCATCACATTCGGCCTACCCAAAAGAAACGCTTCTCATACATGGTAGACACCTATGCAGTTACAAAGTTGGTCTCCCCCACGTTTGGTTTGGTACTTTGTCTGCAACAGAAAAGGGGAAAAACAGGTCCCAAAGTACATAGATGTGTGTGCCTGTGTGTGTGTTAGTCGCTCGGTCATGTCCCACTCTTTGCGACCCCAAGGACTGTATCCCGCCAGGCTCCTCTGTCCATGGGATTCTCCAGGAACGAATACTGGAGTGGGTTGCCATTCTCTTCTCCAGGAGATCTTCCCGGCCCAGAGGTTGAACCTGGGTCTCGTGCATTATAGGCAGATTCTTTACCGTCTGAGCCACCAGGGAAGCCCTATGATAAAGCAACCAAAAGTTTTAATGTCTTTGTTGGGGATTTTCTCCCCGGGACTTGGAAGCGACGGACCTGAAAGAAGGACACTTGGACAGTCTCTCGCAAGGACTGACAAGTTCATTTCTGCAGTCAAGCTTTTTTATAGAAGCAGGAACAAAGAGCTTAAAGTATGCGGCCAGCAGAGCGCGTACGGAGTTAACACATAATCAGTAGAAACATTTCAAGGACAGCGCGCTCTAAATGACTCATGGGCTTCTCCCACAACCCGCTCTCACAAGTAACATCCCTGTTTATTATTAACTCTTGGCGCCGAGCATAACCAAAGGCAGGAGATGTCTTTCTGTCCGTAGTGCAAAGCCGCGTACTTCTGGCCCTTCGCCATTTTCCCAAGGACTTTCTCCTTTTACGGCTATTTTGCACTACGCTTCCCAACAGTCTTTATGTCTGATGTCTTAGAATCTAATTCTTAGTGGGTAATTGGAAATAATTTTTGAATTGAGTTTACTTTTCTGATAACTGAATGGCGGTTTTTATTTGTTTTGAAAAATTGTGTAGAATTTCTGCTTTTCTTTCATTCAGTCACATTGCTAAGTCTCTCTATTTGCTGACACAGTGTGGGGACGTGAAGATGGAGAGATGCCATCTCGTCCACACCTCCAGGGTGTTCACACCCCCGGGTTGCACACTGTCAGTTCAGCCCCACAGGGTGTTGTGATGATGGAGGCCTTTACCAAGTGCAGCAGAGCATCAGGAGTGTTTACATCAAGATGTGGTCGGAGCGCTGCAGACCTCGTGGCAGCGGGAGGGACAGCCAGGCCCCCGTGCACAGGGGCGCAGGAGAGCTCGGAAGGAGGGACAGCCAGGCCCAGTGCCCAGGGGCGCAGGAGAGCTCGGAAGGCACTGCCTTTCCACACCTGGTCGACGCCACATCCCCTCTTGACTTTGCCCCTCCACTCCTACCCCCAGGTTACCAGGTGACCGGGGTGTTTATGAAGAACTGGGACTCCCTGGACGAGCACGGTGTCTGCACCGCTGACAGAGACTGTGAGGACGCCTACAGAGTGTGCCGGATCCTGGACATCCCCTTCCGCCAGGTGTCCTACGCGAAGGAGTACTGGAACGACGTGTTCAGGTCAGGGCTCCCTGCCGTGGCGCAGGCCCTCTCCACGGCAGGCCTGCTGGGGTCAGCCAGTGCTTTCTCTTTTCAGGCCGCGGTGCCAGAGACCGTGTGTGGGAGGCCTCGACCGCCCCTGGAGAGTCTGGGTTGGAAGCCAGGCCTGCATCCTGAGCACCCCAGCCCTTGTTCCTATTACTGTGCCACCTGCCAGAAGTCTCTTTAACGTCTCTTGAACCTTGAGATGTTCTGTTGCTAAATTAGCATGAGAGAGTGAGGGCTCAGGTCTGCTCTGGGAGGCCGGCTGTGGCTGGTCCCTGAGGATGGAGCCCCTGGGCCATCAGTGTTGGGCTGAGGAAGCAGCTGGGGTGCTGGTTAAACAGACATCCGAGCCTGGGCGGGGCCCTGCAACCTGCACCTCAGCAGGCGCTCCAGTTGGTTCTCGGATGGGGTCCTGTGGCTCTTACTTTGGGAAATGGCACAATGGGCCTCGGTGTCTGGTGAGTGCAGATTCAGATGGAAAGCGCAGCTGGCTTTAAACAAACGTTTGATGAAAATACTGAAAATGATTCTGTACTGAAGCTACTATCTTGCAGAAAGTTACAGTTTTAATCAAACATGGAGAATCTCTAAGCAAGTCGTGTACCTGATTTATTTTTCTGTAGGATGTTTGACACTTAGAAATAAAAAGGCTTTTCTTTTCATTGCAGTGATTTTTTAAATGAATATGAAAAAGGAAGAACTCCTAATCCTGACATAGTCTGCAACAAGCATATCAAATTCCGTTGTTTTTTTAATTATGCTGTGGATAACCTTGGTAAGTGATTTGAATTATCTTCATTTGTCTTTTTAAAAATCATGAGATTTCCAGGAGCTGAGGTTGGTTTCAGCATGTATCTGCTGGATCTGAGGATGTAAAGCTTAAATTTGAAGAGCTCACCCAGCATTGGACAAGTATTTTTCCTCCAGCTCCGGAGTGAGAATCACAGCTGAGCCAGGCAGAACTGATGCTTTTGAACTGTGGTGTTGGAGAAGACTCTTGAGAGTCCCTTGGACTTCAAGGAGATCCAACCAGTCCATCAGGAATAAGTCCTGAATATTCATTGGAAGGACTGATGCTGAAGCTGAAGTTCCAGTCCTTTGGCCACCTGATGCGAAGAGCTGACTCATTGAAAAAGACCCTATTGCTGGGAAAGACTGAAGGCAGGAGGAGAAGGGGACGACAGAGGATGAGATGGCTGGCATCACCGACTCAATGGACATGAGTTTGAGCAAGCCCTGGGAGATGGTGAAGGCCAGGGACGCCTGGCGTGCTGCAGTCCAGGGGTTGCAGAGTCGGACACGACTGAGCAGCTGAACGACAGCTGATTGATGGGCTTCCCTGGTGGCGCAGTGGTGAAGAATCTGCCGCCAAGAAAGGAGACGTGGGTTCGATCCCTGGGTCAGGAAGAATCCCCGGAGAAGGAAATGGCAACGCTCTCCAGTATTCTTGCCTGGAGAATCCCATGGACAGAGGCGCCTGGCAGGCTACAGTCGGGTCACAAAGAGTTGGACACAACTTAGCGACTAAACAGTTCTTTGGTTAAGTGCTGGGTCAGTTTTGCTGCAGCTTCCAGGAAACAGTCTCACAATCCTGAATGTCTATGAAATTTTCACACAATGCAAGGCCTGTGGATTAGTATATGCCTCGGTAGGTTCTTTGACTTTTTTGCATAGTATGGAAAGAAGAAATTGATTTTACTGGATGGTCCTTCACTGTGATAAAAGTACTATGCGTTTATTAAAGAAAGTTTAAAACTTACAAGCATAAGAAGAGGAGGAAAAGTGTCATCTGCAATTTCCTCCCAGAATCAAAAAGAAAGGCTTTCTGTTGCTTGTCTTCCGGTTTTCCTGTACATCGAGAAGAGTGGGATCCTGTACTTTATCTGTTGAATAACATCATAAGTGTTTCCCCGGTGCCTTTAAACATTGTGTGTGTGTGGTGCTGTTATCGTGCAGTGGTGCTTTATTCGTAGTCTCCTGGTATTAAACAGTTTGGTTGTTTTCAGTGTTTTCTTAGTATAAGAAGCGCTGAAATGAGCTTTCTGTATTTAAACCTTTGTGTATGTGTTTGATGTTTTCCTTAAGCTAGAATGAATAAATAGATGGTAACTTTTTTTGGACGTGTGGCTTGTGGGTTCTTAGGTCCCCGATCAGGCATCGAGCCTGGGCACTGGCAGTGAGAGAACTGAGTCCTAAGCACTGAGCTCCCCGGGACTTCCTGACATTAACTTCTGAAAGGCTGTTAGAGATGCAGCAAAACCTCGTAGCTAACATTTTATTAGTTCAGAGACTTCAAAGACCACCTGTCTAATGGAATCCCAGGAGTGTGTCTCTTCCCTGGGATCTGGGCATTGGGGAGCGGGGCGGATCCCCTGTGCAGACCGCCTGGTGTGAGACCTGGCATCTCTGCCCCACGGAGCACCCTGGGCTCAGACTGACCGAGGCCAGCAAGTGCACGCCTGAACTCTGACCCTCATTCTGTAAAAACCTCCCAGGCGCAGATGCGGTGGCGACAGGTCACTACGCAAGAACGTCCCTGGAAGATGAAGAGGTGTTCCAGCAGAAACACATCAAGAGGCCGGAAGGGCTCTTCAGAAACCGGTTTGAAGTTAGGAACGGTGAGTACACGTGTCAGGCCAGGGCCGAACTATTTGGGAGCGAAGCAGTGGCTGCGGGCTGTCAGCGTGCTCTGCCCGACTTCTCCCCGTGTTTTCCAGGCGAGCTCATTGGCTTTGGTTTCCTCCTCAAAGAAGGACAGTGAGTTGCCTCAAGGGTCACTGCCCCCGGGGCCTCCGACTGGCTCAGGCGAGCACCCGGGCAGGGCTGCTGGGAAACTTAACCCAGTTCTGGGGGAAGTAGGCGACAGTGTTGGAGTGTCACAGACCCCATTCTCAGCCTTGCGTTGTCGAGATTGAGGGGTGATGTACTTCAGTGTGAAATGAGGCTGGCTCCTGACATTCATGGCACAGGTCTGGCAGCTTGCTTCGGAAGATGACATGTATAAATTTTCAGTGTCAAAGGGCACGAGGTGTCACCAGCCTAGAAAGTGCCAAGCAGTCGACTGGAAGGCTGTTGGCTTGTCCTGGTGCACGTTTATGTAGAAGAGAGGAATTTACATCCTTATGCAGTGAAGGACGGCATGGAGCCCAGAGCCACGTCTCTGCAGACAGTTTCCTTGGCTGCAGGACAGTAGGGAACCTGCGTTTCTCCAGGTCTGGCCTGCCCTGGCCTGCCTCCTGTCCACCGCCTCCCTCTCTGACCCCAGAGGTGTCCCCTCCCTGCACCCATCTTAGCAGGGCCAGCAGGCGGGTCTCCGGGTCCTCTTCTCCGAGGAGGTAACTGAAGCTTGGCTGCATCGCTGGCAGGGGGCCTTGGGTCGGGGGCTGGACACAGCCCGGTCCACCCAGCTCCACAGTCTCTGCTCCTCCCCGGTCCTCCGTGTTGTCCAGCCCAGTTACAGGCCGCAGCTCAGCTGCCCTGTGATCTCTCCTCCTCTCCACCTTGCGGCAGCCGAGGCCACAGATCAACAAACTGACTGGACCCAGACCAGGCCGCCACTTAGCCTGTGTTGGGAAGGCCTCCTGCTGCCGCCAGCACAGCACTGTGTCCGCTGGGGGACGCCGGTGCGCAGGGAGACATGACCGCTTCCCTCCCCGGTGCGACCTGTACACTCCTGGGGAACCCCTCAGCAGGAAAGCAGCCCCCCGCCCCGCACACTGGGAGGGCCTGACTGTGGCCGCCCAGCCCTGCCGCCCGGGCACTCCACAGCAGAATCAGGCCCCAGGACCCAGTGGTTGTGGCTCTCGGGGTGGGAGTAGATGAAGGATTTGTTTCTGTGTCGCGTAGCGTGCCTGCTGAGTTCCTGGAAGAGGCGCTGCCGCGCAGAGCTGGCGGGCCTTTCTGACCAGACCTGGTGGCGCGGTGCCTGCTCTGGCCTGTGTCGCTGTTGGAACAGGGCCGCAGTGTCTGTTCTCTGCGTGTTTTCAAGACACTACAGGTTTTTTATTTTGTTCTGACTCAGTTGCCCTGGGGGCTGGACTAAGCCTCCTGGCCTTAGTCACTGGGGAGAGGGCACGGGGTCAGCGCGCCCACCCTGAGCTCCTGTGCCCTTCCTATCCCAGGGGCAGCCTGTGTCCTCACCCATCAGGGGCAGGTGGCACGCTGGCCAACCCGGAGCAGGGAAGGTGCTGAAGGGGGCTCTGGGTGCCAGCAAACCCTCCCTTAGTGGGGGTCCCTCTTCCTGGTCAAGGGTTACCTGCTTGCTTTTTTAAAATCATAAATTTTTTGTTTGTTTGCTTAAATTTAGTTTTGAAACAAAAAATAGCATTTGGCAAATGAGTCTTCCTACCTGATGACTGGTTGACTGGATTCTCTTTTTCACTTTTCACTTGATTTTGTTGTTTTATACGTAAAAACTGATGGAATGGAACCCATGTGATTGGGCTCAGTTTCCAGCTCTGCCCTCGTCTCCCTGCACCCCTGTGGGCGGTCACTTTCATTATCTAGGCCTCGGTTTCCTCACCTGAAGATGGGGATAAATCTGTCATAGGGCTAACATGAGGGTCAAATTTGAGGTCACAGAAGGAAAACATAACCAACCACACAGAGAGCACGCTACACGTGTGACGGGGCGGGCCACGTGCTGTACCTGGGCTCTTTGTACCTTTTGCATGGATGTGAGCTCGGCGTGTGACTTGCTGAGGCTTCGCTTAGCCCTAGTCATGACACATGGAGAGAGGCCGTGACACTGGCGTCATGCTCCATTTCCTCCGTTGGTCACTGAGCTGCAGAGCGGAGGACCCAGTGTTCTTGGTTGTAGAAGGCCTGTAACATGCCAGGCAGGACCCAGCAGCCCAGAGAACCCCGTCCCAAGGCCAGGGTCAGGCAGAGCTCTGCACCATTGCCATCAAGCTGGGAACAGTCTTCACATGAAACAGACCTTTGGAGGGGCTTCGGGTGGTAGAGGCCCACCTACCAGTGCAGGAGATGTGAGAGGTGTGGGTTTCCTGTAAGAGATCCCGTGGAGGAGGGCACGGTGACCCACTCCAGTACACTTGCCTGGAGAATCCCATGGACAGAGGAGCCTGGTGGGTTGCAGTCGTGGGCTCGCAGAGTCAGACACGACTGAAGCAACTTAGCGCACACGCAGACCTTTAGAGAAACCGCAGAGGCTCGGCTGACAGGTGACAGCTTGGACTCTGAACAGCCCACTGTCACCAGGCGGGGAAGCGGGTTGAGAAGCGGGCGCTGCTGGGGAGTGTGGTCGGCATGCACTGGGGGCGGGAGGTGAGGAGAGCAGCCAGGGCGTGAACTCCTGTCGTCAGTGGGAAACAGCACAGCCCAGGCCGTCTCAGCAGGGTTTGATTTTCCCAAATGTGGCTCATTTTGTTTTCTTCTTAATATTTCATAATGTTTTTGTCATGTGATGTTTAATCTTTGAAAACATAGCCTAACACATGAACCGGAATAAATTCCCTTATCACATAAAATCTCCCTTCCGTGTATTTTTTTCAACAGTAGATGAATTAGGGGTGGGACTTTTTGTTAACCATGGCAGATCTTTTTTCTGGAAATGTACTGTTGATTATTGATCTTTGTTTCTGCCAGACCAGGGCTAATCTGTCAAAGTAAACAGGAGGACACTATTAAAAGCAATGTATGGTTATTTTTGTTCCTGCAACATCTTTTGTTCTTTACTCTTGGCAGCGGTAAAACTCCTCCAAGCAGCTGACAGCTTTAAAGACCAGACCTTCTTTCTCAGCCAGGTTCCCCAGGAGGCACTAAGGAGAACCCTCTTCCCCCTGGGGGAGTTAACGAAAGATTTCGTAAAGAAAATAGCTGCTGAGAACAGACTTCATCATGTGCTTCAGAAGAAGGAGGTAGGATTGAAGGGCGTTGCCGCTGGCAGGGGGCGAGGGCTCCGCCCTCAGGACCCCCATTCTAGGGAGACACAAGGCAGAATGAGGCGAGGACGCCGGGCGACGGCCATTCCCACTCGCTCCTCTCACCTAGACGTGTCACCTCGGGAAGGGCCCCTGACCCTGCATCTCTGACCCTCCTGCGCCCTCGCCCTGTGGCCTGGCTTGCGCTTCCTGCTCCTGCTCCGGCCCCTGTCTCTCCCCAGCCTCTCCCCAGCCTCACAGACAGTGCCTCGGGGCTCTAGCACTGGCTTCCTTTCTGGGTGGCTGGCCTGAGGGTCTGCCGTGAAGGCAGGCCCGGCAGGTCTTGGCGGTGGCACTGCTCGCAAGCGTAGCCGCCAGGTCCTTGTCTGGGACCTTAGAGAAGCCCCTCGAGGTCCGTGCATGGCTCTGACTGGTGTCTGTGGCCCTGGAGGAGGGCAGCCGGGCCCTGGCCTGGAGGGTGGGGTGGCTCAGGGCGGGTGAGCCCTAGGAGGCCCTGTGTTGTACCCCCGTCCTTGCCTGGGGTCTCCGAGTGGAGCGTGGGGCCCCCGCCCAGCCGCTCATCTCACACGTGGTCTTCTGTTCATTTCAGAGCATGGGCATCTGTTTTATTGGTAAAAGGAACTTTGAAAATTTCATCCTTGAGGTGAGTGTTCTTTGATGTGAAAGAATGGGGCCCTGTTTCTGCTCTGAACCTGGAGCTGTTGGTGATGGAGCACTGGTTTTCCAGTATTTACAGCCTCGACCTGGTCGATTTATTTCTATAGAAGACAACAAGGTTCTGGGGACACACAAAGGTGAGCGCAGTCCAGGGCTGCTTTTCGTGCTGAGCGCCTTGAGGCTTGGGGCGCCTGCATGCTGGGGGTTCAGGCGGGGTGCCCCAGGCCCTGCTGAGTGGCAGGGGGCTCGGAGGGCCGCAGGAAGGGGCGGGCGTCGCTGTGACGGGGGTCTGCATCTCGAGGTGTGGCTCCTCAGGCATTGCAGCCAATAATAGACAGTGCGCCTGGCTCAGAAGGCCTCACTGCGAGTTGGGTGTTCATCCACGCGAGGGAGAATAGAAGGCTACAGGAAAGTTCCACCCTGGGGGAAGGAGTCGGGTCGACTGCAGAGTGCAAGTTCCGTGACTTAGGACGGTGTGAAGAGCTGGGACCACCCGCTTCCTGGTGGGCTGCCGCTCCTCATTCGCAGACTCTGCTGGGTTGGGCACCCCCAGTCTGTGCTGGGCTGGCGTGGGAGGACAGGTCAGGTGCCCAGGTGGGAGGGCAGATGTGGGGCTGCACCCTGGGGGCCTGATGACAGGCGAGACTCGGCCCAGCAGGGTCTGACCTGCCTGGAGGAGGAGGGCTGGGCCTCAGACGTGGACACTCAACAGGGGCTTGTTCCTTAGAGAAGTCCACCTTGGTTTGGGCTGGATGGCCTCCCCTTCCTGGTGCTGGTGGGGGGGTGGGGCTTAGATGTCATGGGCTCCCCGAGACCTGAGGCAGGAGGAGAAGCTGGCCCTGCTGGGAACAGCTGCAGGGTGCTCCCAGCCTGTCCTGGCAGGAGATGGCCGGAGCCTCGGGGAGCCTGGTCCAGGAGGGGAGCGCTGAGCCTGGGCACCGTGGGTCCCCTTGTCCCCGCTGGGTCTTGTGCTGCTGGTGGTGGGGTGGGGGGTACACAGAGGAAGTTGGAGAGCACTGGGCACAGAGGGAGCGAGGCTGCGCTGGTGCCCCCGCCCCATGTGGTCAGTACAGGGGAGCGGGCATGCCTGTGAAACGCACAGAGGCTCGGCAGGAGGGGCTCGTGGCTTCCAGCGGGGCACTAGGTCCTCCTTCTAAAGGAGTGGGCCCTGCTCACTGCAGGCTGGGTGGCCCCGTGGCTGGAACTGCTCCTTGCAGGGTGGGAGGTGCAGCCTAACCCCAGCTGCTGCAAGCGGTCCACAGAGGGGCGCCTCCTGCCTGCCGCCCCGTCCCACCGGGACGTTTGCGAGAGGACTCCTCCCACCTCACCGAGAAACTGTCTCCACAGGTTGGTTCCTGTACACTTTGGGCCAGAGAGCCAACATAGGAGGCTTACGGGAGCCCTGGTACGTGGTGGACAAGGATGGTGCCAAGGGCGATGTGCTCGTGGTGAGTCGGCGGGAGGAGACGAGGCCGGGCTGGGCAGAGCCCACGAAGCTGAGCAGGCGGGGTGGGGGCTCTGCAGGGCCTTTTCTCTGTGCCCTCCAAGATTGGCGCCGCTACCAAAGGTTTTGTGTAAGGTACTTGATAGCTCTTCTTGTATGCCCATCACGCTGGTCGTCATCACGTCAGTCCCTGTAAGTAGATGTCACTCCTCTGATTGTACCCAGTGGACAGACCCAAAGCTGAAGTAGCGTGCGGAAGGCCTCGTGGACGTGGGGTGGGCAGTGCCCAGGATGGGCCTGCTCATGAGGGGCCCCAGCGAGTTGCTGTTGAGCAGACAAGGACAGAGCTGGGGCCAGCCCAGGCCACCTGCTGTAGCTCTGGGACCTGGGACTTTAGCGGGACCTGGGCACATTTTTGGAGAAGGCCACGGCAACCCACTCCAGTACTCTTACCTGAAAAGTCCCATGGACGGAGGAGCTTGGTAGGTTGCAGTCCATGGGGTCGCGAAGAGTTGGACATGACTGAGCCACTTCCGTTTCATTTTCATGCATTGGAGAAGGCAGTGGCAACCCACTCCAGTGTTCTTGCCTGGAGAATCCCAGGGACGGCGGAGCCTGGTGGGCTGCCGTCTATGGGGTCGCACAGAGTCGGACACGACTGAAGCGATTTAGCAGCTTAACAGGGGACATTTTTAGTGTCACAGCATTGGGGCGGGCAACAGGTCCTGCTGGTGTGTAGCGGGTGAAGCCCGGGGCCCTGTCCCCTGCGGAATGATCCAGTCCCAGTCTCGGCAGGGCTGGGGGTGAGCAGCCTGGCTGAGCGCATGCTGTTCTTAGACCGGGTGGAGGGCCAGTGACCCTGCCCACCGTGGCCGGGACATCTCCTCCCAGGAGAGCCCTGGTGCAGAAGTCTGAACGGCGATTCTGATCGCATTGAGTTAAAGTGACTTTCGTGTGATGTTCAGCAGTGTCTTTCGCTTTGGGAAAGGCTGGTTCCTGTGTGGGTGTCCTTGTCTCCTTAGAGCCTGAGGGCACTGGACTTGATGTTCTCGGTCCTGCCTTGAGGGGGCTGCTGGGTGCTAGGAGGCCAGGGTGTGTGGAGGCCCCAGGAGCCTATTCCCAGCCACGTGGTGTTTGGTGGGATCCCTGTGGGAATGTGGCTGGCCCGGGTGTCCGGGCGCTGGACAGGCAGAGTGTGGCGGGGACGAGAGGAGTGAGGCTGTGAGTGGACCGCATGCTCCTCTGCTGCTTGCCGAGGGCGCGTGGCGAGTGGCTTTCCCTCTGCACTCATCTGCACAGGCTTAGGGAGGCTCCAGGGACACACGCGCGCGAGTGTCCACGGGGCAGCGTGGTTTTCAGTGCGTGTTCGCTGCTACAGTTGTGAATGCAGTGCAGTGAGGGGCTCTGGGCAGGGACCCTCTACTGAGGGTGCAGGGCACCACAGCCTCGCGTTCCGTCCCGTAGGCCCCCCGGACGGACCACCCGGCCCTGTACAGGGACCTGCTGCGGACCGGCCGCGTTCACTGGATCGCGGAGGAGCCGCCTGCTGCCCTGGTCCGCGACAAGATGATGGAGTGTCACTTCCGCTTCCGCCACCAGATGGCGCTAGGTGACTGCTCAGGGACCCGTGGGCCAGGGCAGAGTTGAGACAGGCGGTGAAACCTGGGGCAGGGAGGGCCCGTGGGCCAGGGCAGAGTTGGGACAGGAGGTCAGACCTGGGGCAGGGAGGGCCCGTGGGCCAGGGCACAGTTGGGACAGGGGATCAGACCTGGGGCAGGGAGGGCCCGTGGGCCAGGGCAGAGTTGGGACGGGATCAGACCTGGGGCAGGGAGGGCCCGTGGGCCAGGGCAGAGTTGGGACAGGAGGTCAGACCTTGGGCAGGGAGGGCCCGTGGGCCAGGGTAGAGTTGGGACAGGCAGTCAGACCTGGGGCAGGGAGGGCCCGTGGGCCAGGGCAGAGTTTAGACAGGCGGTGAAACCTGGGGCAGGAAGGGCCCGTGGGCCAGGGCAGAGTTGGGACAGGCGGTCAGACCTGGGGCAGGGAGGGCCCGTGGGCCAGGGCAGAGTTGGGACAGGGGATCAGACCTGGGGCAGGGAGGGCCTCAGTGTCCAGACCACATAGCCCGTTCAGCCCTCTTCGCCCTCTGCCTATGCACAGACAGGCTGGGGGCACTGAGGCCAGCTGAGCCCCCTTTGTCCGGGATGCAGGGGGGCGTCTTGGGAAGGGTGTGGGGGCCTCGGTCCAGCCGGCAGGTGGCTGGCAGGTAGTGTGTGTGTCCACCTGGCCCCGGCTGGGCGGTGCTGAGCCCCTCTGGCTGCTGTTGCCCCAAGCTTCCTTTGTCCGCACTTCCTGCTCCTCCTCCCCGGGGCTAAGACCTGAGGCTGCGCAGTCAGCAAGGCTAGCGCCTCCTCCAAGGATCCTTGTCTTCCACCCAGTGCCCTGCGTGCTGACCCTCAATCAGGATGGCACCGTGTGGGTGACTGCCGTGAAGGCTGTGCGCGCTCTCGCCCCGGGACAGGTGAGTGGGGACTCCGGCTGGCGGGTTGAATGGGGTTGTGGCCCTGCAGCTGTGTGTGGCCCTTCTTAGCACCAGCTCAGCCTGCAGACATGCAGGCTCTCGGTAGAGGCTTCATGCTCTGGAAGGACAGACGGCCTGCCTTTCTTCTGGACAATGAGGGGCTGAGGGCAGAGGGGTGTGGGGGTGCTGGTCACACGGCCAGCCCTGCACCTGGCGCTGCTCTCCCAGTTGTGAGCACGCAGCCTGGCTGCCGTGTGGCCCCGCCCTGGCCCTCCTGTGGCCTGGGCCCAGGGAGGCGAGGATTGAAGCCGGGGGAGGCGGCCCGGGGCCCGCCCTCCCCCAGCAGTAGACCAGCCGCGCGGGTCCAGGCTGCTCAGGGCACCCGGAGGCCGGGTCCCGCTGCAGGTGACGTGGCCTCTGTCCCCCCAGTTCGCCGTGTTCTACAAAGGGGACGAGTGCCTGGGCAGCGGGAAGATCCTACGTCTGGGGCCGTCCGCCTACACACTGCAGAAGGGCCAGAGAACGTCCAGCGTGGCCAAGGAGGGCCCCAGTGACAGCCCGGGCCTGGGGCCTGCACCCTGACGGAGGTGGAACGGCTGCTGCGGAGCTCGCGGGAGGAGGGGTGGGGAAGCGGAGCCGGGAGGCCGCCAGGGGCTCAGCACTGCCTCCCCTCTGGTGACCCGGCAGCCGCTCCAGTGCTGGCTGGAGGATCTGTCCCAGGTGCCCATTTGTAGGGTTCCTGCCTCACACCCCCAGGAGGGGCAGCGTCCAATAAAAACCCTGTCTGGGACATAGGTTCTGACGGTGCCTCTTGGGGGGCTGTCTCGGGGCTCCAGGGCACTGGGGGTGTGTGGCAAGGCAGGGGATGGCACAGAGGGGATGGGTCCCGCTTCTCTGCCTCTCCATTCACGCCTGTGCCCACCCTCCCCTGTGGCAGGGCCGTGTAAACAGCCTTGAGCTGGGTCCCAGCCTGTAGGGTGTCTGCCGGGAAGCGCTGCAGGTTTGAGGCCCCTCTGAGTGCGGCCCTGCCCTGAGTCCAGGCAGCTGCACACCCCACCAGAGTGTCCTGCACCCTGGCCAGTCACGGCAGAAGCAGGGGGCCTGGGCCCCTGGGCGGGTCCACCAAGAGGTGGTTGGCAGGTGCTCACGCCTTGGTCCGTCCAGGCTGCCGTGCCAGAACACCCCAGAGCTGGTGGCTCACTGATGCGGGAGTCTTCTCTCTCAGCTGCCCGGGCCACGTGTCTGAGACCAGGGCCTGGCCTTGGGTGGGACAGGGTGCGCTCACAGGCAGGGAGAAGGCTACCGCTCCGTAGGGACTGTGGGCCCCAGCCACCCCAGGGTCTTCTCTCTGTGCTGCTCCATCTGTAGAGCTGCAGCCCCCCACGTTCCCCTCCCCCGGTTCCAGGCCCCCAGCAGGGCGCGTCCCCAGGGTGGGGCAGGGGACACGTCTGGCACTTTCCACTATGCTGCGTGGCCTCCAAGACCAGGGGCCCTCCAGCCAGGCTCGGCCAGAGAGGCTCTGCTCAGCCCAGCGCGGAGGCAGACCCGCAGCCGCTCTCCGCATTGTGCCGGGTGGGGGTGGGGCAGGGAGGCCAGCAGTGCCTTGGGTACCTTCAGCCCCGCTGGAGGCCAGAGCTGAGACACCGCCTGTGTTCTGCCAGCTCCAGGGGCGGCGTGGAGCCCCCCTGGGCTCAGGTTCCCCGGGGTCCACTGCGTTGGGCTGGGGCTCTCGCCGTCTGGGGAGCCTCCACGGTGGGAGGAACGGTGGCTGGTGGGGGGCAGTTGGCAGGGACACAGACCAGCAGAAGGGAAGCTGCCTTTCTAGCCTCCTGATGGCTCTGCCTGTCCTGCTGGCCCGATGCCAGGCCTCCAGCCAGGTCGGCCAGTGGAGGTGGGAGGAGGGTCATAAACCTGCCGCTACCCCTGGCTCAGCACTACTCGAGGGAGCCTAGAAGCCCGCAGTGCCACCTTGTGGGCACAGCCTGCCCCCACGAGTCCTCCAGGCCTGCAGTGCCACCTTCTCCTGGGCACTGCCTGCCCCCCCCCCGTGTCCTCCAGGCCTGCAGTGCCACCTTCTCCTGGGCACTGCCTGCCCCCCCGAGTCCTCCAGGCCTGCAGTGCCACCTCCTGGGCACAGCCTGCCTCCCGTGTGTTCAGGAGGTCTCTGGGCAATTCCTCCGACTCAGCTGTAGCTGTCGGCAGGGGGTGTGGCTGGCCTCTGGCTCCACCCCCTGGGCCCTGGCTATAACCCCGTGACCTTCAGAGGGGCTGGGGCTGGTAGTGGATGGGCTTCCCTGCCTTCTCCCCCACTGGTGCCCTGCCTCCAGGCCAGTCACCCCACACTGGGCATCCTGAGGGAGGGTCCGGGCTGCTGCTTTGACACACCAACCCCCGTCTCTCGATGCAGATGAAGGGTTGCCCCGCCCCCCACACGTCACCTTGGCGAGACAGACCCCTGAGCCCGGCCTGTGCTCCGCTCCTGGGAGGCTCAAGTCCGTGTTAGGGTCAGCCCCTGGGGCCCGTCTTCTGCCCGCAGCCCTGGGGCTCCAGCGGCCTCTTGTCCACGTCCAGGGAGGCCTTCACGAGTCCCAGGCCTCCCAGCACCTTCAGTGTCTGCAGGGAGGGCGGTTGGGGCGAGGCAACAGCTGTGACGTGAGGGGCAGTTACTACGTAGGGTGTTTGCGTGGCCTGGACGGGGTTCAGTGTTCACATCTGTTCAGTGCTTTTGTCTTGTGTGGGTCCCGGAGCAGCTGGGGCTGGGGGTGGTGTGGAGGGCCGCCATTCACGTCCACGGGAGGACACCCAGGCCCAGCAGATGCGCCTGCTCCCCTCTCCCCAGGGGCTCCTCGCCTTCTCAGACGCGTCCCCCACAGGAGGGCTTCTGGGTTGAGATGGAGCGCGTCTGCTGCTCTCATGGCCAAGCTCTCTGAGAGGCGATTGTCCGCAGGTGGACTGAAGAGACGACCTGAAGAGAGGCCTTTGGGGAGGGCTTTTCTGGGTGGTTTTCCTCTTTCTCCTCCCAGACCTGACCCAAGGGTGGCCTCGCCCTCTGGAGCTGTGTGGCCAGCACCGGGGCGAGGGCTCCTGGAGGCCCGGGAAGAGGGGCCCTGTGGGCTGAGATCGTGGGGTCCCCGCTGTTTCTCTTTGCTCCACTGGTTTTTCCCAAAGGCAGCCCCAGTTGGGTGGAAGCGCGGCAGTGCAGGCGGCTAGGACCCTGGGGGCAACCCGTCTTTCTGGACAGAGGAACTAAGGAAGGGGCCCCGGGAGTAAGCGTACGTGAGGCGAACCCAGAGAGCAGAGCGTGGGCAGAGCGGACCCCTCACTCCACGTACGCTGACAGGCGCTGGCTCACCCCAGTTGGAACAGACCCCGGGCAGCACATGAAAGGCTCTGAGAGCAGATGGGCCGTAAACCACCCCGGGTCCCGGGCTGACCGTGCACCAGGTGTGCAGGGCGGGCCCAGGGCCGCACGGCAGTCAGCCACAGAGGGACACACAGCTGTGGTCTGAACCTCACTGGGTTGACTGCCTCCTAAAACAAAACCAACATCTGCCAGAGGATTTTAACAGGACCCAGAGGCTCATGATGCAACGTTGAGTGTCGAGGATTCAGTGTGGAATTAGCCAGTTTACAGAGAACCAGGAAAATGCCAAGAGGAAAGAAAACAGATTTTGGGCCCCCAGATGTCCAAATTATCAAAGAATTTAAAGTTACAACCATGCTCTATGAGGTAAAGGTAAACACTTCTGTAATTCATGGAAACTTAGACATCTTTAGTGGAGAAATAAAAATTATAAAAAGGAGCCACGTGGAAATTTTAGAACTTAAACTTACAATATTTGAAATTTAAAAAATCACTGCATGGACTTCATAACAGAACGGATATTAAAGAAGAAGGAATCAGTGAGCTTGAAAGTGGCTCACTAAGGGGTGGGATGGGAGGGAGTCCCAAGGGGAAAGGGATTTGTATATACTTCTGGCTGATTCATGTTGCTGTATGGCAAAAACCAACATAGCATTATATATATCCTAATTTAAAAAATTTTTAATAGTAAAATGGTAGTTAACATTAATTTGGTTTAAAATAAAAGGTACAATCTATGTATATATGTATATGGTTTTGATTTAGGTTTAGTTGCTTAAGTCATGTCTGACTCTTTGCAACCCCCAGACTGTGCCCTCGGGGCTCCTCTCTCCATGGGATTTTCCAGGCAAAAATACTGGAGTGGGTAGCCATTCCCTTCTCCAGAGGATCTTCCTGACCCAGGGATCGAACCTGAGTCTTCTGCATTGCAGGCAGATTCTTTGCTGATTAAGCCACCGGGGAAGCCCAACTACGTGTGTGTGTGTGTGTGTGTGTGTGTGTGTGTGTACATATACCCTTATATATGTTACAGTCAAGTCAAAGTAGTCAAAGTCACTCAGTCGTGTCCAACTCTCGCGACCCCATGGACTGCAGCCCGCAAGGTTCCTCTGTCCATGGGATTCTCCAGGCAAGACTACTGGAGTGGGTTGCCATTTCCCACTCCACATATATGTCATATATATATATATATAGTTTATGTATTTAAATATGCAGGCCAAGTACTCCCAAATCCTCTAGTCTTGGGTCACCCTTCCCTTTGTTATGTAAATAAAATGATTTGAGGCTCCTCTCCCCCCGCAAAAAAGAAAAAGAACACTCATCACTAGAGGTGATCTAACCTGAAACAATGAACACAAATGAACAAAGCCACAGGAACCGTTCGTGTTCACTGGAGTCCCTGCGGGGCTGGAAAGAGAGACTGGGGCGGGAAGATTTTGAAGTGTGAGGTGCAAGAGTCTGGATGAGCAGAAGAACATACAGAAAGTTCTAGAATGGCTCCTGCCCCCCCAGGCTTCTCAGCGTCCTGTTCGTCCTGTTCGTGGTCCCTTCTCCAGGGCTGCCTCAGAACAGGGAGGGAACAGGGGTGCAGAAGTAGGGATGGGGCGAAAGCAGAGCAGAAGTACAAATTCAAAAACATCTTAATTTATTGTAGACTCTTTCCTCATTTGTGTTGCAATTCCAGTGTTCTGAACATTAATAAATACACATTTGTTAAAAAAAAAAAAAACCCTCCAGTGTCTAGTATTTCTCATAAAGTCTTTAAATCACAAAAATAGGTTTACATTTTTCCTGTCTTAATAAAACTGACATTTTTTTTCTCTTTTGGTAACAGTTCTGATCAAATTAAAAACTAAATACATCTCAAGGGACAAAATCCAGTTGTGGAAGAATATGGGATAATATGAAAATGGAGTGTTCAAAGATTCAAAAATATTTCCACTTTCTTTTTTGCTTAGAAAATGCTTCCTCCATGGTAAACATTCGAAGGTACTGTTACTATTGTGCATCTTGAAAAGGCCACTCCCCTGCTAAGGCACATTTATAGTTCATTTTGCTGTGAGGGCTCTGGGATCTCATTTCATTTTCACTTGTGGTCTTAGACCAGTATCAGATAAGCTTTCCTTTACACCACGAACAACACTCGCATTTCCATCAGAACAACACAGTAGACGGACATCTTTGCGTTTTACTCGATTCTCCTCATAGTTTACGGCTTCTCATATTTGGAAGCAGCTGGGCAGATCGTTTATTTGGGCACCGATTAGAGAACAAAAGAAACACTGAAATGAGACGTGTCTGAATGATTCTGGGCCCTGTTCCACAGCCCCTCGGGCCACGCCGCACCAACTGCCCGCAGAGGGGCAGTCCCAGCAGGTCCCCGGTGTGAGTTTCCCAAAAGCAGCCCGGTAACCACTGAGCAGTGTGGCTGTGGCTTTGTCCCTCCGCACAATTGGCCATTCGAAGCAAAGTGAAGTAATTGGTCAGACTCTGGGGGTGAGACCCCCGCCTGCCTGGAGATCCTCGGAGCCTCAAAGAGCTGGAAAACTGGCAGGAAGGAATGTGACATTCTGGAAGACCTCATCCCTCCGCCCAAATCGGGGACGTGTGAACACTCGCAGTCCCGCCGAGAACAGGAGCAGACAGAGGAGCGCCCCACCTGCAGCAGCCCCGGCCGGGAAGGGGGCCAGGGAGGCCCGCGGGGCTGAGGGGCTGGCCGGCGGGCCCGTCTCAGCCGTGTGCACCCGCGTCCACGCTCAGAAGGGCTCCTGAGTCCTGCCTGGTCCCGGTCCTGTCTTGGAGCCATACCCACATCCAAGCAGGTGGGAGCTGAGGGCAAGCAGCTCAAATTCATCCGGGGCGGCCCCGTGTGACGCCCACGGGCTCCAGGCTCCTGGCTGGAAGCAGCACGGGAACCCCTGTCCAGCTCACACCCTACACACGTCCCATCTCTGCTTTCCTGGGATACCTACTGCTGGTTGCATGCCAGACTCCAGGCTGGAGTCTGCGATCACCCCCACGGATCTCCCAGGGTAGAGTCAGTACAGATGCAAAATATACAGAGGTTTTCGCCTTTTCAAAGTTCCATACAAATATACAAAAGTATCTACACCTTTGCGACAAAGGAAAGGGTTTGCCTTAAGGCACAGGCTGGCTTTGCAGGCGGCTGCGGGGCTAGCTGCTGGCCTGGGGCCCTGAGTCCTGGCCAGCCGGCCTGGCGGCTTGTCTCTAGGCAGCTCTCCTGCTGGGCCCAGTCCCGGCCAGGCCAGCACACAGTCTGGGCTCTGTCTGCAGTCTGAGGATTGAGCCGTGCCCGTCTGGGAGTCCGAGCCCCCCCATGGCCTCTGGCACTTGTCACGGGGCCTGAGGGGCCTGGAGCCTCCAGGCCACTCAGGGCTTTGCGTCTGGACCTTCAGTCACGCCAGCTGTGGGGCTGCCCCTGCAGGGACCCCTGCCCTCAGGGCCTGCTCCGCTGACCACGCGGGGGCCCCTGGGGCTCCGAGATCCAGGAGCGCGACCACACGGCACCGAGGCCTGGTGGAGGTGGCGGGCTTGTCTCACGGTTTCCTGATGGTTCAAATTGAAGTTTCGTTACTGCCTCTGCGCGTGGGAAGAAGCCGGCAGGCAGGCAGAGGGTCAGCGAGGACGGCCCTGCCACCCGTGAAGCTAGCAGCGGGGCTGGGTCTGAGGTCGGGCGGGGGTAGAGCCCCCACTTGGGGATAGGGGACGCCCGGAGGCTCCACGGAGGGCAAACTCACGTGTGGGCAGTGACACTCGCAGGCAGGGGAGGGGGCAGGTCGAAACTGCACCCCGCCCACAGGGCCACAGAGACCCAGGCCCATCTGAGTGTCCTCCACAGAGGCCCACGGAGCGCCACTGACAACCAGACTCCTGCTCTGGGCTTAGGAAGGCCATTCTGTTAATGTACTAGAAGACCCAGGCCCAGTCTTCCCACCTCCCTGGGCCATCTGGTGAGATGAGCAGACCGGTTCGGAGCTGGAGCCCACTTCCATGCCTCTGTGGCCGGGTGTCCCCCCACCCCAGCCTCAGTCTCCTCAGCCACGAAATGGGTCAGTAATGACCCCGGGCTGAGGAGACAATGCTTAGTCCCACATGCTCTCACATCCTAGAATGTCAGGGCTGGACAGGACTCAGGGCTGGACAGGACTCGGCTGTGGCTGACTCGGCCCCCAGGATGGGGGTCTGGCCCACCTCCGGCTGGTTCCTCCTGACCCCTGCAGAGCTCCTCTCCTGGGTGGAAGCCCCTCCACGGCCCCCCAGGCCTCATCCTGGGCACCCCTGTGCTCAGACCCTGGCCATGGGCCCCTGGACCTGGCGTCCGCCCTCCAGATGCGGAGCAGAGGGGAGGCTGGCCAGGGGCCCCCGCCGCCCCTCCCAAGGCCCAGGCTACTCACTCGGAGCCGGAGCCATGGGCCTGGGCGCTGCCGGCCCGCACGTTCATGTTCATGGCCACCCCGTTGAGGTGCTCCCGGCCAGGCTCCCGGCACGGCGTCTTGACGGTGATGGCACTGTCAGGGGCGCGGAGCCCGTCGCTGGAACCCACGGAGGACGAGCGTGAAGATGCCGGGCTCTGCTCGCACTCGGCCAGCTTCTCCCGCAGCCGCGACTTCAGTGTCTTTTCGGTCAGCGGTGGCGGATAGGTGACTTTGTTTTTCAGGATGCCTGGGTCCGGGGTTGGGGGAGATGGAAGAGGTCACAGCCAGGCTGGCCCTGCCAGATGCTGGGGACGTGGGGGACTGGGGGAGGGATAGTCACACGGGGCTGCAGGCATGGCCGCTGGTCTCCCCACCTCAGGGCTCCCCTGTGTCCTGCAGGGGAGGGGTGGTCCCTCTCTAGCACCCCGTCCCCGGGGCCCTCTCCCCCAGGAGCAGGGACTCCCCAGCCCCCCGTTTAGGGGAGCCCAGGCCCTTGGCACCTTTTCTCTGCTCAGGGGGCTGGCTGGGCGGCACGGCCGCGGGCCTGGGGCCCCCACTGTCCCGGGCTGGGAGGCGCTCGCTGCAGTGGTTGCCCTGCTCGTCCAGGTGCAGCTCCACGCTGACCTTGGTCTCCACCTTCAGGCGGGGCAGCTCTCCTGGCTCCTCGCTGTCGCTCCCAGCCAGGCTCTCGTCGGGCCAGCCGGCTGGGACATGGTTACCCACGGCGTCCACTGATGCGCAAGACACACCCTCAACGTGTGGCCGCCAGCTCAGCTCATGAGCCCCACCACCTCCCGCTCCTGCTCAGCAGAGCCTGTCCAGAGGGGCGCTGACCCCCAGCCCCCCACCCGCAAGCCCAGGGGGGACATCAAGACCCAGGGAGGGCTGGTCCCAATGCGGGGTCCCCGGCTGCAAGCACCCTGCACCCCCAGCCCCGGGAGCCTCGATTCCCTGAGCGGCGGGGTCGGCTTCACGGAATCCTCGCTAGGGGGGGTCCCACAGCAGGCCTGCTTGTGCTGCCCAGACGGCGAGCAGGGGTCTGTGTTTGCCGCCGCCACAGCTCTGCCCTAGGGCCGGGCGGCCACGCCTGGGATCTGCGCCGTGGCCTGGGGCTCGCTCACCTTTGGGGGTGCTGTGCACGGGGCCCTGGGCCGGGTCCCATTTGTCCTCAGCCTCGCCCCCGTCGTCCTCGCTGTCAGATGAGCGCGAGGAGGCGTAGGAGCTGCTCTGCTCATCTAGGGAGAGCTCGCTGTCCGAGTCCGAGTCATGGCCTGGGGAGGGGGCAGGTGGGGGGCTTCCTGTCAAGGGCTGAGTGAAGCCACCTGGGTCCAGGCCAGAGGTGGGGGCCTCAGGGCAGCCGGCCCCCGGAAAGGGAGACCACCCACCATGGGACACATACCATGGGGCTTCTTGGCGCTCCTGGGGACAAAGGATGCGTCCGGCTCCCCGTGGCCGCCCCGCGCTGGCCCTGAGGACACGCTGAGTTTCTGGCCCCCTTCGTCCCTGGAGAGGGGAGAGGGTGGGCTCAGCGCCCCTGCGCGGGGAGGGGGGACACGTGACTGGCCACCCAGCCTTGCCCTCACCCAGTGCCCCATGTGTGTGCTAGGGTGGCCCTGCCGGGCCCAACCAACGGGACACATGACGGGGTGGAGGTGACAAAGCTGGCGTTTGCTCTGGGAGCTGTCCCCGCCACCCCGCCCCGCGGCCACAGCAGGGCCCAGTGCGGCCTGACCTGACGGTGCTGTCCAGCGAGGCCGTGGACTCGCCCAGGGCCGTGCGGAACACATCGGGCTCCTCGCCGTACGTGTTGTTGCAGTTGAGGGAGCGCTGCGGGGCGGGGGGCTGGTGAGCGGACGAGCGGAGGCCACCGGGCCGTGGGGGACGGCTGGGTCCCCTCTGCAGGGCTCCACGCAGCAGCCTGCCTGCACCCGCCGGGCGCTGGGCACAGCAGCCTCTCCGCCCCTGGTCGGGACCCCCGCTGGCCTCGGCCTCAGGGGACCAAGGGCCGCGGCGGGACAGACACCGACCCTGTCAGCCCACTCCTCCCAGGCTGCAGGGAAGGCGGCTGTGCTCCGGTTCAGGCCTGTGACGTCCAAGTGGTGGGGGAGGCGAGACCAAGGAGCTGCATCTGATCTGCGTCCCCTCAAGCCTGGCCCACCCTACCCCGGGGCCCGCGGGCGCCCCCTACCGTCAGCAGGGTGGCCCTCGTGGTGGCCGAGTCGTCGGCGTACGGCTTCTTCCCAGCGAGCACGCCTCTCAGGTGCTTCCGGACCTCCCTGTTGAACACGCAGTGCAGCAGGAGCACCGCCAGGCCCTGCGGGGCGGCGCGGGGTCAGCGCGGCTCGGCCTCGCGGGGAGACACCCGGCTGCGGCCACCCCCGCGTGCCTGCCTGCCCAGAGACCGCGCGGAGCCCAGCAGGGCCCACACCTGGCCGCCCTGCCCTGCCCTGGGCGCTTCCGATTTCTCCAGGAGGGGCCTGGTAAGGGCAAGCAGCCTGCCGCCAGGTGCCTGGAGGACCATCCCCTCCTGGGCCCCAGCCCTCGGGGCATCTGGGCCCCCAATGTCGCATCATCAGTCAGGGTCTGGGGAAGCCCTCGATGTGGGCTGTAAATGGTCAGCACTCTCAGGACACAGCGGGGTCTACACCCCGCTGGCTGGGACAGCGTGAGGCCCGTTCCAGCTGAGCAGACCACTGTGTCCTGACAGACACAGCGGGCCGTGGACCGGGGTCCCTGGGGCGGGGGGCTGCGAGCAGAGCTGCGTTTGCAGCAGCAGGCTTGTCTTTGGCGGCAGGACCACGACGAGGCGTTTCCGTAGCCCCGCACACACCGCGGTGACACCGGCCAGACAGCCGCGGCGTGGTCCCGTGTGTCCGGAGAGCCAGGACGCAGTCTGGATGGCAGGTCAAGGGTCTCCCCGGGGGGCAGGAAGCAGCACGGGTGAGCCCTGACCGCCCCAGGGCCGGCCCCGCAGGGTCACTCCCCGGCCGCCCACCTGTAAGCAGCTGAAGACGGCGAAGAGGTAGTGGAAGGCGAGCGCGTCTCCGTTCACAGCCAGCAGCCCCAGCAGCCAGGTGGCGCTGATGAGCAGCAGCAGCAGAAAGGCGGTCCTCAGGAGGGCGCTGGGGGCGGGGCAACGGCTGAGTGTCGGGCATGCCCCGCCCCTCCGCCATCACCCGCCCCCCCCACCCCGTTCCTTCCCACCACCTCTCCAAGCATCTACCACGGGGCTCACAGGGGAAAAGGCAGGTGGAGCTTAGCGGGGAGGTGAAACGCAGGCGAGGACTTAACCAGCAAAGGGGAAGGTCTTTTCACTGGAAAATGCCCTGATGCTGGGAAAGACTGAAGGCGGGAGGAGAAGGGGACGACAGAGGATGAGACGGTTGGATGGCATCACTGACTCGATGCACATGAGTTTGGGTAAACTCCGAGAGTTGGTGATGGACAGGGAGGCCTGGAATGCTGTGGTCCATGGGATTGCAAAGAATCAGACACAACTGAGCAACTGAACTGAAATGAGGTAATCAAGAAGCTGGGGGCCAAGATAGGGGACGGGCCGTGTCCACAGTGACGTGGAGAGCCTGGTGCACAGGCCTGGGAGTTTCCGTGGACCCGGAGGAGGTGAGGGGCAAGAAGAGGGGTGTCAGGCTCCCCGTGCAGGCTACTTGCTAGGGCTCCCCGCTCCCTGCCTCCGTCTCCCCAGCTGTCAGGGGGCTGGCGATGTGCACCCCTCATGGGGTCATTGGGGTGGCGGGACCATGTGCATTAAGGTGAGTTAAGTGCTTGGAAAGGTGCATGTGCGTGGTGGAGGAGGTGGAGGGCGGTGGAGCCGATGACCAGGCTGCCCTGTGTCCCCTGCCCGGGGTCTCCACCCCTCCACAGCCGTTTCAGACTCTGCTCTTCCGGGGGTGTGTGGACAGGAGCCTCCTGTTGCCTCGAAGCTCCTCCTCACACACCGTCCCGTTCCTGGCCCCAGCTTGGGTCGCCTGGCCCAGTGGTCACCCCTGCTCTGACCATTTCGTGGCTCCTGGGCCCCACGCTGTGCTCTCAGCTGCTGCCCTGCCTCCCCAAGGCTGTTCTGTAGGTCCCCCGCCCTGGTCCAGCCCCCAAACGCTGGAGGCACCCTCTCTGCGGGGCCCCCACTCTCGCTGTGCTGCACGTCCTCTCCTCTCGCTGGGCGAGTACCTCCCCTCCTGCGGCACCAACATCACCATCATCACCACGGCCTGGAATGTCCCACTCCGCCCCCACTCCAGGCACCTCCCCCATCTGCTGTCACTGTCCCCCCCGCCCCCACCCGGGTGTCACCGCTCACCCGTCTCCCTTCGGGGACTCTGCCACCAAGCCCCGTGTGTCCTGCACCCCGAAAACCTCTGGGGTCCAGTGCGCCCCTCCCTGGTCCAGGCTGCCATCCTGGCCCCCCGCCCCAGGCCCGCCGGGCTCAGCCCAGACACGGCCAGACTCAGCCGCCCGCTCCCCACTGCAGCCCGCCGAGCCCCACTGCTGTGACCCCCTGACCTGGCCCAGAAAAGCCAGCAGCTGACCCGCTGGGTGACGGGCACATTCACAGGCTCTGCCCGGCGGGGGTCTCAGAAGGGGCTGGGTCCAGTCCCGCCCACTGCCCGGGTATAGCACCAACTTACACGACCCGTTTTCTTTCATAATAATGGCGCTTCCTCTGGCAGGAAACCTTTGCAGACAGGACAAAAATGACTGTATTGACCTGAAAAAAAACAACAGAAAATCCCAAAGTCAGGTGGCAGCCTCACAGTACTGTCACAACACACCTTCACAACCCAAAGGCTTCTGAGGGTCTTCAGCCCTCATCTCGGGGGGTGTGCCCCTGAGATGAGCCCTCAGGGCCCAGGAGCCTGCTGGGGGCGGACGCTGAGTGGTCTGAGTGAATGTGGATGTGGTCCAAAGCCTGGAATCCACGGGTCTGAGGACGCAGCTGCATCACCGGGAGGTCAGCCCCTCCAGTCCCGTCCAGATGGCCAGTGGAGCCGGTAACCCATGGGCTCTCAACACCACTCAACTCACGCGAGGGGCACCCAGCCTCCCACACCTCTGAGGATCAGGGGTTCTGAGCACTCACAACTATCACGGTCCCGATGGGCCCCGCGAAGCTCCAGATCAAGGTGTCTCGAAGGGACAGCCAGCAGAAGTCCGGGTTTCCGTAGCCCTGCGGGTCCAGGCCCACCGCAAGTCCTGGACAACAGGCAGGGGACGAGTGAGGGCCGTCCCGATGAGGGGTGGCCCACACCTGGGGTGTCCCCAGCCCCCCAGGCAGGACCCTCCGCCCTGGAAGGCTCAGAGGAACCAGGCTGCGGGGCTGGGGGCGTGTGTCCTCAGGGCCCAGCACGTGGAAGACATGATGGGAGCACGGCTGGCCGGGGACTGACCCGAGGCTGGGCCGGGCTGGAGCGGGGTCCACGTGGGCCGGAGTGTGGCCGGAACCATGCCTCGTTCCAGCCGAGGTCCCGGGAACCGCCTTAAGTTCTTTGGCAAGAGGCTTAGGCGTTAAAAAAAGGAAAGCACCCAAAACTGTTCTTAAAGCGAGTTAGAAACATGAACGGTCTGAACTGAGACTCCAGCGCCGCCTTAGAGGAGCAGTGTTTCTGCACTGGCGGTGCCCCTGCCCAGATCGGGGTCGACCGGGAGAGGGTGTGAGGCAAAAGGGCACTGAGAGCAGCCTCTCTCCCCGTGGGCAGTCCTCGTCCTCGGAGGGACAGGCTGCCTGTGCAGGACAGCCTCCTGCTGGCTCCTTCGCAGCACGCCTTGGGCCGGCCTGGGGCCAACAGCGCCCGTGATTGTTAGCCGGGGCTCGGCGCCTCCGGCTCGCAGGTGAGGACGGCCCCACTTGGAGTGACCACGTGGACCCAGCTCGAGTCCGCCGGCACAGAAGCCCTTTGTGGGGGCTCGAGTTTCTCCTACGAAGGTCCCAAGTGTCCCAGTAGGGGCTCGGCGTGGCCTCAGCCCCGTGAACTCCCACGTGGCTGCCTTGGAGCAGCCTGAATGGTGTTCCCTGAATCTCTGAATGTGGCCTTATGTAGAAATACAGTCTTGGCAGATGGAAGTGTGCTGGAGATCTAAGATGAGGTCATCCTGGATTTAGGGTGGGCCCTTGGAGAAGGCAGTGGCAACCCACTCCAGTACTTTTGCCTGGAATATCCCATGGACGGAGGAGCCTGGTAGGCTGCAGTCCACGGGGTCACGAAGAGTCGGACACGACTGAGCGACTTCACTTTCACTTTTCACTTTCATGCATTGGAGAAGGAAATGCCAACCCACTCCAGTGTTCCTGCCTGGAGAATCCCAGGGGCAGCAGAGCCTGGTGGGCTGCCGTCTATGGGGTTGCACAGAGTCGGACACGACTGAAGCGACTTCGCAGCAGCAGCAGCTCCACCCAATGACTGGTGTTCTCAGAAGGAGATGGAGGTCTGGACACAGACATGGGGGAGGAGAGACGGGAGGGACGCAGCCACAAGGCCAGGCTGCCGCAGCCAGGGGACCAGAGGGGCAGACTACTCCCAGGGCCTCCGAAAGAGAGCATCCTGCCTACCCCTTGATCTGTACTCTGGCCTCCAGGCCTGCGAGAGAAGAAGCTTCTGTTTGTCTTTTAAGCCCCTCAGTGTGTGATACTTTGTCTCAGAAGCCCTGAAGTGGGAACACCTGTGCTTAAACCTCAGCCCACGCTGGCCAGGACATCGGCTCCTGAGCGTGGCCCTGGGGCTGGCCATCGGACTGGGGCTCATCTACAGGTGGGACATCTGTGCACGCAGCGAACTCCATTCCCATCACAAATACTACTACGGCCCCAGGCCACGCATGACCGGCCACGGGGTACATTACAGACCAGAAGCCACACTCTAAGTTTACTGGGGGCACAGAAAAGTGTGAGTCACTCAGCTGTGTCTAACTCTTTGCGACCCCATGGACTGTAGCCCGCCAGGCTCCTCTGTCCATGGGATTCTCCAGGCAAGAGTACTGCAGTGGGGTGCCATGCCCTCCTCCAGGGGATCTTCCCAACTTAGGGATTGAACCTGGTCTTCTGCATTGCGGGCAGATTCTTTACTGTCTGAGCCACCAGGGAAGCCTGGAAAACCAGATGGCACACTTTAACTCTTCGCTTTGTAAAATAAGCAAATCGGCAAATAATTCCGACCTGACTTCTTCACTCCTCTTCATAGAATTTAATGTAAATAAAATCTGACATTCTGGTCTCTGAGGTTAATTTGCTAATTAAAAAAAAAAAAACAAGTAATAATTGAGGCTCTGAGCAGATTGGAGATGAAATTCAAGATGAGGTGAGTGTCCTGAGTGTCCAAGCAGGACCAGGTCTTGGCTTCAGGGTTTCAGTAGATGGGCAGTGGGGGCCCCTGAAACCAGCTGCTCTGAGCCCTTGTTCTTCCCAGTCTTTGGGGCTCAGAGACCACCTGACTCAGCACCTTTCTCCTGAGCTGACCAGAGACATGCAGCATGGTGTGTCTGCCAGGGTCACTCTCTGGGTCAAGAGGGGTGGCTGCCAGCACGGGAGGCCCCACTGCCCCCCCAGCAGCCCTGGACAGAGGTGACAGTGGTCACTCAGGATCCCTGGGAGCCCAGGTGCTGAGAGGAGAGAGGGTGCCGCTCACCTGTTGTGATACCAGTGGGGATCTTTCCCCACAGGAAGCAAACTTTGACTTCCTGATGTTTAGAGAAAAGTGTGCTGAGCAAGTGCCACTGCTCTGTTCGTTCATTAACTCCTTCTTCCATCCACCCGCCCACTGATCCAACCACTCATCTACCCATCCATCCATCCATCCTAACCATTCATCCATCCATCCACTCATCTCTCCACCCACTGATCCAACCACTCATCTACCTATCCATCCATCCATCCATCCATCCATCCATCCATCCTACCCACCCATCCATCCACCCATCCATCCATCCACTCACCAACCTGTCCACCCACCCATCTGTCCGTCATTCACCATCCATCCACCCACCCATCTGTCCGTCGTTCACCATCCATCCACTCACCCATCTGTCCACAAAGCGGCAGACGTGGGAGTTTTTGTCTGTTAGGTGCCAGAAAGAACCCTGAATGGCCTGAACCCAGCCCTCAGTGTGCTCACACCTGACAGGGACACTGAGTGATCACACTCCTGTGAGCAGATGTGGGTGCTAGGTGCCCAGGACGAGGCCAGAGAGCTCCCCTGCCAGCACCTGGGGGCACTGACGTGGGTTCCTGCGATGTCCCGCGGGTCCCTGGCCGGGCGTGGCCGCTCTGCGCATGCTCACCTGTGACGATGGCCGGGATGCCCCAGCCCACCACGTAGTAGAAGCGCATGGGCCCCGCGTCGATGTTGCGCACCTCGGTCAGCATGCGGTAGACGTGCAGGCTTTCCACGAAGGTCCAGGCGAAGGTGCTCATGTAGACGTAGTGCAGGAGGATGGCGATCACCGTGCACAGGAACTGCGGGAGAGGCAGCGGCTGAGTGCGGCCCTCCCCCTGCACGGTGGGCTGACGCGGCTTGGGACGGGGGTGGGGGCGCCTGGGGGCGGGGCGGGCTGGAGGGAGTGGCGGTGGGGTGAGGACCAGACCGCATGGGGCCGAGAGGGGCTGGGGTGGGGTCCTGGGGAGGGACCAAATCCGGCACGCTGCAAACAAGAGGGCACGCAGGTCTGAGAAAGGAAAGCAGCTCAGTCGTTTTCCCTGATTGACCCAAGTGCAGCTGAGCGCCAAGTGCCAGCGTCTCAGGCTCCCCACGCGGAACAGAGCACAGGGAGTAGGTGCCTGGGGCCCCAGGACACCCGTCCCCCAGCCGAGGTCAGCGCCACGAGTGAGCCTAACCCGGGGTGATGGGTGCACTCAGCCTCGAGAGATTTAGAAGCTAGAAATCTGTATTTTCACCTCATGGCTCCAAATGTTTTAATGTTGCCATTTCATTTAACACTAAAAAATACGTATCATGGAGACAGCTCAGGCTGTGGCCCCGATGGTGAGCGTGGCCTTCATCCACCACTCGGGCTCTGCTGCAGGTCTCCGCAGTCCAGCTGCGGCCGGTGAGATGGAGCCTCAGCCCTGTGACCACGCCATCAAATAAGAAAGAAATCACCGTGCCTGTGCTGATTTATCGGGGCCTCTGCCTCCCACGGAAGAAAGCAGGGTGGGCAGCGTTTGTCATGTTTCTGTCCCCGGCTGGTGGGGCCGAGTGTCGGGAAGAGAAAGTCAACCTCCATAGTCGAGGCTCAGCTTTCCGGCCTCTGGGGGCCTTGGCAACCAGCCCGAGTCCCTGGACACCGAAGGTGGGGCGAGAACAGGAGGAAGATAGTGTTGGGGGGGCGGGACTGGGGACACTGTGGGATCGGGGCGTCCAGCCTGAGGCCAGGTGCCCAGGGACGGAACTTCAAGACCTCTGCCTTGGCCCAGAGCAGCCTCACCCGTCCTGCTGGGGGGAGGCTGGCTGCCCGGTCCGGGAACCCAAGGCCCAGCGGCTGGGCAGGCTTCCCTCCAGGTCCCAGGAGGCTGGACTGGCAGGAGAGCAGAGGAAGGACAGATGCGGGGGAGGAGGAGAAAGTCCCTGGTCACCCCTGCGGGGTACCACAGACCCCTGCGGAGCCACACCCTCTGTAGAGCCACGCCCCTCGGAGCCACGCCCCCGAGGGTACCACACCCCACCGCGGAGCCACGCCCCCGTAGAGCCACACCTAGCTGGGCCACGCCCTCGCAGAGCCACGCCCCCGCGGAGCCACACCCCTTGAGACATCCTGTCCAATCCTCACTGCTATCTGGCCAGCCCGACCTCCCCGGGTCTCACCGTCTGTGCCAAAGAGACACTTCCGCCCCAACAGACACCGAGTTGGAGACCGAGGGCCACCACTTGATGCACGCTGAGGCCTCTCTGCTCAGTCCCGGGCAGCCTCCTCGTGAGGGGTCCCCAGGCCCCAGGCTTGTTGGAAACACCAGTGCCACCTGCCATTGAGTCCACCTGGTGTTCTCTCCAGGAACAGAACCCCGGACATGTGGGAGGGACCCTTTTTAAGATTAACATCTGTCAAATGCAGCAGGAAGCGGGAACCCAAGCAGAAGCAAAAACAGAACCTTAGGTGATGGCTGGAGACACACCCTGTGCCTCCAACGCTGCACAGGAAATGGGGGAGTCCACCCTTAGGGATGGGCAGAGCGGTCAGCCTGGCCGCAAAGGGTGAGACTGAGGCTGGGTCCGCCCCATACCAACCCCCAGCCCCGCTGTGCAAAGCACAGCTGGCTCATGTGTGTGTCATGTCCGACTCTTTGTGACCCCGTGGACTGAAGCCCACCCAGCTCCTCTGTCCATGGGATTCTCCAGGCAAGAGTACTGGCGTGGGTTGCCATTTCCTTCTCCAGGGGATCTTCTTGACCCAGGGATTGAAACTTGCGTCTCCAGCATTGGCAGGAGAATTCTTTACCACTGAGCCACCTTTGACCCATGGCTGGCTCAGCAGAATGAAGAAGGGGGAAGAGACTGGTGTGCTGCCTTATATCACATGAAAAGTAAACCCACAAAACCACCTTTGGGGGGGAAAAGTCCCCATGCGCCAGAAGCCGATGTTTTAAAATGTAATGGGACCATACATTCAGGGGCTTCTGCACCAAAAGTACTACCTTTTCCAGAAACAGAACAAAGACAAACACTAATGCACAATAAATCATTTCAACCTGCCAGTGATCCGGGAGATGAAAACCTCGCCTGGAGAGGGGACTTCAGTTTACAGAAAACCCATCAAAGCCAGGCGCGGCGCCAATCCCGAGAATTACGCGCACGGCATTCCTCTTATTCGTGCTCACCAGCGCGTGGAGACCGTTCAGCTCCCCTTCCAGAGGCCGGTGAGTCAGAGCTTGAAGCCAGCAACAGCCCCTGAGCGTTTCTCACGCCGGGTTTGGTTGCGAGGAGTGGCCCATCCCCACCTCTCCGTCCCTCTGTTCAGACCACTCAAAGACACCCTTGAGGGGTTTTGCCCTAAGTCACGCAGCCCCCCTCCCCCCGCCCCCGGCTGGCGCAGGGATAGGGACTCGCAGGCAGGGAGAGGGGTGCTGAGCCCGGCAGGTGCAGAGGGGCAGCTCAGCCAGTCCAGCGCCCCCACCTGCCCTGGGAGCCTGACAAATACGGGCCCGTCCTCTGTGCCAGGCCTGGCGAACCGCCAAGGTCATCATGGAGCCCTCTCAAGGTCGTCTGCTTGGACGCCCTGCCTCTCTCCCTAACACCCTCCTCCGGAGGGTCAGAGAAGGGAGAGCGCTAACCTGCAAGGGCCCCGGGGCCAGCAAGCCAGTAAGGCTGTGCCTTTTTCCTAACACTGCATGCTCTCCGGGCCACCACGCTCACAGACACGCTTCCTCCTGCAGTGAGGGCTGGTCCCTCATGCCCAGCTCTGCTCTTCCTCAGCCCCTAAAGACCGGTGTGTCCAGGCTCACCCAGATGCGCCGCTGTTCCCAGCTCACTTGGTGGCGCCCCCTTCTGGACACTCGAGGCATCGCGCCCCCGCCCCCTCCCTCCATGTCCGCAGGGTCCTGACCCCTGGCCCTCTCCCCCTGCCCCGGTCCTGGCCGCGGCTCCACCCCCCACCCCAGGAAGATGCCATCCTGGTGCCCCTCTGACCTCCAGCCTCAGCCCTAGCCACCCTCTTCCCTGTCACCATCCGTTTACCAAAACGTAGACCTGGCCCTGGCTGTCCGTGGCACAGGGCTGCCTGCCAACAGAGATGACCAGAGATCCAGGCCCCTCCCACCGGACAGTGACGGGACCATCCTGCTCAGCCGTCCTCTGGGCTGGCGCAGCGCTCCCATCAGCCCCTGCGGTGCCAGGTTGGCATCTGACACTCCTAACGCCCCACCCTTGTCGGCGTCTGACACACGGATGGAGGCTGCAGCGCTTCCAGGGTCTGGGTCTTGGGCAGACTTAACACAGCGCCAACCACGAGTCCTCACTGCATGAGGGACGGAGGAATGACACCTGTGTCAGCAGCAGGGGGCAGCTGGAACGGCCCACTGAAAGGCTAAGGGCCCACTGCTCACCACAGGAGAGATCGGAATTAGGAAAGCAAACTCCGAACTTCCTGCCATCACTACGTGTGCACATGTGATGGTCAGTGGGCCTCATGTCGTCCCAGGGCCATTGGGGTCACCATTTAGTGATGGACCCTGAACTCAGACATGATGAACTGTCGGCCCTGGGCCGGGTTACCCAACCTGGCCGGCCCCGGGGCTCCCCACCTGTGAGCAGGAATGCTGCCACCCCCAGGGCCCCAGGGAGGTTGCCAAGAGCCAGAGCACGCAGGCAAAGCCTTGGGCACAGAGCCCGTGCCTCCTCCTTCACCCCCATCGAGGGGCTGTGACCCCTGGTCTCTGAAAACCTCTTTGGGAAAAAGGAAAAGCCACTAGCAGCCAGCCAGGGACCAAGCCACACGCTCCCTCCTCCTTCTTGCCTTTTTCTCCCCTCCAGGGCAGGTCCCTACCCCAGGCCCCAGGGACCTCGACCCAGCCCCGTCAGCCATGCCTCTGGGACTCAGATCCCTCACATCCTACAGAACAGCCTGTGCCCTGCCCCCGCTCTGGCTGCAGCCAGCATCTTTTACCCTCTCCTTCCTGAAGCCAAACTACTTCAGTCTCGACCAGGTTCTCCAAGTGCTGTCGTTTCCACCCCCTCCTTTGTTCGTTACCTTTTAAATAGACTGTGGCTGGTGGGCAAGAATGCAGCTGATTATATACATCTAGCCCCATAATAGGCAGCTACCTTGCTGAACTCTTTAATCATTTCTTATAATGTGTCTGTAGGTTGGTCTGGATTTTTCTGTGAGGTCCATCATATCAGATGTATAATCACCTAACCATAACTTCCAGGAGCCTAGGTAACACCCCACGAACCCATGTGATGCCCCAGGAGCCCACGTGACCTGGGGTGGCTTGAGAGAGACGCCCCGTATTTAATGTGATCACACTGACGTTCATCCTTCCTCCTCTCCCCCACGATTCTCTCTCTCTGCAGGCTCCCTTCTCTCGTCACCCTGCCGACCCAGGACCACCGCATTGCCTGTCCTGAACACCAGTGCTTTCACAGAGAGTGTGGCCATGACTCCCCAGAAAATGCAGGGCTGGGAGACATGGCCCAGCAGGGGGCTTCAGGCTCAAGTGACAGCTTGTAGGACTCTGGGGTCTCAGAGTGTACTCTCAGATGTAATTGCAAGCGTCTGGATCACAAAAGTGAGAGTTGATGTGCACAGAGCTCTTGGCTCCCAAGGTGACCTTGCAGGGAGATTCCTGCCGAGGGCTAAGCAACATGCCCACATGCAGGGCCTGGGTCCCCAGCTTCCCACCAGACTCCCAGCCTCACTCATCCCTGGAAACAGCCGCAAACACGCCGCCCGGCCCCAAGAACGGGTGAGAAGACCCCTCCTGCCCCAGCCCTGGAGAAGGTCGGTCCACGTACGTGCCCAGGTGGCCCCACAGGGGGCTGAGGGCAGGGTCCTCACCGGGTTCTCGGTCTGGGTGATCCCGATGACAAAGACCAGCTGGGAGGAGAAGAGCGCGGCGATGAGGTTCTTGTGGATGCCATTCAGGTTGGAGCGCAGCGTCCGCACCAGCGCCAGGAGCACGAAGGCCACCAGCAGCGCGGCCAGCGATAAGGACACGGCCGCGTAGGTCACGATCTTCAGAGGCAGGACCTCCCCGTGCTGCGGGCGGGTGGGCCAAGGGCGGGAGAACACGTGAGGGCCGTGGCTCTGACGGCGTTTTTGCACAATCAAGACACACTGATGCTTAATCACGTGGACAGGAGCCAGGGTGGCTGCCACGTGGCTCTCAGGTGCATGCTCAGACTCGGCCGAGATGGCCACGTTCATGTTAGGTGTGTTTTGCCAAAGTAAAAACAGACAAAAAAGTGGGAAAAAAAAAAAAAAACAACTTTAAGCCTAACTTGCACTGTCTGGCAGGAGGTATGGAGCCAATTCTGAGCTGAGAGACCTTCCAACAGAGTCTCAGCTCATGCAAAAAACAAGAGGTTTCAGAGCTGCAGGAAACCACAGTCGTCCCCTCTGATTTTTTTTTTTTTTCAAATATTTTTCAAAATAGGACGGACACCCGTCTAGGGTCCGGCGCCCGGTGGAGGTTCAGCACTTGGGAAACAAACAAACTGGTTCTATGGAAACTTCTAGAAGCACTGCTCTGAACGGGCACGGAACCGTGAGCCAGGCTCCCGGGGGAAGCGAGGAGCCAGGCCTGGGGGGCCTCGAGTGATCCGCAAGTGTGGCAGCACCCACTCCCCGAGGCTGGGGGCTCTTCAGATGCCTCTGGCTGTGAAGCACCCGGGCGTGGGGGGCCTCGACTCCTACTCTCGTTTAAGTTCTTCTACCAGGACTTCCTTCTGCCTCCTTTGCCTGCGAGGCTGCTCCTGGTGCTGCCCAGCTTCCTGGCCATCTGTGGACCCCCAAACCCGCCCCTCTGTGGACAAAGATGATTCACAATTAACCCTGTCCAGGCCGCAGGCCAGTGCTTCCCGCTGGAAAGTGCCCCTGCCCAGGGGAGCCTTGCTGTCCTACCGCCCAGAGGCGCAGTCTCTGCTGTTGACACTCTGACGCCCGGTCGGCAGCAGCTTGTGGCTGACTCACCTCCTGAGGACGGGACAGACACTTGGGCCGCTGCAGACCGGGCGTCCCGGGAGGGACGATGGCCGGCTGCCCGGGGCACATGACAGGCCTGAATACAAGGTCAGGTACCCAAGCCACCCGGGCCGGCTCCTCGACAGCAGCACACGCCCCCGACGGCCAGCCCCACCCTGCCCCCAGGCCCCATGGCCTCATCGGAGGCCCACGGAGGCCACTGAAGACTGGAGGTTAAACATCAGCTGCCCACCGCTTCTGCGGCTCCTGACCGAGCCTCCTCTGTCTTCCCGGGGGTGGTGTGTATGGCGTTGGAGGGAAATAACTCTATTGTTCCCCCCTCCCCGGTCTCGTGCAGCATAAACCGCATCACCTAACAGGCTGCTGAGCTCCCTGCTTTGAAGTGAGGTGTATATTCCAGGAGTTTCAGCCCGAGGTTCGGGGCGGCCATCACAGTTTTTAACTTACAGTGTGGCCTCTGTGAAAACCCCTTCTGGGGGGTTTTATTATGGGAATCCTAACACAGTCTGGCCAGTCCTCCCAGAACACAGTTTGCAATCGTGGCATCGGTTTGTTCAGAGCCCTTAGAAGGAGAGGCAGAGCTCGCAGAGGGGTAGGCGTGGGGCCAGGCTGATTTTCCAGAGGGATGGGTCCCTGGACACACTGGCCAGGTGGGCAGGGGCGGCCCTGGGGTGGTGCCCACCTCACGCCGGGAGACGTCCATGAGCACGGCTGAGCTGGCAGCATGGCTGCATCGGCAGGCGACGTGGGTCCGGTTCCGGGACAGCAGCTCGCAGCCTTTGGCCGACCACCCTCCAGTCCTGCCAGTGCTGCAGAGGAAAAGGGGGTGAGGAGGGGCCTCTGAGGCCCTCCCGCCCCGCTGGAGCCCAAGCAACGTCCTTGCCGTGCCTTGGCCAGGCGCCACTGTCCCCGCTGTGAGGACGCAGGCTGGCCGCCCCGGTGACCGTGTGAACCCTCTCCCTTCCCTTCCCAGGCCTCTAATGGGCACCCTCGGAAATTCACGTCTCATGCGTCATCCCGCAGTAAAACTTCAACGGGTGTCACAGGCCTCTTTGTCGGAGACATTAGTCAGTTGTTCAAACAGCCACTTTGTGCTTTGGTCTCCTTTTGAGTCTCGATGATTTAGGAAGAGACCTGGTGTGTCCGTTTCACACTTTCATCTTCAGATTGCACACAGTTTTATGGCAGCCGCCTGGAAGCGGGGCCCATTATTACCCTGTTTTACTGAAGGGAAGCCCCAGATGACAGGCTGCCGCAGGGCCCTGCCCTCCTGACTCTGGGAAAGCCAAGCGACGTCTCTGATCCTTAGTCTATTCATCTGTGAAGTGGGATGTGAAGGCTCACACACGTTTGCCAAGAACATGAAGGTCAGGCCGGCAGGTGCAGCACAGAGGAGGGCGGATCGTTAGCGCACCGCTTACTGCCGGGGTCTAATCAAGTGACCAGAGAGACAGCCGGGCCCAGCGTGCGCCAGACAGACCTCAGCGCCGCCCTCCTCGTCAAAGGGGGCCCCTCATTCTCTTTTGTAAGCCAAGCGCCTGCTACCCTCCGGGCGCTATGCTGGCTGCTCGTTAACTAGAATTTGGAAAAACCAGAAGGAGGGGGATGATGCGTGGTCTGTGCCGAGCCAAACCTGCCTCCCAGCGGCAGTGCCAGCCCACGGCCCCGCAGGGCCCCCGCGGCAGACACCCTGCCGTCAGCGGATCCACAATGTCAGGGAAGGTCTGGGCTGCACTGGAGCGAGCTCAAGGCTCTGTCCCGGGTGCAAGCGTGGCGTGCGGGGGTTGGACACAGACGGATGCTGCTGCTGTGGGCGGGGCCTCTGAGCAGTAAAGCCAGCCTCAGCAGCTGCCATGTGGGTCTCCAGGGTGGGACGGCTGAGGTCAGGGACTCTGGTCTGCTACGGGGACCCCTCCCTCACATCTGGGATTTCCCACTGTCAGTGCAGGAGGACCCTGGACCCAGTCTCTGACTCCCACCCCCGTGTGTCCAGAACGAGCCCCCGCCTTGTCCGGTGGTGACCGGGGCACCTGTTGGCAAGAGTCCTGCAGGGCTGGGCTTCTCGAGAGACCACCGTGTGTGCCTGTGCAAGTGTGTACACGCTGTGCACATCTGTGTTTCCAGGCATGTGTCCACGTGCACTCATGCACACACACGCCTGGTCATAACTGGGTGTGTGTGCACACACATGTGTTTCCAGGTGTGCATGCGTGTACATGCGTGTGTACTTGTGCTTATGGAGGGCTCTGACGCCCTAGGAGGGACTGAAAGGGGAGAAAGCGACCACAGACGAATGCCCCCGACCAGGACGCTCTGCCAGCGGAGCGTTGGGGACCTGCGGGCAGGCACCCTGGCTCAGCAAAGCTCCCCCAGAGACACACAGCGCTGGGGGCAGGGGGTGACGTCACCCTTACGTGATGGAGTGGTTCCAGGACACGCAGACCGGCTTGGTGCGCTCCTCGGTCTCCAGGAGGGTGAACTCCACCAGGATGGGCCTCTCCAGGGGGCTAGGCAGCGGGGCCCCCTCGCTGTACACCACCGTGCTCACCACTGGCGTGTTGATGACGGGCCGGTTAGGCAACCTGTAGGCAGAAAGCAGAACCCAGGACAAACCCGCCTGCGGCCCCGGGAGGACACAGCTCGGGGGTCTCTCAGGAGGGACCAGACCAAGCGGGCAAGCTCAGGGCCTTTGCCCTTGAGAGCGTGTGATGGGCTGGGGAGGAGGAGGGCTGTGGGCTTGGTGAAGGTTTAACCCCAGACAGGAGAGCACACGCCCCTCTGGGACAGAGGTGGACTCTGGAAATTCAACATGAAGAGAAGGAATGAGCGAGCAAATGTCGGGCCCCACAACCTATAACAGAACTGGATAACCCTGGCCTGCAGGGAACGTCCCGGAAAAGGAACGAGATGCCGTTCTTGTGGCTCTGGGAGGCTTCTTGTCCAGCCCCCGGGAGGGGCGCACATGAGGACCTCAGCCCCGGGCAGGAGAGCTGCAAAGTGACCCGAAGGTTGAAAAGAGCCAAGCCTCCGTGGGTGCCTGCCTCTGCTCAGGCCTCAAAGCCCTTGGGTGGCATTTGATTCTTCAGCCAGTGTTCACTGAGCTGCCCTCGGTGAGAAAAGCCACCTCACTGGGAAAGACGCTGATGCTGGGAAAGACTGAAGGCAGGAGGAGAAGGGAGGACAGAGGATGAGATGCTTGGGCGGCATCACCGACTTGATGGACATGAGTTTGAGCGAGCTCTGGGAGACGGTGAAGGACAGAGGAGCCTACGGTGCTACAGTCTGTGGGGTCGCAGTCGACAGGACCGAGCGACTGAACAACAACTTGGGCCTGGGGCCACTGGCAGCTGGTGGCAGGCCGCGGCGACACGGCCAAGCCGGGGGCGTGTGTCGGGAGGGGCACTCCGGCAGAAACACCAGGCACGCTCAGAACGCCTGCCGAGGCAGATCGCGGGGCAGCGGTCTCTGGCCTGGAGCCGGGGTCACTGTGCAGTGTCCTTGTACAGATGTTCCAGTGGTCGAGATTCTGACCTACAGGCGCCTTGGAACCTTCTGGAAATTCCTCCACCCCGCCTCCTGGAGTCAGCCTTACCTGAGGCTGCGGCGATCTGGGTCGTAGTGCTCTGGCAGCAGCTGCCCCAGGGTCCGGTAGATGAGGACCAGGGCGATGGCGAACTGCCCAGGCTCCTCGGGGTGTCTCTTCTGCCTCCTGGACGGGGCCTCCATCTCGGTTCTGGGCTGCGGGCGCGCCATCTGGGGGGTGGTCTTGCGACCGGCCGGCCTCGCCGTGGGCCCCTCTGCAACGGAAGCACAGAGTGAGGATGGGGGCCAGACACCTGTGATCCCACCAGACCGCTTTCTCCTCGAGCCCGTGAAATCCATGCAGGCTCTGTGGAAAACCCTAGGCGGCTCCTCAGAAGCACGAACATGGAACCGCCCCGGACCCTGCAGCCCCACTTCTGGGTGTGCCCTGAAGAGCCGGGGGCAAGGGCTTCACTGAGGCGTGCACACCGCGCCCACGGCCCCCTGAGTCACGGCAGCCACGAGGTGGAGCAGCCCAGGTGTCCCTGCATGGATGACGGGCTGGCAGAACGTGGTCCATCCGCACGGGCCACAGCGTGGGTGAACCCGAGGGCATGGTGCTCCTGAGAATCCAGTGGGACGCTGTCGACCCCACTCACGTGGGGCCCCAGAGACCCCTAGGACGCACAGAAAGCAGCTCCCCGCCACCCTTGCGGGAGGCTCATGGCCACACCACCCACATTCCCAACAACCCACAGGGTGCCCGCTGGGCCTCGTCCAGAGGTCACCTTGGGAGGCATCTCCAGCCAGCACACACTGCCCGGAGCACGGGCTCCAGGGAGGCGGGTGGTGGGAGAGGGTCTTCCCTCTGCTGCCGTGATTGGGTGCCGCAGGCGGGGGGCCAGCCTCAGGGTGGCCGGCCGATTCCAGCAGACGCCCCTCTGCCCCGAGGCAGCCACCCACTTTCCACATCCTCTTGACCCTGCTCAGGGCTGTGCCGGTCAGCAGCTGGTTAACAGCTCCAGTTGACCATACTCTGCCTGGTCAGCAACCCTGGTTAGTCACACTCAGCCTAGTTAACAACCCTGGCTAGTCACCCTCAGGCTGGTTAACAGCACTGGCTAACCACCCTCAGGACGGTTAACAATACTGGCTAGCCACACTCAGGATGGTTAACAATCCTAGTTAGTCACATTCAGGCTGGTTAACAGCACCGGCTAACCACTCTCAGACTGGTTACCAACCCTGGTTAGCCACCCTCAGGATGGTTACCAACACTGGTTAGCCACATTCAGGCCAGTTAACAGCATGGCTAGCCACCCTCAGGCTGGTTAACAACCCTGACTAGCCACCCTCAGGCTGGTTAACAATCCTGGTTAGTCACATTTAGGCCGGTTAACAGCATGACTAGCCACCCTCAGGCTGGTTAACAATCCTGGTTAGCCACTCTCAGGCCGGTTAACAGCATGGCTAGCCACCCTCAGGCCAGTTAACAACCCTGGCTAGCCACCCTCAGGCTGCTTAGTGAGGCAGGCTGGCCGACACTGGCTGTGGCGTCAGCAGGGCGTGAAGGTCAGTGTCTGAGCAAGGGGGTTGTGGGCTTGGTGACGCCAGAGGGGGCGGGGGTGAGAGTGGACAGAGGCTTGGAGCCCCCAGGGCAATGGGGCGGGGAGAAGGGGGTCTTCCAGGAGGGACACCCGAGCGGCCGGCAGGACACGGGGGGCCAGGGGGCCGGACTGCACCCCGGGAAGCCCAGCCATGAGGGTCTCACCCACATCTCGGGCTGGGGGAGCTTAGGGTTGCGGTCCTCAGCCTCCCGGCCACGTGGCAAGTCAGGTGTCTGGGAAAGTGGCCGGGGGAGGCCACAGAGGCCCGGGGTGGGATCTTATCAAAAGAGAATCGGCGGGTTTACCACGGGGTGACTGTGCTGGTCAACTGACACTTTGGCAACTTAAGTAAATACCACACTGAATAAAGGCCACGTGCAGGGGGCCGGGGCGTCAGCTGAGGCTTCCCAAGCAGGGCAGGGGAGCAGGCACCACAAGCTTCTCCCATGGGGTTTCCTAAAGCAAATGGCCTCGTGCGTGTCGACTCCCGATGCCACAGGCCCCGAGAGAGGGTGACACTGACGCCCTCACAGAGAAAGAGCCTGAGTTTAGGTCAAGACACTAAACTATATGCAGATACACACACACAGCTGTCCACCGCACCTTAGCTGCGGGGCTGCGCTTCAGGGCCCCCTGTGGACGCCTGGAACCAGAGATAGTTGTTGGTGTTGTTGAGTCACCCAGTCGTGTCCAGCTCGTTGCGACCCCCTGGACTGCAGCACACCAGGCCTCCCTGTCCCTCACCGTCCCTAGAGTTGGCCCAAATTCATGTTCTTTGCATCAGTGATGCCATCCAGCCATCTCATCCTCTGATGCCCTCTTCTCCTTCTGCCCTCAATCTTTCCCAGCGTCAAGGACTTTTCCAATGAGTCGGCTGTTCATATCAGGTGACCAAAATACTGGAGCTTCAGCTTCAGCATCAGTCCTTCCGGGAATATTCAGGGTTGATCTCCCTTAAGATTGACTGGTTTGATCTCCTTGCTGTCCAAGGGACTCTCAGGAGTCTTTTCCAGCACCACAGTTCGAAGGCATCAATTCTTTGGTGTTCTGCCTTCTTTACTGTCCAGCTCCCACAACCGTACCTGACCACTGGGAAGACCTTAGCCTTGACTAGATGGACCTTTGTCGGCAGAGCAACGTCTCTGCTTTCCAACACACTGCCTAGGTTTGTCATCGCTCTCCTGCCAAGAAGCAATCGTCTGCTGATTTCATGGCTGCAGGCACAGTCCACAGTGACTTTAGAGACAAGAAGAGGAAATCTGCCACTGCTTCCACCTTTCCCCCTTCTGTTTGCCATGAACTAATGGGGCCGGATGCCATGATCCTACTTTTTTTAATATTTAGTCTTAGGTCTTAGTACTGAACCCTGTATTTTTTTCCTATGCATACATACAAAGTTTAATTGGTAAATTAGCACATTAAAAAATTAACAGCAAATATCTGTGAGAGTAGGACCATAAACAAGGCTGAGCGCTGAAGAACTGATGCTTTTGAGCTGTGGTGTGGAGAAGACTCCTGAGAGTCCCTTGGACTGCAAGGAGATCCAACCAGTCCATTCTAAAGGAGATCAGTCCTGAATATATTCATTGGAAGGACTGTTGCTAAAGCTGAAGCTCCAATAGTTTGGCCACCTGATGGGAAGAGCCAACTCACTGGAAAAGAAACTGATGCTGGGAAAGACTGAAGGCAGGAGGAGAAGGGGACAGCAGACGATGAGATGGTTGGATGGCATCACTGACTCAATGGACATGAGTTTGAGCAAGCTCCGGGAGATGGTGAAGGACAGGGAGGCCTGGTGTGCTGCAGTCCATGGGGTCGCAAAAAGTTGGACAAGACTGAACAACAACAATATCCTACGTCAGTGTAAAATTTTAAAGGTTTTAAGATGTCTAAATAATATGCATATTACTGACAAAACAAATTGACTAAAAAGGTTTCAAATTTTAAAGTGTCCATTGAATCATCAAGTCCCTATTTGGGAGAGATGTTTTCAGCAGCTGGAGCAGATCTGGGAAACATACTTAAAGAAAATCTGCAGTGTTTAAGCTGTGTGGCAAGTCCTAACTTAGGACTGGAGGACTGCACTCAGATGGCTCTGCTTGGGTTTTGGGGGGTCGGGGAAGAGTCTAAAGTTTCACATCCGTGGAGAGGCAGTGTTTCACTGCACAAGGAGGACTGGCTCACACACAGTGTGGGTGTTCACTCCATCACCAAGTTATAAACCAGCCCAATTTCTGTAAGGCACCCCCGTGGCTGCCTTTCCCTCTGGGCCGGCAAACGCCAGGCTGCAGGGTGCAGGGCAGAGGGCGGGGGCCACAGCAGGCTGAGCCCCCTCTCCTGCCCCCACTGCAGGCCCCCCGGGGGAGCCCCCACGTCCCATCAGCCTTACCTTTCCGCTCCGCTGGTTTGAAGAAGTCCTCTGAGAAGAAGACCGAGGACTCCAGGTCTCTGGGGACCTCGCCCCGGAGGTGCTCGAGCCGCGGCACGCGGGCTCCCGTGAAGTTCAGCTTGTCGAAGACGTCGACGGCAAGAACTGGGGGGGACGGGGGGCCCCATCACACACGGCCCCTGACCCCCGCCCCCCGTGGAGAGCCCGACTGGACCGCTGATGCTTTCGAACGGCTCAGAAGGGTTGTCCCTGGTCACCATCCCCTTTGAACAGAACCAACGCCCACTTCTGGCTGAATCAGACAGCCGGGGGCCTGGGGACCTGGGGAGCTTTAGGAGGGGTGCCCTCACCCCCCCACAGGAGTGTCATTTCCCTCCAGCCGTGTCCCTGCCGACGGTCACCCCTGCAGGCTCCAGGGAGAACCCCCAGGTCATGCTGCTGAGCTGTTTGATTCAACACCCGCTCTGTGAAGGGTACCCCGAAGTCACTGCACAACAAAGGAGGGGTGCTCCCACCCTGGCAGTCAGGGTCAGGGGCAGCGGGAGCCCTGGAACGCGGGAGGCAGGGACGGCTGGCCCCAAGGGCTGGGAAGGTGGACGGCTGGCCCCAGCACAAGCAGCACCCAGGAGGACGCTCTCGGGCCAGGGCAGGGGGAGGGTCCCAACCCCAGAGCATCGGGGTGGACGCTGGAGGGTGTGCGGGCAGAGGCTTGGCCGGGACCGGCCTCTCGAAGGGGCTGGGGGGCAGCAGCTGCACCAGACGCCCCTCGGGTGCCTGAGTCCTGTCTGCCCCGGGAGTCTGCAGGCCGGCTCTGCCAGATCCTCTCCACAGACGGAGGCAGGGACCCCGGGAGCTCCTCCTTCCCTCCTGCCCCAGTGACGACAGCATCCCACGCTCTCCTCCACCCCAGCGTCCCAGGCTCAGGTGAGCTCAGCGTGAGCATCTGGTCATCAGTGAGGCCCCTCCCCATGAGCCCGAGGGTCCACGCCAGCTCTGGGTTAAAGGCTCAGCCCTCTGGAGACAGATGATCCCGGAAATTAAGGGGCAACTCCCAGGGAAGGGGCAGTGCTGGGGTCCCACCTGAGGCCCCATGGGGGAGCTTAATAAACACAGGAGGGAGACCAGCAGCCCCACGTCCAGGACGGCACCCTCCAGCGTCTCCCTGTCTGGGCAGGTGGGGCTGGCCCTACATCAGGGCCTCCTCCCCAGGAAGGAAGCCGACTGTTTAAGCCCCGAGCCCAGAATAGCACGTCCTGGGTCCCTGGGGCGACTTGGTCCACAGGCGTCCGCTGTGCGGACGGCTCAGCCCCCGGCCCGGCGCGGTGGATATGGGGGGTGGTATTCCCTTGCGCCTGCTACCAGCGGCCTGTCTCTGCCCCTCTGGGGTCTGAGCCTCTGCCTGAGGCTGGAGGCTGGACCTATGGCCAGACCCTCGAGCCCGCCTCCCTGGGCAGCCCCACCCCCAGGTCTGGAAGGCCTGCGGACCACTAAGATCCTCCCCGCGTCGACCCTTCCCCGACACGTGGCCAAGGTGGGTGGCACTGCAGACGGGCCCTGGGGGTCCCCCACCCCCGCTGGGCCGTGGCCTCACCCATGTTGGCCGTGACGATGACGAAGGGCCGCAGGTACGTCCTCCGCAGGTTCCGGGCCACGTTGCTGAAGTAGGCCTCGAAGCGCCGCAGCAGCTGAGCGGTGCCGGGCTCGCTGCGCTGGATCTGCTCCCAGGCGGCCCTGGTGGCTGGGGCCAGGAGGGCGCTGCCCGCCTGGACGACGTCCTGCTCGGACAGACAGACGGACAGACGGTGCTCAGCTTACGTGCGGCCAGCCCGCAGGAGCCTGATTGACGAGACAGGGCCCGGGCTCTGGGGAGCCTTCGGGACAAGGCTGGGCCCAGACGTCAGAGATGGGGACAGGCGCTGGAGTGTAACCTCCATGGTCAGTGAATCCTTGCAGGGCTTCCCCCCGAGATGCAAAGGGGAGAGGCAGGCAGAGACGCCCCCCGGTCACATCGGCAACCCCCACCCCACCAGGAGAGCCGGGCGTGGGGACCCTGGCCACTGCTGAGCCCACAGGGAGGCAGCCCAGGATGCCCGGTGCACTCTGGTTCAGGTGACGCCCCCTCCCCGAACACTGCAAATGAACGGGGGGCAGCGTGGTGAGGACACGGGGGTGTCACTGGGACTCAGGGGGCCACAACCCAGGCTGAAGGCAGGATGAGAAACTTCTGTTTGCAAGCAATTGGAAATGGGAACAAAACTCCCTTGGCCCAAACCCTCAGGCCCGGATTGAAATGCGGGTGACAGGACTTTCTGAGGCCCTGAGGACTCTGCATGGAGGTTCCCAGGGTTGGGGGTGGTCAGCATGGACAGGAAGGTTCCCCGGGGGCTCTGAGTGGTTGGAGAGGGTCCCCGGGGGCTCTACATGGACCAGGAGGCCTTAGGAGTGAAGCAGAAACACGAGGCAATGCCAGCCACCCGCCAACACAAGAGCAGTTTATAAGCTAGTGAACGCGGCTCCTCACTGGTTATTTTCAACAGATGCTTTGTAGGGACTGATCACTTAAACACGATGCATGGCTGTCTCTAGGGCAGGAGACGCCAGGCCACCCGAGATCGGGAGCTCAGGGGCCTCTCACAGGCTGCGTGCCCTGGGCCCCTGGGCCTCAGATTCCTTAACTGTAAAGCTGGGCAACAGTGGGCTCCACAGAGGATGAGTGTGGCAGTCAGCGGGCTGACTCAGGTAGACCACCCCGAACGCTGGTGCGCACGGCATCCTGCTGTTCCCCGTCAGGCCTGCTCCTTTGCTCCTTTTCCGCGATGCTCCTAACCCTCAGGAGTCCCCTTTCCAGTCACTAAATGGGCCTGAGCTCACATGGGGAAAGTGGGGTCTTGCCCCAAGGACACTGGACACGCCTGCCGGTCACAGCCCCACCTGGACCCCAGATGTGTGGGGCTGAGGGCCCCGCGCCTGCCACCCTCCTACCTCGTGGAAGTCGGCATCCCGTGTGGCCGCCAGCTCGAAGCCCTGCTGGCTGCTCTCGTGCAGCAGGACGCGGCCCAGCAGCTGGTACGCCGTCCGCACGTCGTTGCCGAAGAGCGTGGCCACGTGCTGCGTGGCGTTGCGCAGCGCCCGGGCCAGCCGCAGGGACCGCTCCCCGTCCATCTGCGTCTCGTTCCGGCTCAGCTTCTCGTTCTGGGTCAGGAAGCAAGCGCCACGTCAGCCCTGGGCCCTTCCCAGGACGCAGGGCCCGTCGCTTTCCAGTGGAAACCCCCTTCTCAGGAAAGAACTTTAAAAACCCCCAGACTCCCAGATGGCCATGGCACACAAAAGGAGGGTGTGTCAGGCTCAAAAGCACCTGGAGAAAGAGCCCAGGTGGACGAGGGACAGGGCAGGGTGCGGGCAGCTGTGGGCGGGGGGCCCAAACCCGGGGGCCCCGAGTCTGCAGACCCAGACGCGGGCTGAGATCTGGAAAGGGAGGCGGAGACGGCCTCCAAGGGCCGGCCTGGGCCCACGCGATCCCGGGGTCTGGACGCCCAGCACCCTCCCGCGTGTCCCCAGGGCGCAGCCTACCATGGCTTTGAGGTCGATGAAGGAGACGGTGGTGCAGTTAAAGAGCTCCGGGGGCAGCCAGCCCTTCTCCCCGCTGCAGTGCCGGACCGCGTTTCCTAGGAGCAGAGAAGGACCCGTCCAGCCTGAGAGCTGACTTGTGAACCAACCCCTGGCTGCCCAGGGCCCAGGGTGCTGCAGCCATGAAGCCGACACAGCTCTTCCCTCAGGTCTGGGGCCGTGCCCACATCTGCCCTACATTTGCAACCTTACAATTGACCTGGGCCGCTCAGTTACCGTGGGTGGGCAGCTGAGCAAGTCCGTGAAAAGATAAATCGGCTGGGTGGTCTCTGGAGCGCCCACCGTGTCCATGTGCACTGCGGGCCCGCCTGGACCCCGCCTGGGGCTGGCGCTCCCTGCGTCGTCTCACTGGACCTTCCAGGCCCCTGGAGGCGCGGGCGCAGGCATCACCCCCATCTTACCAAGAGACCCCACCCTCCCGCCGCGGTGCTCTTCACGTTTTCCTGTGCTCTTTCCAGGTTTTGCCGTTTACGATGGACGAAGAAGTTCTTATTACCCTGGCACTTTGGGTAAAGGAACTCTTTCAACACGGAACATCCAGTGAGCTCCGATGCCTTGGCCAGCCCTCCCGCGAGCCCCACACCATTGACTGTCCTGTCTGGAACGGATGCCACAGGCCACACCCTGTGGTACTTACCCACGGACCCTTTGGGGCACGGCACTGCGGCTGGCTGCCCGAACTTGGTCTGTGGCCACCATATGCCAGCCTCAAACGCTCTGGGGCATCCGTTGTAGATCACTGGGGACAGAGGGGAGGCGCTCAGCCTGGCACATGAGTGTGCGGTGCTCCCTGCACGCTCCTCCCGGAAGGGAGCCCAGCCCCACCGAGAACCGGACCCCGCACGCCTCCACCATGGGGGTGAGACTCAGGGAGGGGGACACAGGCTCTGACCCACGCCGCCTGGAGCACCAGCCATAGAAAGCCAGGCAGACACAACTGGATCACGAGGCTGTCAGGCGCCCCCCACGCCGCAGGAGAGCGCAGTGCACGCGTGCACACACACAGCCCCCCACGCCCCAGGAGAGCACAGCGCACGTGTGCACACACACACCCCCCAACGCCGCAGGAGAGCGCAGCGCACGCATGCACACACACAGCACCCCCCCCAGAGGCAGACCCACAGTGCCCGTCCCTGCCACACGGCCCGAGCGGGTCGAGGGTGATGCAGACCTTCGCAGCCGAGGACGGTGACCTCGGCGAAAGGGTTGTCGCAGCGGTTGCACTGGCGTCCGATGACCCCGGGCTTGCAGCTGCACTGGCCGGTGTCCATGTCACAGACGCGGCTGTGGGAGCCATGCGGGAAGCAGTCACAGGGCAGGCAGGCGTCCTGCCCTGGGGGCCTGTAGTAATTCTCCTGCGGGAGCCAGAAACAGAGGCTGGACGTCAGTGCCGCAGAGGCCCCGCCCCTGGAGCACGTGTCCTGAGTGACGTCAGGGTTCCAGCCCGGCCGGCCGGCCTCACGGCTGCCGTCCACCCACGGCGTCCAGACGGACGGTGCCTGGGGCCCCCTCGCTGGACGGGGCAGGGGTGTCTTCACATCTCAGCAAGTGCTTACTGTGAGCCAGCTGCTGTCCTCAAGAGGATCAGAGACTCAGTGGCGATCTGTGCACGGGGGCACCAGGGTGGCAGATGGGAGCTTTGTGCTTTGTTTTTTTAAAGTGTAAGAAATTAGAAGCCGTCTGAACATCTGTCATCAGACAGGTCAGGGTGATGGTCAAGAACACAGGCTTCAGTTTTGGAAAGTCCTGGACTGACGCCCAGCTGGGTGGTTCACGGGCCACAACGCCTTTGCCGGGCCACTCGGTCCCCCGAAGCCCACGGGTCGCCAGCTGGAAACTGGGACAGGCGGTGACTTGGGCAACTGGCAGCCCAGGACACAGTGACACAGGCTTCCGTGTCAGACAGGGACACAGAACTGTCCCCTGGGGGGTCCAACCACATGTCCTCCAGGGCCTAGAGGGGACGCTACACGTGAGCAGCCACCCTGGGAGGGGACATGGATGTCACTGTCAACGTTCATAGTCCTTTCTGCATTTGCAATAACTTTTTATGAAAAAAAAAAAAGAAAAACCTAGGCACGTTCTCCCCAAGTACCCTCTTTCCCTCTGCCCTGCCCCCCACTGAGGCTACGACCCCATCCACCACCACGTGGCTTGCGTGCGTGGTCCTGCTCTGCTGGGCCCTCGTGATTCTTCAGACCCCAAGCAACACGCGGGTGTCAGACAGCGCTGGGGCTGCAGAGAGCACCATGAGGGCAGGGTCCCTTCCTGGGTCAGCAAGCTAAGCCAGCAGACTGCGCGTCCCTCTGAGCAGCTACTGTTACAGACAGACCTTCCCTTTGGGATTCAAGTTACTGGCAGCTCACGGCGATTATTGACACAATATTCTGAAGGTACATGGTGTTTTCCAGGAGGCCAAGGGGGCCGGGTTTCCATGTGATTTGGGCTGAGAACAGGCCGTGCATGAGGGCGACAGGTATACAAGGCGGGGGGAGTGGGCAACGCTTTCCACATTTATTTGTTTACATTTTTAAAAAATGTTTTATGTGGGCCACTTTTCAGTCTTTACTGAATTTGTTACAACATTGCTTCTGTTGTATGTTTTGGCTTTCTGGCCATGAGGCACGCGGGATCTTAGTTCCCTGACCAGGGATTGAACCCACACCGCCTGCACTGAAAGGCTAAGTCTTAGCCACCGGAATGCCAGGAAAGTCCCGAGCCACCAGGAAAGTCCCTCATATTTTCAATGGGGGTCATTGTTGGGTGGTTCAATAAAAGACCAGAAAAACGGCCAACCGGGGAGAACCACGGCTGGTGCTGAAGATGAGCCAAAACTCACAGAAATGTCTCAGCTTCTGATGACCCCGGGTGGGCTGAGCCAGAAGGCCTGGGGTGCTGAGGGTGAACACCGTGAACACCTAACTCACGTGCTCTTGTCCAGGCAGGCGCGGTGCCCGCCCCTCCCTCCCCTGGGTCCCCACGGCCTGCGGGCCTCACCTTGCACTGGCACTGCCCGCTGGTCTTGTTGCAGTCGGCGTCGAAACCTTTGCTGACCGCACAGTGGCAAGGCCCGCATACAGGGTTCCCCCACCAGCCTCGGGGGCACGGAAGGTCGATTCTGTTGGGACATCAGATAGTGCGTGGAAGGTGCATAACTGCCCTTTGTGGCACTAGAGGGATGTTGGCGGCCTGGGCCCCAACTGGCCTGGATCTGGGCGCCCCCCGCCCGAGTGGTCCGCTTCCCCATGCTGCCTCCATGGAAGCCCTTAGCCTCTCACGTGCCAGGCCCAGCCTTCAGGGGCCCAGGTCTGGAAGACACTGGTGACGCCCTGGCCCAGCCTCCCGTGTCACACTGCCCAGCACCCCCCACCAGGACGCCTGGCCCACGGGGTGGGTGACAGCCACCCTCACGCCAGGCTGGCTCTCCGTGGCCCGGCGCCACCCAACATGCGTGCCCTTCAGGCTCCACAAAATGAAACCCTGCCCTACGTTTACTACCCTGGCTGACAGCTTTCCATCCGCCCTCCCACCAGCGTCAATCCCTCCTTCTCACCTGTTCACCTAACCAGCAATTATTAAGTACTGACTGTGTACACACTAGGGGAATACAAACGGCAGGGACAGGGGTGGGGCTCCAGTCTGGTGTTGACGGATCTGCATCGACGTTGGGGGGGACCCCTTCCCCCTGCCTCCTCAGCCCTGCACTACGGGCAACACCAGGCCTCAGGGATGCCACACGGCCTCCCAGCCGGTGCCCTGGCCTCTGGCTTCCACCTGCTTGAGCCACATTGCACCCCAGAGTCGGAGGCTCTCTGACACCCAGTCTTGATCCCCCACAGCTTTCTGCGGGGCCCCCGTGGCCTCCACAAAGCTGAGCTCTGTTCCCCGTTTGCGGGCAGGCCCTCCACTCAGGCCTGGGAGTCTCCCCGGTCCAGAAGCTGCCTGGGACAGCATGTGCCAGCCCTGCCCGGGACTGGCTGACCCTCTGAGCTCCTTAGACAGGCCTCATGCCATCACTGCTCGCTGGCTCTGCCCTCTGGTGTCCCCCCCGGAACACCCCCTGGAGGTGCCCCTCCCTTCAGCCTCCCTGACTCCATCCCACCATCACCCGGCAGGCCGGGCAGCTCTGCTGTGCATTTGGGTGGAGACAAGCTCAGTAGGGGTTGGTGAGAGATGCCCGGTTGGATTCTCATTTATTTCACGCCAAATTAAAAGACACGTCCTTGTTATCCAGAACCATATGTTGCTGTTCAGTCGCTTAGTCGTGTCTGACACTCTGTGACTCCATGGACTGTAACCCGCCAGGCTCTTCTGTCCATGGGATTCTCCAGGCAAGAATACTAGAGTGGGCTGCCATCTCCTCCTCCAGGGGATCTTCCCGACCCAGGGATTGAACCCACATGTCCCGTGTCTCCTGCCTCGCAGGCAGATTCGTTACCACTGAGCCACCTGGGGAGGCTTTTAAACCCCGTAATGAAGCTACTGTAAACTCACCGAGTGGTGATGAAGGGGGAATCAGATGGAGGTGATCAGAAGGTACCTCGCCTACTTGGGGTTCAGTAACAGAGAGGAGAGAGCAGGTCGGGAGCGGGGGCAGCGCACGGGCCCGCCGGCGGGGGCGGCGCTCACCTGTTCTCGCAGTACTGCCCGTAGTGGCTGGACCCGCACTCGCACACGTAGCCGCGCGGGGAGTCGGGGCTGTGCACGCAGGCCGCCGCGTGCCTGCAGGGGTTCATGTGACACGCATCCACACACCTCTTCCCAAAGTACCCTGTGGGGACAGGCCAGTGTTACCCCACCCCGGGACCCGCCTCTCACACCGCAGGTCCTTGTTCCGCGAGGGGGGATGGGTGGGGAGAGACCCTCTGCGTGAGCCTGTGTTTGCAATCTGCGGCTGCCCCGAGACCCCCTTTCCAGGCTGCTCTGCAGAGGAAAGCTGAAGAGGCCCTTGGAAGCACGGGAAGCATGGACACTCAGGGGGTCCGACCTGGAAACACGGAGGAGAGGGCCTCCCAGGCTGCCTGGGGAGGGTGGGAGGCTGGGGGAGCTGACGGTACCAGCCAAGCATCACCTCGACAGTCAGAGGCGAGCACCCAACATGTTATTCTCAAGCGTGTGCCCTTCACTACCGCTCCCTCGTGTCAGTGTGCCCGGAGGGTACAGCGGGAGTGTCCCTGCCCCCAGGTGAAGAGACAGCACAGGGGCCCCTCCTCAGTTACGAAACACAGCTCCGGCACCACACGCCGGCAGAGAGCTGCTGGGGGACCAGCGCCCGGCTCGGCGTGCGGGGCGGGTTAAAGCACAGAAGGCGCCGCCCCCCGCGGCCGGCAGGTGCCCACCTCTGTCACAGACGCAGGCGTAGCCGCCCCAGGTGTTGCGGCAGCGGCTGTGGGGAGGGCAGGGGCCGGAGGAGCAGGGGTCCTCCACCTCACAGCCGTCCTTCACCCTGACCTTGAGGGCGTCGTTCATGTTCAGCGTGGCGATGTTGGTGGCCGTCTCCCCCATTCTCACTCCCTGCATTTCAGAAAGGGGGGCCCAGAGTCAGTCCCTCGGGGCTGGAGGAATCCCCAAAAGGGAGCCAGGGGTCCCTTATTGCAAAAGTGAGGCCAGGATGCACGCACTGCCGCCCCTCCCCAGGTGTGGACCCCAGGACGGGGTTCAGGCCATCTGGGATGGAGACGGACTAATTCCATGTTCTGATAATTCCATGGTGAGGGTCACGGAGGAAGCAGGAAGCAGAACAGCTGCTGGAGACGGAGGGCAGGGCGGCTCCTGGGAGAAGCGGGGGGCTGTGCAGAGGGTGTCCGGAGTCGAGGCACCGTGCAAAGCACCATGGGGCCAGATCACGGAGGCGCAAGAGCGCAGGGCAGGCACGAAGGACTGTCGCCCGCAGTGGGAGGCTGGGGGCGGGTGGACATGAGCGGAACATCGTTATGAACGGCTCCCTCAGGCTGCTGCCAGCACACCTGGTCTAGGGGATGGGCGTGGGGCCCGTCCGGGTGAGGATGGGGGCTGCTGCAGGCGGCCAGAGGGAGGCTCTGGACGGGACATGAAGGCAGGGCTGCAGGTGGACGAGGGGGTGGCTGGGAGGGCGGTGCAGAACTCGAGGGGAGGCAGGGAGGAGGGGGGCCGTAAGTGGGAAACACGATGTGTTCAAGTTGGGTGGGCGATTAGACAAGTGAACTCGTTTGCTGAAAACCAGCAGGACGATCATGACACCCACGGCGGTGCCGGCCGCCCTAAGCCCGCCGTGGAGGCCCAGGGTGGGGGTTGGGGAGGGCGCGCACGCGGGGTACCTGCATGCAGCCCTGGAAGCCGCGACGCACGGACACCTTGTCTTCAGACACGCCCCCCACGATGAGGCTCCTCATCCGCAGCCCGGGAAGCTGGTTCCCGATCTGCACCGTGTCCTGTGCAAAGAGAGGGGCTGGGCCACCGCCTGCAGACACCTGGCTAGGAAGCGCGTGCTCAGAGACTGCAACCCAGCCATGCCGGGCGCTCCCCTCAGCCTGGGGGCCGTCCCTGCCTCACACAGGGGGCCACGCAGCCATTTCCGTGGAGACCACAGCTGTTCGTGCATGAGATGGCGGGGTGCGGGAACCAGCCGGGGGACACGTGTCTGTGTCCCAACCCGGCCAAGGTGGACGGCTGGGGGAACATGGGCCACCCTCCCACTTGTCATGGGCACCGCCAATGAGCCACTGCATAAGAAAGTTCGATAAACTAAAAAAAAGTAAAACCCATCCGTGGTGGCAGGAACCTAAGGAAGTCTCAGCCGGATCCTCAAGCTCAGAACACGGCAGCTATTCACTCCGAGAGCCAGGTGCGGGAAGAGCCTGGACTCCGAGAGCTCTTAGGAAGCACAGGGAAGCCCCTCCAGTGTGTGGGGGTCCCCTTACATGCCTCCGATCACCTGGCTCACACCCTGCAGATCCAGCATTCTCTGAGTCACCTGCCTGGCATGCCACCTGCCCAGCTGCAACAGGTGTGTCTCTCCGGGGGCCCACAGCCCCTCCGGCACCTCGGTCATGTGCCCCCACCAGATCCATCTGTGTACCCCAGACGCACAGCACAGAATGGCTGTGGCTCAAGCCAGCTTTGCTACAAGAAACCGTCTAGGCAGGGATGAGGTGCAGGCTCCCGGGACCCCAGCAGAAGGAGGAACATCAGACCCGAGTTCAGGGGAGCCCAGAAAGCACTCCTCCAAATCCACAAGCACCTGGCACCTGGCGGGGTCCCCCTGCGTTCCCGCAGGCCCACTCACCTGGTCCATGCCATAGTCCAGGGTCATGATGGCCAGGTACTTGATGTCTTTGCCCTCCGTGGCGCTCTTCAGTTCTATCAGCAGGTGGTGCCACTCCCCGTCGGTCACGCGTGACCTGGACAGCTGCATGGACACCACGTCCGAGGCGCCGTGGGACACCTCGAACTGGACGTGGTTGTTCAGGATCTGCAGGACGGGAAGAGCTCCACTGGGGACTGAGGCAGTGATGACAAGATACAAACCACATCGCAGTCACTTAAGGAACAAAGCCATGCAGACAGACTCACCGTGGGGCACCAAGTTAAAGATGAACATAAAAATTGGGCAAAGTCTAATTTGCTGTTGCCTGTCACATGTTCCAGAATCACATGCTTTCTTCTATGATGAAGTGAAGTGAAGTGAAAGTCACTCAGTCGTGCCCGACTCTTTGCGACCCTAATTCTCCAGGCCAGAATACTGGAGTGGGTAGCCATTCCCTTCTCCAGGGGATCCTTCCAACCCAGGGATCAAACCCAGGTCTCCTGCATTGCAGGCAGATTCTTTACCAACTGAGCTGTGAGGGAAGCCCAAGAATACTGGAGTGGGTAGCCTATCCCTTCTCCAGCAGATCTTCCCGACCCAGGAATCAAACCAGGGTCTCCTGCATTGCAGGCGAATTCTTTACCAGCTGAGCCACCAGGGAAGCCCCTCTTATATGGTAAGAAGCATCAAATATTGGCAGAGATCAAGTAAGACGAAGCCCCCTGGACTTAGGTATCGGAACAATCACAGGTTCTGTTGACTATTGGGCTCTTATTTTTGGATGTAAATGTTTCATTTTATGGGACAAGATTCAGGCCACCATGTTCAAATATATGTATGAAAAGACAGAAGTCAGCGTGGTAACCGGCCTAAGACATTCGTGTTTTGAGAGAACGTAGCTGGGGCAACGCTGAGATCATGGTTCCCTTTCTCCAGTGAAGGACTGGGCAGTTTGGACCAGCCCGCCTCCTGAGCACACCCGGGAAAATGAGGCAGAATCTTAACGCACGGCTGTCCAAGGCACCAGAGTGACCCAAGGCACTGCAAGTCACAGAAGCACAGCCAGGCAGAGGGTGGGGGTCTGCAGGGACGCGCTCGGCCCTGCCGCACAGCTGCCAGACGGCTCTGGGAGGAACCGATGAGGCTGAGAGCTGTGCGAAGCTTTCTTGGCTTGTGCGGCTGGGAGGAGAGGAAGTGGAATTCTGAGCCTGCCCAGGGTGAGGGCTGCAACCAGAAGCAAACACAGGGGATAATGACACCACCATCCTCGTTTCAAACTGCCTCTTGCTTGTCAACATGATGTCCAGTATTCAATCAAAAATAACCAAGAACGCCAGGAGAGAGGACGGTGTCTTAAAACAGACTCTTGGGAATCCAGATGAGAGAACCATCAGACACAGACGTGAAAACAGTAATGGGAACCACAGAGCTTTCAAGGAGACTGATTCAGGTACCAGTAGACTTATTTCTGGATATAATTATTCCTTATTTCATGAGATAAGACTCAAGCTACCATGTTTAAATACTTTAAGATTGTAAATCAACTACACTTCCAAAAATACATGTTAGAAATCTAAAAACACAGTGTTGTAACGAACCTAACTTCAAATTACATACAGAGCATATTAAAAAAAAAAACACTGTTAGTGCACTGCTGAATATAAGGAACCTGAAATACGAGGAAACAGAAATGTTGAAAGGAGAAAGATAGAAAAAGATACATCACAGAAACACCAACAAAAGCTAAGCACAGCTATATTAACAGGAGACAAAGTATATTCTAAGGCAAAAATAATTATGAAAATAAAGAGGATTTTCATCGTGATAACAGAGTCAATATTCCAGAAAGATAAAACAATCCTAAAATTGTATGCACCTAATAACATTGCCTAATCACATCACCCAGAGCCAGACATTCTAGAAAGCGAAGTCACATGGGCCTCAGGAAGCCCTGCTGCTAATAAAGCTAGCGGATGCGATGGAATTCCAGCAGAACTACTCAAAACCCTAAAGCGTGATGCCATCAAGGTGTTGCATTCAATGTGTCAGCAAATCTGCAAGACCCTGCAGTGGCCACAGGACTGGGAAAGACCAGTCCTCACCCCAGTTCCCAAGGAGGGCAGTACTGAACACTGGACACTTACACTCATCTCCCACGCTAGTGAGGTCATGCTTAAAATCCTGCATGCTAGGCTTCAGCCTTATGTGAACCAAGAACTTCCAAGCTGGGTTTAGAAAAGGAAGAGGAACCAGAGCTCAGACTGCCAACATTCACTGGATTATAGAGAAAGCTAGGGAGTTCCAGAAAAACATCTACCTCTGTTTCATCGACTGCACTAAAGCCTTTGACTGTGTGGATCACAACAAACTGGAAAGCTCTTAAAGAGACGGGAATACCAGACCATCTTACCTGCCTCCTGACAAACAACAGAACCCTGTGTGGAACAACTGACTGGTTCAAGATTGAGAAAGGAGCACCACAGTCCCGTCTGCTCCCACCCTGTTTGTTTAACCTCCATGCTGAGCACATCGTGAGAAATGCCGGGCTGGGTGAGTAACAAGCTGGAATCAAGATAGGCAGGAGAAACATCAACCTCAGACATGCTGACGATACCATGCTAATGGCAGAAAGTGAAGAGGAACTGAAGAGCCTCTTGATGAGGGTGAAGGAGGAGAGAGAAAAAGCCAGCTTAATATTAAATATTGAAAAAACTAAGATCATGGCATCCGGCCCCATTAGTTCATGGCAAACAGAAGGGGAAAAGGTGGAAGCAGCGACAGATTTCCTCTTGTCTCTAAACTCACTGTGGATGGTGACTGCAGCCATGAAATCAGAAGGCGACTGTTTCTTGGCAGGAAAGCGATGACAAACCTAGGCAGTGTGTTGGAAAGCAGAGACGTTACTCTGCCGACAAAGGTCCGTCTAGTCAAGGCTAAGGTCTTCTAGCGGTCACATACGGCTGTGAGAGCTGGACCATAAAGAAGGCAAAATGCTGAAGAATTGATGCCTTCGAACCACGGTCCTGGAGAAGACTCCTGAGAGTCCCCTGGACAGCAGGGAGATCAAACCAACCTTAAGGGAAATCAACCCTGAATACCGGTTGGAAGGACTGATGCTGAAGCTGAAACTCCAGTATCTTGGCCATCTGATGCGAACAGCTGGTTCACTGGAAAAGTCCCTGATGCTGGGAAAGACTGAGGGCAGGAGAAGAGGGCATCAGAGGATGAGATGGCTGGATGGCATCGCCGAGGCAACGGAAGTAAGCTTGGGCAAACCTCGGGAGATGGTGAGGGACAGGGAGCCGGGCGGGCTGCAGTCCATGAGGTCACAAAGAGTCAGACATGACTGGGCAACTGAACAGTGACAACCAGAACAACAATGGAGCCTCCAGATCCACAAAGCAGGAGCGGACAGGTCCAGAGGGGCTCAGAGGTGAGCCACAGTCGAGGCTGGAGATTAACGCACCTCTCTCAGCAGCTGAGTAAACTCCCTAAAGCAATAAGGACAGAAAAAAATGTGAACGCGCTGTGAACACACGCCACCTACTTGACAGACAGAACGCCGCAGAACTCGACTGCGGTGAACACGTGTTTTTTTCAAGCATAGGTAGAACATCGACAAAAATCACCAAATGCGGGGCTCACAAGCAAGTCTCAGCACATCTCAAAGGTCCGAAATCACACGGCGAACGTTCTCTGTCCTGCGGTTACGCTGGAAACAATAACAAAACGGCTAAAAACGCCACCTGTCTGCTAACTGAGAGAGCTGCTTACCAATACCCGAAGGGCCAAAGAAGAAATCTTGACGGAAAACAGAAAATGTGTTTAGCTGATTATAAAGACAACGCAGCTAGTAATGTGTTTCACTTTTCAGTCTTAACTGAGAGTCAACGGAAGAAGGCAGTTTTTCACCTTTTTATATTTCGTTTCCCTTCGTTTCGCAGAAGCCCCAGTCAACTCATTAAACTTGCCCTGCCATTCTCTCTCGCTGTCCTCGCTAACAAAGCCCCGAAGCCAGCAGCTCCACGATGAAATGACGTACCACCACAAACAAAAGCAGCGCCTGCAGAATGATCCCAGGGCACTGGGAGTAGCTGCTTGCCACCTGAGGTCTGTCGCCGGATTTAGGAGAGCATTTAGCAGCAGCCAGGTGATTCCCACTTGACAATGGAGGTGGATTTAGGGCACCTAAGAGCAATCAGCCAAATTGTTCCGGCTGCAGGATGACTCTGTGCCTTGTCTGGGCCGCTGCGGAGGCTGGGAACACCACGGAGACCGCCCCCAGAGCACACGGGCCGCGGGGGGCCTGCATTCCACAAGCGTCGTGTGGAAACAGCCCAGAGTAGTCTGTAATCCCCAGCTGACCAGCCTTTGGGAACGGCCCTGGGGCGGCCTTCTGGGTGGCCTCCGGGGTCTGGAAGATCCCCCTGCCGCCCCGAGGTCACCACGTTTGCCACCCAGGCTTCCACAGGGAGGCGCTGGCCACGGTTCCTGGCAGAAACCCTTCATGTTTGAATCAGCTACTCATACCTTAATTACTCAGACAATACAGGAGTTCGTGGCTTTGGGTGTTGTTCCATTGAGAGCGTACTTTTTTCCGACGGAGACCCCATGGCCAATGACAGCCCGCGAGCGCCCACTCGTCACCTGAATCAGCCAATTTAATTTGTTCCAACGGTAAAACCACCACAGAGGGAAACCCCATCCCCGGGCAGAGGAGTGCCCGCCGTGTTCCGGCCCAGAGCGGGCATCTGGGGCCGCCTGGTAAACCCATACAATTCCTGGTTAATACGGGAAAAACAATGGTGGCCGTGTTTACCCGGGAGGCACACACTGCACCTTCAGTGCGACCTGAACGCGCCTGCGCGGGAGACGCACCTGAGCAGAGACCGGGGAGGGGACAGGGAGGCGTGAGAGGCAGGTGGGGGTGGGGCAGGTGGGAGAAGAGAAGGGGCTCCCCCTGGGCTCCGCGCCCCCAGCCCCCGCCCAGCAGGGTTGACAGGCTGACTGATCTGGTGCTGGGCGCTGGGTGGTCACATTCTCCTGGTCCTTCAGCGGCGTGGGCAGAGAGAAGTGACCAGGCGCCCCTCGAGGGCAGTGGGAAGGCCCGGCTTCAGGGCGGACGGCCCGAGCCTCTGGTCGCCTCACGTGGGTGTACAGCTGTCCTGCGGCACCCGGGGTGGGACGGGGCTCCCACTCACCTGGAGATGGAGCCGGGAGGACACGCCCGCCGTGGCCTCCATCAGCACGCCGTCCTCCTTCCTGGTCCGGAACATGAGCCCCAGGTACCAGGGCACGGAGATGATGATGTCCAGGTCGCTCCAGGACACGACGCTCTCCCCGCTGAAACGCTGGGGGTGGGGCATGACTGTGGACACAGACACAGGCTCCCCGCATCAGACGGCCCCTGAGAGTCCGTTTCAGCAGCAGAGGGCGGGACAGGGCCCCAGGGAGCGGGAGGGGAGAAACCCTGGGCCTTTCTTATTTTAATGCAGAACTGACCTCAGACTTCTACTTTAGAGCACTCGCCCTCTGAGTCCAGGAACTCTGGGCCCTGCAGAAACCTCCTCTCACCCCCCAGGACACAGGCCACACTCCTGGACAGTGAGGCTCAGGCCTGGGGCTTCTCAAGCAGGCCCGTGTAAGGGAAGGGGCTTGCAGGCAGAGCGGGACAGCCCAGGACCCTTGGGCTCAGTGGGGGCCCCTGAGAGCCTAGTCTACGTGCCCCCCCTACCCCCGACACACACCTGACGCTGAGCCCACCCCGCTTCGTCTGTGACGCTGAGCCCACCCCGCTTCGTCTCTGCCTCCAGACAGACCAGTGGGCGGGGTGACGCTGAGCCCACCCCGCTTCGTCTCTGCCTCCAGACAGACAGACCGGTGGGTGGGGTGATGCTGAGCCCACCCCGCTTCATCTCTGCCTCCAGACCCCTGCGTATCACAGGCTTCAGGGCCGCTCCCCGAGCCTCAGCCCAGGTCCCCAGGTGGGCCCGGGGCCATCCCCACGAGGTTGGGCAGCACGGGGCATGCCAGACGGGGGCGGCCTCGGGGGGCCACTGAGCCCCGTGGGCACCAGCATCTGGTTCCTGTTCTCAGGAACCCAGCCCTGGCAGCTGTTTGCTCTGGCACAGTCGGAGCCAGGCTCCCAGCCTCCATAACAGGAACTCCGAGGGCAGGCGGCCGGATGGTGCTGTGTCCCCCAGGGGCCTCTGCCCCTCCCGCGACCCCAGCTTCCTGCACGTGGCGTTCAGCTGGGGCTGGACCTAACCTGGCCACGGGGCCTGCATGGGCCGTGCCCACCTGCTACACAGGAAGCAGACCTTTGGGGCCTTGAAAGGCTTTGTGCCTCGTGACACAAAGCAGGGGGCCCTGACCAGTGACCGCGTCCCGGACAAGGATTGCAGTCGTAACACGACACCTCGGCTCCCACGTCACGCGTCTCAGCTCCGTCGCTGTGGCCCTGAGCAGGGTGGGCCGCCCGGCACAGGTGGGCTGCCCGCTAGCTCCACCCTCTCGCCCGCGCTGTGAACTCTGCTCCCCTTGAGAACCTCCTATCACGGGGCCCGCCCACTTCTGCTCATCACCTCCTTAAGGGAATCTCAGGGAAGCCGTGGTCCCCACGCCCGCAAACAGCCACAGGAGATCCCGAGCCCATCCCTCGGGGCCTGCAGGCTGGGGTGAGGAGCGTCTGCCTTCTACGGAGAGGCTGTGGGTTGGGGGCCAGCGGGTGGCCACAGGCAGGACTTCCCCAGGCCATCAACTTGCTAATGGGCTCCGGGCAGCTCCAAACCTGGCGTGCTGCAGTCCACGGGGTTGCAAAGAGTCGCACGTAATTGAGCGACTGGACAACACCAACAACACCTCCAGGCAGACCCAGGGAGAGGGTCCAAGCTGGTGTGGCCTCCGCCTGCCCCTTTGGGCCTTGACTGTACCCAGGGAGAGGGTCCAAGCTGGTCTGGCCTCCGTCTGCCCCTTTGGGCCCCTTGACTGTAAGGCAGACCCAGGGAGAGGGTCCAAGCTGGTGTGGCCTCCGCCTGCCCCTTTAGGCCCCTCGACTGTAAGGAGCGTCAGTGGTTTTAAATCACTGCTCTTATTTAACACCATGTTGCCTCAAAATGAACAAGTCATTTAAAACCTGCCAGTTTCTACAACAGCAGGGGTGGGGTCTGGGGGGAGGCCCAGGCTTTGATGCCCACGCAGTGTGCGGTCCGGCGGGGAGGCGGCCAGCTGGCGGAGCCCCGGGGTGGTGAGAAGGGGCGTGGGGGCACGGGGCCTGGGGAGCTGCCCCTGGCAGCTCAGGGTGCCCGTGAGGAGACACACAGCCCCCAGGAGGCTCACCCAGGCCCCGCCCGCTCCTCTGGCCCTCGTGGACACCCCACGCCACGCTGGTCCGGCTCACGCAAAGGGCTGGGTCCTGCAGACCCATCCTGGGTGCCCGGCCTCTGCTCCAACATCACGCACCATGGTGCCCGCAGCCCTGGCCCTGGGCTGCCCCGCCCCCCCAGCTCCCCACCAGGACCCAGGCCTGGGGACACACGTGCCACGGGAGGCCGGGGCACCCGGCACCCACCGCACCAGCTCTCACCTTGCTCGCAGTTCTTGCCGCCAAAGCGGAGCGGGCACTCGCACAGGTATGTGTTCCAGCCGCTGACACAGGTGCCCCCGTTCTGACACCAGGTCCCGTCGCAGAAGTTCCGCTGAGCAGCGCAGCCTGGAGATGGAGTGCAGGGTATGGGCTCAGAGCACGAGACGGAGCAGAGAACCACGAGGGGGTGGGGTGGGGGTCTACTCGTGTCTCTCAGCACCGACCCGCACGGCAGGGAGATGCATCCCGTGGATATAGCTGGAGAGGTGGCGGGCAGACCCGGGCCCCTCTGGGCCATCAGGATCTAAGACCTGAGACGCCATGGAACGGCCATGTCTGAAGGCCCGCAGCCGCAGGCCCAGCCCGCCAGCCGACCGGGCCACCTGGGGACCTGGGATCGTGGGTCTGGGTCGGTGGCAGGCCTGAGGGCCCAGGAGGTGGAGGATGCCCTCCCTGCCTGGCCACCGCGACCCCATGATGCCCCCGCCGCACCTGCCCTGGTGCCGTTGTTGGCGATGAAACTGGCCATGTCCACGTGCCTGCCGTCGATGGACAGGTTCCGCATGCAGCCCACGAACTGCCGGTTCCGCACCGGGAAGTCTTCAGGCAGGTTGGGGACGCCCCCCAGGAGCAGCGGCCCAGTCAGGTCCAGGGACCTGTGGAGGCAACGTCAACCGCTGAAATGGCGGGCTGGCGAGGGGGACCCTGGCGTTGCCATAACCTGGTGTTGCTGAGCCGTGGCCTCAGCTGCGGGCTCACTCGTCACCCTGCTGCTGCTGCTGCTGCTGAGTCGCTTCAGTCGTGTCCAACTCTCTGCGACCCCATAGACGGCAGCCCACCAGGCTCCCCCGTCCCTGGGATTCTCTAGGCAAGAACACTGGAGTGGGTTGCAATTTCCTTTTCCAATGCAGGAAAGTGAAAAGTGAAAGTGAAGTCGCTCAGTCATGTCCAACTCTTAGCGACCCCATGGACTGCAGCCTATCAGACTCCTCCATCCATGGGATTTTCCAGGCAAGAGTACTGGAGTGGGGTGCCTTTGCCTTCTCCGACTCGTCACCCTGAGCAGCAGTAAATCCAACAGGTGGGCAGGCCAAGGAAGCAGGCGGCCAAGAGGCCAGAACACACTCGGCAGATCCTGCTTCCGGGGCCGCCCCCGGCTCTCAGCCGCTCTGTGCCTCAGTTTACCCCCTCGCATCAGGTCCTGACAAACGGGAGGTTTCGGGTGGCCGCCCGAGTCCTGCCCGCTGGCCTGGCCTGTCCACACCGCAACAGGACACGCAGAGCCGAACAGTGGTGCCACCTGCCTCTGGTCCCTAACGACCTTGAGTGGAGGTCACAGCAAACACGAACCCTGGCTCTGCGGGCGCACACCTGTCCCATCACTGAGCCGGGGGCGCCCCGCCTGCACCAGAGCTGGGGGCGGGGAGCCTAGGAAACAGGCACGTTTCATACCAGATGCCCCAGCAGACCAGGCTCAACTAACTGTGGGGTTCAAAGAGCTTAGTGAATATCCCACCCAAGCAATCCGAGTTGAGTCCTGCATGGACCCTTATACCCCTCGACTGGAAATTTCCACGTCAGCATGTCTCTGCCCGGGGTTACGATGGGCCCCAGGGACCCCGGCATCCACATGGTGATGCAGCCGCTTGGACCTAACAGAGGGCTCACTGACCCAGCCCTGAATCGCAGGGACCAGCGCTTTCTGGAACAAAGCCAGGGCTCCCGTGGAGACAGGGCTGGCAAGGGCTTCTGGGCTCAGCACGCCGGCCGTCACAACTCTGGGTGTGGCCTGGCCACCGCTTAGGCAGATGAGTCTAAGGGGACCTGTTCTGGGAGGCTTTGACATATCGAGGGATGAGGGACAAAGCACGACTTCACCCCAGACTGGGACTGCCAGGACTCCAGGCCCAGAGTGCCCCGCACTGTGGCCCGTCCTGGGCGACCCCTCTGGTGCAGTGGCTGTGGACAGGGCGCACTGCAGGGCCCGCCCCCGAGACACTCACTTCTTGGAGCCGCTCTGAGTGCCCTGGGCAGCACAGCTGTAGTTCCCGACAAAGCTGCCGAAGCGCACGGCCACGGCCGTGTCACAGTCGTCCACGGTCACCACGGCCACCTTCTCTCCGGACGGCCCGTGGGGCAGGCCCAGGCGGCCGATGTTGGGCTGGGGGACGAGAAAGCCGTCAGTGTGACCTCCCGCCAGCGCCCCCAGCCGGTTCCCCAGCCCCGGCACACGCCCCCCCCACTAGCCTGGTCTTAAATTAGTCTCCAAACCACCTGTCCTGGGTGAACGGGGAGCCCCCCAAACTTACGTCCCTCCCAGAACCCCAGAATGTGGCCTTGTTTGGAAACTGGCATCTGGCAGACGTAACTGGTTGGGCTGAGGGCGTGCTGCAGCGGGATAGACCCTCACACACACAGTCACCCAGGGAGACGTCGTGTGACGATGGAGGCAGAGGCGGGTGACGCTGCCACAGCCAAGGGCGCCAGCACCCCTGACGGAGACAAAAAGGAGCGTGCCCTGCAGCCCTCGGGAGGCCCTGCACACAGCTGGCTCCAGATGCCCGTCTCCAGGACCAGGGAGAAGGCCGGTCTGCTGTCAGCCCCCTAGTCTGTGTGTCTCGTCCCACAGCCGACACCAGGGCCCCGGGACCCCTTCTGAATATCCGTGTGAGTCCACACCTTGGCCAGACCATGTCCACGCACCTCCTGACCTGGTTCCTGGGGTGAGGGCTGCACAGTCAGTGCTCCCACACCCGGCGGGGTACCCCTCATCTGGCCCAGAAGGATGGCAGCTCCAGGTGCTCACCCCTCGAGGGCTCATGCTCTTCCTGGCCCGGGGGTGACCCTCCAGCCCCTTTGGCTGGCCCGAGGTCAGCCACCCTCTGTGCCCCGGATCAGTCACCGTCCTCCCCAGCTCCCCGCGTTCCCTGGTGTCCCCGTGGTTCTCACATACTTGGTCTCCCTGCCCAGGGCTGTTTAGAAGAATCCCCTGGGACCACTGCGCAGGGGGCAGCCTGCCCACTTCTGGAAGGAGTGCGTTCCCCAAGCAGGGAGGCTGAGGTTCACATCCGAGGACTGACTCCCTCTCCCTGGGCAGCCCGCTCATCCTGGGCATTCCTCACCAGTCCCCCACCGGCCAGCCCTCGAGGACACCCAGCACACCCACCCAGACGGCCCTCAGACTCCTCCTAACGGGAGATACAGCGCCGCCGTTCACACCAGCCACGTGATACAGGAAGGGGCACTGTTCCGGAAATGCAGAGGGCAGGCTCGGGCCAGGCCAGGCGCCTGGGCCCCTTCCCCATCTGCACAGCCTGGACGAGCGCTGCCTCCTGAGGGGGCGTGTGGGCTAACCCAGAGGGTCACCACGCTTCACCATCCGCACGCGACGTGTGGGGGCTCCTTCCTCCCCCACAGAGAACATTTGCTCCCAGTCCCAGTGGGGACTGTCCATCAACCCCAAGAGCAAGGGCTCAGGGCCTCCACGTGATAGGTCTTGGGTCCAGTCGAGTTTATAATGATGAAATTCGATGCTTCTTTATAATAATATTGGAAATGGGGAGTTGTAAAAACAGAGAATTTAATTGAATCATCTTCGATGTCTTTTCACGGGGAAATAACAACTACACAGTTCATTCCAAACCTTCGGTTTCCTTTTCTCCAAACCTTCAGTTTTTAATAGGAACAAAAAAAGTATCCGTTTGATTGAGGATGCCGGGCCGAAAGGCAGGACGTGGGGTTTCTGGTAACAGGAGCTCAGCCAGGCGGCCGAGCTGTGTGACTCCAGGAGGCCTCGCTCGCCCTGGCCTTACCCTCTGGAGTTGCGCTCTGCACAGCCTACATCACTGTACCTGGCAACCCCAGCCAAACCTCCTGCTTCCTCCTTGGCCACCATCCGACCCGGACAAGGCCATCACTACACCTGTCTCTCTGTCTACAAGACGAAGGTTTAATGTTGGAATACCCATCCTCTCTGTGCGACAGGGACCTCAGGACGACGTCAACGTGAGACGCCGGAGCCTCCCTCGAGCCCTTCTCAGGTAGAGCCAGAGGAAGACTGCCCCTGCCCGTGGTGGCCCAGCTCGCGCATAATTCTCTCCATTTTCTTCTGCGTCAGTTGGTGAGATCACAAGGTTGGCTAAGCTATTCCTTTAAAGATTTCACCTTTGGTTAAGCAACAGTTAGATAAGTAAAAAATAACCTGTTTTCTCGCTCTGTAATAGCAGTCCCCTTTAGAGAACACGTCCAAGTGCCTATTATGAGACGCTTAAATATTAGGTGCGATCCCGGGGAAAGAACCGTCCTCCAGCTGTGCAAGCCCCGTATTATCTTTACAACTTGCAATTTACATTTTTGGGGATGGGTGTGAGCCTTTCAGGGGAAGGACGTAAACAGCATTTATACTTGGGAGGCGCTAGTGAAACGAACCTGCTGTCTACACAACTGTGGTTGTTGTAAACCGCTGCTGATAATCAGCAGCTCAGAGCCACGGGCTTCAAACGGAAACGAGGAGGAAAACGGAAAGACAGAAAAACACAAAAAACAAAAAAAATCAGCATTTGTATTTACAGCAGCACTTACAGACGTGAGACGGGTTTCACTGGTAAGACAGATCCCAGAGTCTGGCGTCACTTCATTGAAGCAGCAAGGCGGGGGGAAACAAACAAGCACTGGCATCTGCTTCTTCGTTCCTGCTCCCACATCCACCAGCCACTGGGCCAAAAGAGATGGCCCTTTGGACCACAGAACTGAGCACCCGCAGAGTAAGAACTGTGAGTACCAGCAGGAGAGACGCACAGGGAGGTTTCGGGGAGGAGCCACGACATCCCAGGGCTAGCGCCTGACTCCGCAGCACGGCCGCTACTCCTGAACCAGCAGAATGCCAGGCCGGCCAGCCTCACGCCCAGGCCAACTGTCCACGTGTGGTCAGGATCGCCAGGAGAACAAGAAGGGAGCTGGGGGGAAGGCTGTGGGTAACAGGAACCAAAACTGCAGTGACTCAGAACACATGGACGAGGGTCCTCAAAGAGTTCAACACAGCAGCCACGTGACCCGGGGCTTCCCCGATGGCTCAGTGGTAAAGAACCCGCCTGCAATGGAAGAGATGCAGGAGATGTGGGTTTGATCCCTGGGTCGGGAAGATCCCCTGGAGAAGGATATGGCAACGCACTCCAGTATTCTTGCCTGGAAAATTCCATGGACAGAGGAGCCTCGTAGGCTACAGTCCATGGGGTCGAAAAGAGTCGGACACGACTGAGCAACTTCAGGGAGTACTGAGCTGGGGCCCCACGTGACCCAGGAAACCACTGCTAAGAATAGACCCCAGAGAACCGAACACAGGGACTCAAACAAAAACCTGTTCACAAAAGGTCTCAGTAGCACTGTTCACGGCAGCTAAAAGGCAAAACAACCCCAAAGTCCATCAGCAAGTGAACGGATAAACGGAATGTGGTATATCCATTCAATGGACTATCATTCAGCCATTAAAAAGGAACGAAATACTGTTATACGCGACAATGTGGGTGAGCCTCCAAGACATTACGCCAAGTGAGAGACGCCTGGCACAGGCGTCTTCTGCGCCACGCAACACACATCATGCCTTGTGTGACCCAATTTATGTGATGTGTCCAGACAGAGACACGGAAAGTAGAGGAGTGGTTTCAGGGGGAGGGCGTGGTGGGGGGCTGGGAGGGGCTGGTAATGAGTACAGAGTTTCCTTTCAGGGTGATGGAAATATCTCAGATCTAGATAAAGGTGGTGGCTGCACAGCATCATGAATGCACTAAATGCCACTTTAAATGGTTAATTTTATGTAAACTTCACCCAATTAGAAAAAAAAAAATTGGATGGACACCCACCATTCACCTTCCCCGTTTTTTCTATCTGTCAAACGAGGATAAACTGCATCCCAAAGCCTTCCTAGAGAGACTCACAAGCAATTACAGGCAGAAAGAGCAGCGAGCGTTCTCCATCAGGCTTGGGAAGTGTGTGTGTCGACACAGTCAGCCTGACTTGGGGGTTTGGGAGGAACAAAGGCCCCAGCAAGGGTGTCTGATCTGGGCTCAGCTCATCCATCTTGGTCGAGGGAAGACAAAGCATGGCTGGATGGCTGGTGGGGGGGAGGAATCAGGACAATCGTGAGGCGGCGACGGCGCCTGGCTCAGGCGCACACGGCCAGCCGCGCGTTGGCAGGAGGGACTGTGATGCGAGCGGTTCACCCGAGCATTCAGGGCGAGACTGGGGCTGGGGAGGAGAAGGCATGCAAGGCTCTGTGGGCACAGAGGGGAGGAGCAAAGAACAGACAGCAAGGCGAAAGGAGCTGCCCCTTCACATCTTCAAGATGAATTTTTAAAGTTTGTGCAAGAGAAAAAGACGGCCAGGAATAAAGGGGCCACGTGGCAGGACATAAGTCACCTTACTTCTCAAGCGAAAGGGGCTCCGGGCACAGGACAGGTAAAGGCCCGAGCCCTGACATTCCCTCCTCCTCCTGGGGCCTGGCCCCAGGGGGCAGCTATCCCAGTCGGGGGATCCCTGCCCTTTTCTCACCCCGAGCCCCACCCCACAGCGGCCTGGCGTGGACACCCAGGGGCCGAGGGGACACAGCATACGATCCAAGAGCTGGAGGCCCAGGCCAGCCAGCAGGGCCTGAAGAAGGGGCAGACTACACTGCTCAGTGCCCACAGGCTGCCCCGAGCAGAGCCCACCACGGGCAGGCGGGATCGGGGCCAGTGAGGACAGGCCCACCGTGCCCACCCCCGGGAAGAGTTCTGAAGGATGCCTTGCGCATCGGGGGGGGGGGGGCGGGCCAAAACAACCAGCTTTGCAAATCTGTGCGGATCCGGGTTCCTGGCTCCCGGCGAACCCGCCCCAAGTCGTCACTTGGGGTCTGCCCCTTTTTATTTCCCTTCAGCTATTTCTTCTCCTTGGGCAGCAACCCCCCCTCCCTGGGCTTTTCCATTCAGGGGTCCCGGAGCAGCCCGTGGGGATTGTTTGTGACACAATAGGGCTTGGTCCCCACGAAGTGCTCATATTTCTACAGCCTTTTAACCTGCTACAGACAATTCCTCATCAGGGAGGCGGATGGGGGTTCAATTTCAAATGCTGGTTGCAAGGGAAGGAGGTGTGGGGTGGGGGCTCGAAACCAGATACCAGGAGGGGCAAGTCTTGGGAACGAAATAGATCCACGCTCTGTGTCAGAAATGATTAACCGACGTTCATATCAAAGAATTCACAGACGGCTGGGCCTGAGGAATGTCACAAAGAGTGGAAATGCAGCCTGGAACGTGTATGTGTGAGGCTCAGACCCGACGACTGGGCCGGCTGGACGAACGAAGCCCGCTGGACGATGGGCACACCGAGAAATGTGGGTGAGCCCCCGCCCCGGTCCAGGCACAAAGGTGAGTAGGCCCCCCTCCAAAGCAGGCGTGGTGTTTCTCTCTGATGTTAACTTGTGGACGAGAGGAGAAAACACCCAGGCACACACACTTCCAGGATCCAAACCAAACGCCCAGGGAGCCTCCCAACAGGACTCTGCTGGAACTCCAACAGCAGATCAAGATGCTGCGTCCCCGGGGGCCCAGGTTGGGTCTGGGGGGCGCCCCACGTGCAGACAGTCCCTGGATGCTCTGGTAGCGACTCTGACGCTCAGCTTCCCCGCCTGTAACACACAAGTGGGAATGCCCTCCCGCCCCCTAGGCAGGCTGCGGCACCTCCCAGACCCGGAGCACTGACCAGGCCCCCACACAGGGGCTCTGGGCTCTGCGATGGAGAGCTAGGTCCACCTCTCTTGTGGGGAGGGATTTGCCCCAAAGCCACCCAGGCAGGAGCAGAGAAGGAGGGTGGGATGCAAGGTAGTGGCTGCACACTGTTAAATATAGAGTAGATGTACAACATCCATGTGCACCGCAGGGAACGATGCTCGATGTCCCGGGGTAAAACCACGGTGGGAAAGAATATCTATCAATCCCTTTTCTGGGCAGCAGAAATTAAACCCAACATTGTAAATCAACTATACTTCAATAAAATGTAGAAAAAGAAGTCATTCCACCTTCTTCAGTGGAGAAGGAAATGGCAGCCCACTCCAGTATTCTTGCCTGGAAATCCCATGAGCAGAGGAGCCTGATGGGCTACAGTCCATGGTGTTGCAAGAGCCGGATGCAACTTAGTGCCTAAACGGCAACAAGAACCTTCTTCAGTGAAATTGGCAGGAGCTCAGAGTTCCCCCAGATGAAGCAGTGAACGACAGAGGATGAGGTGGTGGGTGGCATCACCAACTCGATGGACACGGGTTTGGGTGGACTCCGGGAGTTGGTGGTGGACAGGGAGGCCTGGCGTGCTGTGGTTCATGGGGTCGCAAAGAGTCGGACACAACTGGGCGACTGAACTGAAGCAGTAAACATATTTACTTCTTGAATTTAACATTAAGACCTAAGCCCAGGCCTTCTTGACCCTTTTCCTCTGAGACAAGGGACGCCCGCACCCTAGGATGGGCACAGTGTCCCCCAGGGCGTGGGCAGCACACTGCTGCATGGAAGCCTGACGGGGCCACCGGGCAGGGCGCACGGCTGGCCGAAAGGGGCACCTGCTCCTGCCTGCTTCGCCTGCCGGGGACCTGGGGCAGGGGACACGCTGCCCAGCTTGGCAGCATCTCCTGGAGAGAGGCTAAGTCCAGTGTCATTCAGAACTGAGGACCCGGGCCCCCTGCCGAGTCCCTGATACTGGGCTGGCTGTCACACCAACGCAGCCAGGGCCCAAGGCTGGCAGGGGCCAGGGGACAGCAAGGTCCACAGCCTCCAACGAGCATCACCTCCAAAAGGCCAAGAGGTCACATCCTTACCCCACTTAGCAGAGTCCCCTGACTCCCACTCTCCACCCCAGACCCCTGAGCCAGGTTCAGCTGTAAAACCGAGGTGAAAACGGGGCCTCCCGGGTGGGATTAAATGCACAGGGACATTTGTGAAGGGAACATTCCAGGAAGTTTGTTGCTGCCGCGCTGTTGCTAAGAAAGGCGGGAAGAAAGCCAAAATACACACAAACGGCCGTTCTCCCTGTATTTTCGCCACGCTGTTTTCCTGCATGAAAAATATATAGCTTCTTTTTTTAACACCTTTAAAGAAAATACAAGAGTTCCCTAGCAGTCCAGTGGTTAGGACTTGGGAGTTTCACTGCCAAGGCCCCAGGCTCAATTTCTCGCAGGGAAACTAAGATCCTGCAAGCGGCCACACGGCAAAACCACACGCAGCAGACCAGGAGCGGCGAGCAGCCCGGGCTTCCGCGCGCCGTCGCGGCAGTCCCCGGTCCTTCTCTAGGGCGCAGAGCACCGCTCAGCTCTGAGTCCCTCATGTGTCCGGCTGCCCGGCAGAATACTGTGCTGTGAGAATGGACCCTTCTTATTTGGGGAGCATTAAAAAGAGGAGACTTTTCACAAGGGTCAGAATCAGCTGGTCACCTTAACACGAACCACCGCAGAGCTGTCCATTTCTCAGGCAATGCAGTGACCCGACTCCTGAGGACTGCGGCCACAGGTCGAAGGAGGTGCTTTTGTGATAGTTGCTCAGACGTGGGAAAACCCAGGGCTGGGAGGCAGAGGTCCACCGAGCGTGGCCTGTGCGCTCGGCACTGCGTATGAAGAAGCACCTCCTACTGGCCCCAGCGATCTCCGTGGGGACGCCTTTTGTTCTGGAAAAGATCCTCCCCAGGTGTGGCCTTTCACCAGACAAGCTCGGGGGCCGGTGAGCGGGGCCCAGGAGCGTCAGAGCTGCCGTCCCCACCAGGCCGGGTCCCTTATCTGTATCTGCCTGGCCGGGCAGGCTCTCCGAGTTTTCTGGGAACCCAGGAGTTCACGCAGCTTTGCTCCAAGGGGGTCTCTTCTCCAGTGACAGATGGAGGGCTCAAGGTCAGGGTTCTTTCCATTTACACAGTGCCTTCTTGGAACATTTACACATGTTCCTTCTTTTAGGGGCTCTGTGGACCAGAAGCTGCTCAACACGAAGGGGAGGCCCCTCAAGCGCCCCACGAGAAGTGCACGCCCTGAACCCCTGGAGTCTATGACTCTGACGTCGGCTGCTCCCAGCTGGACCAGAGCCGCAGAGGGGCCCTTGGAACGGTCCAGGAGAGAAAGGGAGGCGGCGTCAGCAGTGACACGTCTCTGGGCTGCCGGGGTCTGCAGGCTACAGGTCATCTTTTCGGAAAACCTTCTCGGACAAAGAGAGAGAGGCTTTCGAGAAGCATCCACTCACACTCACATGTACACACACACACACACACACACACACACACACACTCTTGCAAAGCCCCCTTCTGCTCCTGCTGGGACCCCAATAGGATTGCCTCTGTCCGCAGAGCATGCATGGCCACAAAGAGACCCCAGGACCCTCAGCTTCTCCCTACAGACCCCCAGCGCCTCCCAGTTGCCTCCACCCTGCTCCGGGTCAGCCTCCCTGCCCCCACCTCGGGTGCGCAGGCCTCTAGGGTGCCGTGCAGGGGTGGGGACAGGGCTGGGTCGGTGGGGAGCAGGCAGGGGTGAGGCCTGGAAGGGCTGGGAAGGTGGGGGGGGAGGGCAGAGCGGGAGGGCGCTGGCAGGTGGGCTCCGTCCAGCCCCAACCCCATCCCTCTGTGTCCTCCTCCCAGGCTGGACGTGAGGCCCTCGGCAGTGACAGGCTGGTCCTGGGGAGGGCAGGGGGTAGGGGTGAAGAAAGGGGGGCAGCCTGGGAGGGCAGAGGGCTTGGGGCGGGCAGTGTTTCATTGCAGAGCGTTGGGGGGCGGTGACGGGGTCTGAGCTGGGCGTGCTGGGTGGGACAGGGCGGCCGGTGGAGGCACGAGGCCACCAGACAGGGAGCCGCCTGGAGCTCTGGGCTGCGGGCAACTTTCCACGGCAGGCGGGGGTCGGGGGCCCGGGTGGGGCTGAGTGATTCTGTTTCCATGGCGGGTGACTCTGCCCTCTGATGGGGCGTGTTTGGAAAGGAAGCAGGTGGGCGCCCCGCCCGCTTGGGCACTGGGCTCACACTGTGGTCACGGGAACATCGATGTCAGACACAGATTGGCTACCCACCAGTCCAGACACAACAGGGACCATTCCTGTCCCCAGAAACTGGCCGAGGAAAGCAAGAAATCCAGCCAGAGAGAAACAAAACGATTCACCCCCCAGACCGCAGACTCGGACTGGAACGGGTGAGCCTGCCCGGCAGGAACTGAGCGTGTACAGCGTGTCCCACCGACTCGCCTGCAAGGCTCCCAGACTACCACCTCCGTGAGCGGGAGGAGCGAGGCTAAGAAGACCCCGTGCAGACCGGGGGACGGCAACCACCCACCTGGCCCTCTCCTGCATCACGAAGCATTGATGGACTTGGCAAATGCCTACCTACACTTGAAAAGAGTTTAGCTTCCTTATCTCGTACCTGCTTTGAATCAAATGATTTTCTAAACGGAAAACTTTTCAGAAAAGAAAACAAAAATGGCTCACGAGCCCATCACCCAGATGACTCCTGCTGTATTCTTTAATAAAAGAAAGCATGAAACACATAAGACATCACAGGAAGTTAAAGCGAACACAAAGGCCCCCCCTTCTCATTAACCGTATTCCCAAAGGCATCCACATGCGGCGGACTCTCTGCAGAAAGAGTTGCAACAATGCCTCCCATCACTGAATCACAGGAATAATAAACAGCTGATGTTTCAAGATACCACGCGTGGGCTGGCTCAGGACCCAGCACAGCTATCTGATCCGTGCTGTTGATGGACTTGCTTCAGAGGGGAGGAGGGTGCCCTTCAGGAAAAAAATGTGCGTATGCCAGCACATATTTGTCCATCTTTCCAAGTTCTTTTAATTAAGCCCTTGAGTTAATTTCAGATGTACACGCAATTCTAAAAAATAAGCGAGGTCTGAGGCGCCCTTTACCCAGTTTCCACCAACTGCAAACATCACGGCCCAGATGTGGACGCCGACACTGTCAGGATACAGAGTGTTTCCATCAGCATGAGGACCCCACCCACGGCCCTCCCACCCCCACCCCCAGCCCAGGCAGCCACTCATCCGTGCTCCAGGTCTGCCATGCCCTCTTTCAGGAGTGATATACAGATCGAACCACATAGCACGCAAGCTCAGTTCAGTTCAGTCACTCAGTCGTGTCTGACTCTTTGCAACCTCATGGACTGCAGCACGCCAGGCCTCTCTGTCCATCACCAACTCCTGGAGTTCACTCAAACTCATGTCCATTGAGTCAGTGATGCCATCCAACCATCTCATCCTCTGTGGTCCCCTCCTCCTCCCGCCTTCAATCTTTCCCAGCATCTGGGTCTTTTCAAATGAGTCAGCTCTTTGCATCAGGTGGCCAAAGTACTGGAGTTTCAGCTTCAGCATCAGGCCTTCCAATGAATATTCAGGACCGATTTCCTTTAGGATGGACTAGCTGGATCTCCTTGCAGTCCAAGGGACTCTCAAGAGTTTGCTCCAACACCACAGTTCAAAAGCATCAATTCTTCAGTGCTCAGCTTTCTCTATAGTCCAACTCTCACATCCATACATGACTTTAAACCATAGCTTTGACTAGATGGACCTTTGCTGACGCAAACTCATGAGACTGGCTGGCTCTCCCTGGTCAGCACACTTTTCTCTTACATGTGTCAGAAGTTCCTCCTGTCTTATTACTGAGTAGTATTCCGGGTTCCGTGGTGCGTGGATGTACAGTCTGTGTTAACCATTCAGTTTGGGAATGTTAGGGATGTAAGCTGTTCTGAATCTTTGTGTACATGAGTTGTATCTATAGTCATGGGAAACGTTGGTCTGTAGCTTTTTTTTGGTACTGTCTTCATCTGATTTTGGTATTAGGGGAACATTAACTTAAAAAAATGGCCCAGGAAGTGTTCCCTCCTCTTCTATTTTCTGAAAGACACTGTACACAATCGGTGTAGTTCTGGAAACGTTTGATAGAACTCTCAGGTGAAACCACCAGGGCCTGAGATTCCATCCTGGGGAGTTTTTAAAGCACAGTTTCCGTAATAGTAACATAGTTGTTTGAATTAGTTATTTCGTGTTGGTTGGTTTGTGACAGTGTGTGTGTTTCAAGGAATTGAGAATTTATTCCTGATACTACTAACCTATCTTCTCTCCCTCTCTTTTTTTTTCTTGCTAGAAGTTTGATGACATTACGGGTTTTCCCAAAGCTCTTTGTTCCACTGATTCTTTCTATTGGTTTCCTGTTTTAAAAATCTCTGGTTTCTGCTCTTGTCTTTATTCACTCCTTCCATCTACTTGCTTTGGGTTTATTTTGCTCTTCTTTGTGGAGGTTCTTGAAGTAGGAGCCTTCCGGGAGTTGGTGATGGACAGGGAAACCTGGCGTGTGTCCATGGGGTCGCAAAGAGTCAGACACAACTGAACTGAACTGAAGTGGGAACTGAGATGATTGATTTGAGATGCAGCCTCAGTATTCTTGCCTGGAGAATCCCCAACGGCAGAGGAGCCTTGTATGCTGCAGTCCATGGGGTCGCAGAGTTGGACACGACTGGTTGACTAAGCACAGCCTAGCACAGCTCTTTTCTAATGTGAGTATGAAATGCTATGAATTTCCCTCTCAGCATCCCACATATTTTGGCATTTTGTATTTTCATTTCCTTTAAATTAAAAACACAGATTTAAACAAACTTCCTTCATTTTTTCCCCCTTCTTCCCTTTTCTGAATAATTGAATACTTATGTCAAATCTCTATGAACGTCCCTTGTTCCCAGCACCGGTTGGAGTCAGTCGGTAGATTCAGGGCCTAGAGAGGCAGCAGTCACAAGGCTGGGCTGGATGAGAAGGGTGGCTGGGGAGGCGGCCTGGTGGGGGATGAGAGTGAGCAAGGAGGTGGCGGCCCTTTGGGGTTGGAGGCCGTTTAAACGACGGTGATTGAGACAATGAAGAGTTTTACCGAGGGCAATGGGAACAGGTTTTCTCACTGAGCAAGAAAAGATTTACAAACATGGAAGGGGAAAAAAACTGGAATGACTCTGTGGTGCTGGAACGGAATTCAAAGTTTTCAATAAGTAGAGACAGAAAGAAACATGAATTTCAGTATGAGTATATATGAGCACACACACATACCTGTACATACATATACATGCCCTACTGGCCCAGTAAGAGACTGGGAGTGAGACCCCCTAGGAGCAACGAGTGCATCCCGCACCTGAATCCTGACTCCTAAATACCTGCCTTTACGGAAAGGATCCGGAGTTCTGCGGGTAAAGCGGACCTCCTCCCTCCCTCGAGTTCTCTCTCTCCCTCTGCTCACTGTCTCTCCCTTCCTACCCTCCCCCACGCCCTCTGGAACACGCACACCTACACGACAACAGTCTTATCTTTTTGGTCTTTTTGTGTATCCCATACCCAGAACAATGCGTGGCATGCAGCAGGCACTCAGTAACTGCTCCATGTATTACGAAGAAAGGGCAGAAGGGAGTGACCCAGAGGCCGGGCAGCCCTGCCCAGGGGTGAACCCACAGAGGTCTGCAGGACACCAGGAGGACCTCCATGAAGACCAGCCTGAAACAAGGTTCTGAGTGGAAACCCTTGAGTCTTCTGGAAGATCTGCCGAAGCAGAGGGAGCCCCCTGAGCCTGGGGGTGGTTCAGTTCAGTTCCGTCGCTCAGTCGTGTCCGACCCTTTGCGACCCCATGGACTGCAGCACACCAGGCTTCCCTGTCTACCACCAACTCCTGGAGTTCACTCAAACTCATGTCCATCCAGTCAGCGATGCCGTCCAACCATCTCATCCTCTGTCATTTCCTTTTCCTCCCACCTTCCATCTTTCCCAGCATCTGGGTCTGTTCTAAGAGTTAGTTATTTGCATCAGGTGGCCAAAGTATTAGAGTTTGAGCTTCAACATTAGTCCTTCCAATGAACATTCAGGACTGATTTCCTTTAGGATGGACTGGTTGGATCTCCTTGAAGTCCAAGGGACTCTCAAGAGTCTTGCTCAACACCACAATCAGGCAATCAGACCCCCCTGCACCATGCCGCGCAGAGCCCACTTCCCTGGAGCCCCTGGAACGTCATGTGCGGCACAGACCCGAGAGGTCAAGAAGGACGTGGACGAGCCTGGGGATGAGTGCGGCCGGGGTGGAACCATCCCCGCCGAGCCCCACACCAGCGGCCCCTCCCCCAGGGTCACTGGAACCTTCAGCATGGGACGCTCTGCTCGGTGAGAAGCACAGGATGCGGGCACCGAGAGAAGCAGTGCAGCCAGGCTCTCACTGCTCCAAGATGCTTCCAGCACCAGGCCGGAGACAACCCAGTCCTCTGGGAGTCACCAGGACCAGAACAGGCCCTGCCTGCCGAGGCCCCGCCTGCCGAGGCCCCGCCCAGGATCCCGTCAGTCACCTTCTGGCTGATGTGTCTGCGCCCCAGATGCCTGATTGGACAGGGTGAAGGCCTCCAAGTAACCCCTCCAGATGTCCCCCCCCCGCCGCGCTGGGGGCACTGCTGGTGCTCAGCAAGAGACTGTCCTCCCTGCGAAGAGCAGAGACGTGTGCTCCCTGCTGCTCCCACAGGGGGGTGCTCCTCCCCCCTCCCCATGGCCCTGGGGGTCTCAACACAAACATTCTGATGCCCAAGGGCGAGGGGGAAGGACAGACACCCCACAGAGCTCTGACTAATGCTGAACCCGAGTTCCCAGTGCAGAGAAATCACTTAAGCATGAGCCACACAGACCCTTCTGCAAGCTGGCGGGGAAAACGTTTATCGATCATGCACAACAGCCTCGGAGGAAAAGACATCTGCGACCAGGTGATGACCACGTGGGCGTGCGTGAGTGGGTGCTCAATCGTGTCCCACTCTTGCGACCCCATAGACTGCAGCCCACCAGGTTCCTCTGTCCATGGGATTTTCCAGGCAAGAATACTGGAGTGGGCTGCCATTTGCTTCTCCAGGGGATCTTCCCGACCCCAGAATCGAACCTGTGTCTATTGAGTCTCCTGCGCTGGCAGGCAGGTCTTCACCAGAGCACAAACCCTCCAAATCCTCCCCGAACCTCCATGGGCGGTGTGAGCAGAGAGGCCCCAGGTTCCACCTGCGCCTGACGGACTTCAACATGTTTGTACAAAGTGTCCGCCTTCAAAATACCTTCCCAGGAAAACACCCAGCTCCAGCGGGCACCCGAGCTCCACTGAAAGGGAATTTTGCCACCGGCCCTTCTCGCTTAAAATGCCACCCCAAGCAGAAAGAAAAAGGGAACTGACTTTGCTGGACTCCCTGCCTGGGGGACTTCCCGTGTGGCTCAACTGGTAAGATTCTTCCACCCACAGTGCGGGAGACCTGGGTTTGATCCCTGGGTTGGGAAGATCCCCTGGAGAAGAGAAAGGCTCCCCACCCCGGTATTCTGACCTGGAGAATTACATGGACTGCATAGTCCGTGGGGTCGCAGAGCGTCGGGCACGACTGAGCGACTTCCACTTTCTTTCACTTTTCTGCCTGGGGGACCAGCCCGCATGGACCCTATCAAGGGGTCACGTCCTCTGCTTCCTGGCTGCCTTTGGCCAGTGGGAGGCCTAACAGGAGACTGAGGGTGGGGGGCATTGCCAGGAGGTTACTTCTTCTGTCCAGGTTCCACTCTGCGCTCTCCCGGTCCCTCTCGGCCTCAAGGCTCACACAGCCCTGGGTTCTGCACTGCCCACATGGATGGAAGCCCCACATCCTGTCCCCTTTGGTCGTAAGCCCTCCTGCGCCATCCTGGGGAGGTTTCTACCTGTTTCGGAGGGCGGGGGGCGGTGACTGGTAAAATAGCCCAGACAGGCCCCAGGGCAACCGTGGACGTGGGGGCAGGCCCCATGGGGCCCCAGGGGTTTCCCACACAGGACCCACCTTGAGGACCAGACCCGACGTGGATGACAGACAGACAAACAGCTGCAGAGCAGAGCGACCCGCCCCCCACAGACCACCTTCACGTCTGCCCTCCTTCCTGCCCGCGGTCGCATCCTGACGCGGCCCCCCGCAGCCACGGGCCCCCGCAGCCCCCCACCGCAGCCCCTCCACACGGGCCTGAGCTGCTCCCCGCCCGGGCCCAGGGTGGGTGGGGCTCTGCGCCTGGACAAGCCCGCGCCTTGGCCCCAAGAGACACAAAGCCCCCGAGACAGACGCCCTAATCCCGAGCACTTCCCATGGTGCGCGGAGGCAGACCACAGGGGCGGCCTCCAGGTCTGCGTGCAAACTGCAGGGTGCCTCCACCCAGCAGCCTCGGGCGAGAGAGGAAGCAGCTGAGTGGCCCAGAGGAGAGGCCTAATCCCGCACGGAGGGTCTGCTTCAGGATCGGAAGCGGGGGTGGCAGGGGTCCACGTCTCCTGGGCCCCTCCTCCCCGGGGGCCCCTTCAGGAGGGAGTTTGTTCCTCGGGGCCGCCTGCAGGGGCGCTGTGAGCAGGCAGGCCTTGGCGATGTCGGAGGCCGATGGACGCCCTGGGACCAGGGCTGGGCGGGCCGAGCCAGAGGCCCCATCTCTGCTCAGCTGGAACCACTGGCAGCTGACCCTGCTGGGGAGTCGAGGCCGACTCAGCCCCCAAGCCCAGTCTTCAGCCGGCCCCGGGAGGTATGTTTCCCACACAAGCAGGAAGGAAGAGGTACCATGGGTGCTTCCCTGACATGAAGCGGGGCCCCCGGGGGTCTCCTTGGCACCCTGCTGGGCGGGAAGCCCCCCGGACGCACGCATCCTCCCCCCAGAGGATGACCAGGGACGGCCCCTCCCTGGGGTCCTGGCCCTGCCGGCAAGGGGAGGAGGCCAGAGGCTGAGAGCTCAGAGGCAGGAAGGTCAGACGGCGGGCACCTCGTCCTTGCCGCGTGGCCCTGGAGCACCGCTGTGACTCTTAACTTTCCCTTCGTTCTACTCGAGGGCGTGTGCAGCATCCTGACAAAGAGCCCACAGGCGTCTGAGCCAGAGAACCACAGGTTCAAGAGCCCCAGAGAACCACTGACCCCCGTGTCCCCCATCTGTGCGCCAGGAGGGGGTCGGCCTTGCAGGAGCCCTGCCACCAACATGGCTTCTTGCTGGTCCCGTCTGGACGTGGGAAAGTCATCGCCACGACCTGGGGCATCAGGGCCGTCCACTGCCGGACTGGCTGGAGCACATCGAGGCCCTGAGGTCAGAGCCGGCCGTCCCTGCTCGGTGGACGGGGCCCCATGCCGTGGGCACCTGGCCCTCCAGGAGGCTCGGGCAGCCCTCACACCTGCGCCAGCTGAGAGCTGCTGCCCTGCGGCTCCTACGGTTGCTCAGCACACTGCCTCCAGGGCAGAGAGATGCGTCAGAAAGCATCTGACCTCGAGTGGGCTGTGGGGCAGAACTCCCTTGGGGGTCCCTGGGGGGACCCCTGCTTTCCTCCAGAGCAGCTGAATCAGGTCAGAAAGGCCCACGGGTTGGGGAAAGGAGGTTGGGTGGGTTAAGACCCCGCAGAGAGAAAAACCCAAGCTGAGGATCCGTCTGTCCTCAAGCCCTGGGAGGTCAGCTCTGAGGGTCCCCCTACACCCCTCATCTCCCACTGCGGCCACAAGAGGCTGTTCCAGGTGGGAAGGAGGTGGGTGCCTCGCGCTGGCTAATGACTGTCCCAAATGGCCACAGGCACACCCGCAGGAGAAGGCTCCTGCACGCACGACGGGGCAGCGAGGAAACTGCCCCCGTGTCTTTGGGGGCGCCCTGCCTCCCTCTGGGCCCCCCACCCAACACCCAGCCCCCAGCCCACGTCCTTAGCTCTCACACTCGGCCCTGCGTCGGGTAACACGGCCACCGCCAAGACCATGGCCCGGGCCTAACAGAGCGGGAAGCGCGGGGCGTCTGTCCCAGGCAGCTGTGGACACCTCCCACCTGGTCCTCACGCTCCCGAGAGGGACACCAGCCCCTGCGTCGCTTCAGACCTGCACCCCGGCCCTCATCACAAACACGGCGCCGAGTTCCACACCCGAGTCAGAATCCGGCCGCCCTCTACCCGGGGCGGGGTAACGGGAGCGCCTGCCTTCAGGTGGGGGCAAAAAACCAGGGTCACCTTGCGGGGCAATCACTGCCAGGGGCTACACGTTCAGGGCGGTGGAGACGTGGAGAGTTAGATCCCCACTGTGTCCAAAGGCTGAAAGGCAGCGCTCTTTCTCCGTGGGCGTATCCCTTACCGAGCGGGGACCCCTTGTCTGCGAGCCAAGCCAGGCCCACGTCTGTGGCTGAATGCCATGAGGGGGAGGCGCCCCAGAGTTCCCCAAGAAGGAAAAGAGAGGCTTGCCAAATCCCCGGCAATTGGAAAGCGGGGCATTCTGATGCAAAAACTAGCAAGGAGTCAAGAAACAGCAAAATGAAAGGAAACCCCCCAAAAACGCCCAGACCTTCACAGCGTTTCCTGGGAGAGCCTTCTGCCTCTCGGGTTTCATCCAGGGAGGCAGGGAAGGTTTAGGCTTTGGAACTGTGTTTGAATGGCCTGGGATTTCAGCCCCCAGTAATGGCTCGGCCGAGGCAGCCGCAATGAATAAGCTCTTTCTGCGTCCTGCCCTGGGGGTCGGGTGATCTCTGGGGTCCCAGCGCTCCCTGAGGGAGTATCTGCCACACCGCGGGGCTTGGGTATCTTCACACAGACCCTCAACAGATGCTCGTTTCCTACGTAACTCTGCCACCCGGCATGCTTATCTGCACCTCGGCGCATGGGCCGGGGCTGCCGGCGGGGCGGGCGGGGGATGCCTACCTTGTTGTAGTACTGCAGCTGCACCGCGTGCCAGCGCCCGTCACTCACGCCCCCGGGAACCTGCGGCGCCACCGTGGTCGTGGTCTCGCCTGCGGGGCCGGAGAGAGGAACAGTGAGCAGACCCCCAAGGCGAAAAGGCCTTCTGACCCTCTGGACCCGCGTTCTCCCCAGCAACCGGGAAGACGTTTTCAACGGCTTTGTCAATATGTTCATCCTACAGAGGGCGCAGGATTCCCCAGTCTCTGGACACTGGAGCTGTGCCTACAGCATTATAAACAGCGCTGCAGTGAACATCTTTGTGCGTTCGGGGATCCCCCCCCACGCCCCCACGCCACAGGATGGATTTCCAGGTGGAGAACCAGGGATTGGCACGCTAGAGGGCGCTGTTGCAGGATGGGGTGGTTTTAACCAACCAAGTGCCTGGGATGCAGCCCGAGGGCAGCTCCTTCCCGCACGGGAGGCTTTACCTGCCGAGAAGGTGAGCTGCACCTGCTCGTCCACAATCTCCAGGGCGATGAAGTCGTGCTTCTCATTGAAGCGGCCGTTATACAGCAGCAGCGCGTTCCTCTCCTGAGTGGCAAACCTTGGGGGCAGAACACATCACACAATGAATGACCCCAGGGTGGAATCTGCAGGTGGCCGGGGGCGGGGCGCCCAGGGCGACCGGCCCAGCCAGAGTGGGTGACAGCATGGGCCATGCTCAGCCAAGACCCTGGTCCCGGGACTCTCTTTCACATCAGAAGTTGACAGCCCAGGAGGAGCTAGTGGTAAAGAACCCGCCTGCCAATGCAAGAGACACAAGAGATGCGGATTCGATCCCTGAGTCAGGAAGACCCCCTGGAGGAGGGCATGGCGACTCACTCCAGTGTTCTTGCCTGTAGAATCCCATGGACAGAGGAGCCTGGCGGGCTACAGTCCATGGGATTGCAGAGTTGGACACGACTTAACATACAAATAGCACAAATCCTGATTAACGACGTTCTTTTCTGGAAGGAGCAAAGCAGATTCTGGGGGGAGCTTGGTTACCACCACCTCCGTATGATGCTCTAGGAGGGTGACACAGACGCTCTACCAACGGGGAATGTCTGGGCACTGAACACAGGCAGGGTGCCTGCTGCTCAGGGGGGCAGACTCACGCGTGCCCCCAGGGCACGGGAAGCAGGTGCCGATGACCAGCTCAGGCCGGAGCCCCTCGTCTCCACCACCAGGCTCCAGCCGCAGCCACGCTGGGTCCCTCTGCCCTTTCCCTGCCCCCGGAGGGGCCTCCGCACCTGCTGCCTCCTGCCCGGGGGTGAACTCCCCGCCTCTGCAGGTCTCCCAGGCATCGCTGCAGTTGTGTTTTCCCAACTCGTTTTATCTAAACTGTGCCCCGCCCACAGTCTATCACGCCACTCATTTCATTTCTGAAATTGTCCTGCTTCTTTGTTCCTTTAGGAGAACACGTGCTCCTGGGACTTCCCTGGCAGTCCGGTGGTTAAGACTCCAAGGTTCCAGTGCAAGGGCGAGGGTTTGATCCCTGGTCGGGGAACAAAGATCCCGCAGGCTGAAAAACTTTTTAAAATAAAAAAATGTTTACAAAAGGACAAGTGATCCTTTAAGGGGAGGGATGATGACTCTCATTCACAACTGCATTTCCAAGACCAAACAAGAAAGATCTGGTCCAGGAGAGTGTGTGACACCCATGTGTTGCATCCATGCATGGATGGGGCTCCCGTGAACCAAAAGACGCGTGAAAATAGTCTTGTCAGACTTGAAGCATCGAGAGTAAAAAACCACTTACTCCGACAAGAAACAAAGAGCCTCAGAAATCTCCTCCTACCCAATAGGAGACCGCTACCATCAGAGCCGAGGGTCCCCGACACACCCCGACACCTCCTGGACTCCCTGGTTACAAAGAACCCGCAAATCCCAGGGGAAACACAAGACTGTTTCCTGAGACAGCTGGGTGTCCCTCTCCCCCAAGATTAAGTGGGGAAAGTCCTTTCTTTGATTCCAGGTCAGTTACCCTCTCGTGCAGCAGGGGTCTGTGGGAGCCAGCGTTGAGCCCTGACCCCAGCTCCCACTCCTTGAGGTGCCCAGAACTGACACCTCCCGCCCACAGCTGGCAGCCCCTCGGTTTAGAGGCAGCGGGCGCCAATGACAACCCAAACAATACCTGCAGAGCAAAATGTGGAGCCAGCAGGCAGAAGAAGAGAGGAGCTGAATTAACAGCGGCTCTCTTCCTGAGACCCGCGGGCCGCACCTGCTCCCCTTCTGCAGGTCTGACAGGTGTGGGTTTCTCTTTGGACCAGGGTGGGAGCCGGTGCAGAGGGTCAGTGCGGGAGGGTCCTGAGGGGTGGGCCCCCTGCACTGCCAGGATGGAAGAGCTAACGAAGAGCCCTGGGGCCCCGGGCAGGGTCTGAACAGCGCCAAAGAAGAAAGGCCAGAAACAGAAACCGCAGCCTGGAGAGGGGGCCGGGCAACAGAAAGGACAAAGGAGGCGGGCGGAGGCGCCCACTCGAGCCCAGGCCCTGGGCAAACAGAGCCAGAAAGGGGAGAGGCAGCTTCCAGAGAAACTGCCTGAAACAAAAGCCCTGGGCCAGTGCCCCAGCCCACCTTTCTCATGGCGCAGCCCCCAGCAGGCAGGGGGCCAGCTCCTTCCCGGCCCCGCCCATGCTCTGGGGGACTTTTCACATTCTGCTTTTGATGCAGAACGCTCCCTGGTTTGGCGTCACCTGGACACCTTAGCCATCATCAGGCCCATGGGAAACTGTCCCTAAATTGTTGTCACATGATCACCTAAAGTATTGCACTTCCCGAGCAGAGACACACGCTGAATTAGAGGGACGCTGAATTAAACACGACTGCTCTTCAGCTTCTGAGTCTGGAGCTGCCAGACTTCCTTTGCCAGTTTCTGCATCCGTGGGCCACCCCCCCTCCCCAACCCCAGGACTTCCGGCCACCTTTCAGGTCAGCCCCCTGCAGCTTAGTGGCTGCGCTGCCCTCGATGGAGGGCTGCTGGCCATGCCCAGTGGTGAGCGGCCACGGCCACAGAGACAGCAAAACCACCCGGAGCAATGAATCTGCCAGAAGACACAGGGCACCTCTGACCTGGGGATGGGCACCCACAGGAGCCTGCTAAACATCCAGGCACATGGCACGCAGAGTTGCCGAGGGTGCCAAAGAGGAGCCCTTGTTTTGGAGGCTGTGCCCACTCGGTGGCCTCCTATGCACAGGGCTTACGGGCAGAGGAGGGACTGGGCTGGGAGCAGGCGGGGCCGGGACCAAGGCCTGGCACGGAGGCCCTGTGAGAGGGTGGGAGGGCAACAGCACATGCCAACTCATGTGCGCCCTCTCCACACCCTGGAGAGGGACCCTGGTTCGCTGGTTTACAGGCTGTGGTGGCGCCGCGAACCGTGCACCAAGATGTCAGCAATCACCCCCAACAGCGGGCTCCACACGGCCCAAACCTCGCAACTGCCCTTGGAATCAAACACCACTCCAGCCTTGCAGTCGGGCCAGGGGGCCGACCAGAGCTGTGTCTCCCACTCTCCTTCCAAGTTGCCGGGAAAGGGGGCGATGCTCAAAGGATCCAGGACAGGCACGCTCACGGATGAGGGCCACTCTTGCTCTTTCATTAAAGCTGGCCTCCGAGGAAGATTCAGGAAGGGGGCTGAACGGGGAAATGCCTGCAGATTAGGATAAGCAGGCTGGCCACTGAGCGGTCCACGCTGAGGTCTGTGATGAGCTGGGCAGAGCCCAGAAGGTATCTCACCAGGGACCTGCGTCTGTAAACGGAATGCCCTCCAAGAGGACACATCTGTACCCAGTGCGAATGTCCAAGCCCGAGAACCTACCGGGGGGCTGGAGCTGGACAAGGTGGGCGGGCCCAGGTGGGTTTGGGGGCTCAGGGGTCTGCCCACCTCTGTAGGGCCCCAGCCGGCACTCCAGACCACTGAGAATGCCTGGAAGCTTTGCCCTCTGCAATTCAACCCCTCCCACCCCCACCGGGCGGAAGAGCCCCTGTTCTGGGAGGCCAGGAGGCCCCCCAGTGACATCTCCAGGCTACAGGTGGGGAACAGTAAGTGTTCACACCGTGTCGGCATGGAACTACCAGTCAGCTGCTCGTGGCCTCTGGGCCCCTGGGTGTCAGGACGCAGGATAAGAAGCCCGTGAGGAGCTTCTGGCCAGCGGGTGGACAGGCACGGGCACAGCAGTCCTGGGGCTGAAGCCCGGATCCCAGCCAGGGAACCCAAAGGGCCATTTAAAGGCTTCTAAGGACGAGCATCTGCTTCAGAGACTTGAGCCCAATCGAATCATCTGACAACCAGGAAAAAAAATATCAGGGCCAGGAATCCTGGCACCAGGCCCCCCCACCCGGCCGCCCAGTGTGGGGGATGGGTTTACAGCGAGCAGATTTGGGCCACAATGTAGAAAACTCGCCAATGTACAAGCCCCGTGTTAACTGTGTGTCCTCCACAGGACCTCAGGGGCAGGCAGGGTGGACGGCAGCCTGATCCCGCAAGCAGGGGCATCGGAGGCTGAAGGCAGCAGTCGAGCAGGCGATGGCCAAGCCTGGACGGCCAGCACTGGAATGCAGGCGTGGCCAGCCTGCTCACTGGGCTTCCTGAAGGAAGCAGCGGGAGACGGGATGGGGGCAGGCGGGAGGGGCCGAGGAAACACCCGCGCAGGGCTGGGCGGGGCCAGAGCATCAGGAGGTGAGGGCGGCCCCCGCCAGGATCGGGGTCACAGGGGTCAGCACAGGGAGGCCGCCAAGTGCCATATTCAGAAGCTGGGTTTTACCCCGGGTGGCAGGCGGGCCCGGATCCCCCTGGCGCGGGCTGAGAGTCGAGGACACCACAGCTGTCAGCCGAGGGGAGGATGGTGGCCCAGGCCAAGATGCTGGAAACTGGGAGAGAAGCGGCCAGACAGGGAGACATGGGGGTGAAGGACTCAGAGGACCTGAGTGCAGTGGCGGGGGGTAGATAGGGGAGGGCTTCCCCGGGTGGGGCAGGACCCTCAGGAGAGGAGCTGCGCCATCCTGCCCCAAGAGGCCCCGAGTTCCAAAGGGCAGCTCAGAGCAAGCATCTGGTTCTGGGGCACACGGATGGCGCACTCCCATGAAGACTGTGTCCCCAAAGACTGCGTCCCCAAATACTCACCAAACACAGAAAACACCTTATTCTACTAAGTTGGACTTGAGAAAAATCTTTACAGTAGATCTTAAAAATTAAAAGTTAAATCCAAATTCTCTTGGAGAAAAAGATGAAAAAATAAAAGAATGGCCCGAGCGTGCAGTCAACCTGCTCCCGGTTACGGGTTAAGGGACTAGGGCTAAAAGGGGTGAGGCCACTCGCCCTTGTTACCCAGCTCGCCAGAGACCTCACAGGAGCCCACGCCGAGTCTGAGTCCCAAGCCCTTGCCCCCTGTTTCTGGGCACTTGGATGGCAGAGGTGCCTGTGTGGTGGCAGGTGGGCAGCACCAGGGCGTCTGGGCTGGCTTCACAGGCGTGGGAGCTGGGCAAACAGGGCCCCAGGCTCGTTAACGCTCTGCTGTTGCCAACTGGAAATTTCTCACTTTCGAATCAGGGGAAAGTGAAGTGAAAGTGAAACTCACTCAGTCGTGCCGGACTCTTTGCGACCCCATGGGACTATACAGTCTATGGAATTCTCCAGGCCAGAATACTGGAGTGGGGAGCCTTTCCCTTCTCCAGGGGATCTTCCCAACCCAGGGACTGAACCCAGGTCTCCCGCATTGCAGGTGGATTCTTCACCAGCTGAGCTACCAGGGAGCCCAAGAATACTGGAGTGGGTAGCCTATCCCTTCTCCAGCGGATCTTCCCGACCCAGGAATCGAACCGGGGTCTCCTGTGTTGCAGGCGGATTCTTCACCAGCTGAGCCACAGGGGAAGCCCCTGAATCAGGGGCCACACCCTCTATTTGCACGGGGTCCTGCAGGCAGCGCTGGCCAGGGCGACCGTGGATGCAGGGCCGGAGGGCCGCCCCAAGACCCGAGACCACACCCCAACCTCCAGCACGGGCGGGGACGCGGGCACTCACGCGAGGGCCACGGTGAAGTGGAAGCGCTGCCTCAGGCCCCGGAAGGTGACGAAGGACTGCGGCGGGAAGCTCCGGGTGGTCACCTCGCAGTAGGGCCTCTCGAACGCGCCGGGGGGGCACACGCAGTGGAAGCCGCCGATGAGCAGGTTCACACAGGTGCCCCCGTTCTTGCACACGCCGTGGGCGCAGCGGCCGGAGCGTGCGTTCACCTCGCAGTGCTCGCCTAGGGGGACGGAGCGGGAGAGAGGGGGTCACACGGCAGCCTGGTGGGGGGAGGGGGAGGGGAGGGGGAGGGGAGGGGGAGGGGAGGGGGAGGGGAGGGGCACCCCACCCGTTCTGAACCCCCAGCTGAGCCCGGCGCTCTTCCAAGAGCCCCACCTAGAAAGACTGAGAATGCTGAGAGGGCCCCGTGCCCTCCCCACACCCATGTCTGCACGACGGCTGGGCATCCTGGGGCTCGTCAGAGCGCCCCCAGTCCCTCACCTCCCACGCAGACCCACTGCCCCCCTGACCATGCTGGGCTCCGATCCTGTAATCAAGTCTGTCCTGCACACTGGCCCCCAGCTGTGCTCCAACGGCCTCCCTGCGAAAACTGCACCCCCCCAGCCCCGGCTACCCCCGTGGCAGGGGAGTTCTGGAAGCTTCCACTGACCAGGGAGCCCAGGCTGACCGTCTCTGCCCCAGAGGCCTACCAGACCCAGGCTGCCCATCAGTGGTGAGGCCGCCGCGGGGGCCTGGCTGCATGACCCTCACTCCCTGGAACACAGCCGGGCCTGCGTGTCACAGGGTGGGCATCGCCAGCCCCTCACAGACCCGCAGACCAACAGGCGCTTCCAACAACCGGAAACTCCCCAGCTCTCACCCATATTTTCACCAGGTACTGAGTTTTAAATGAACGCATTTAAAAAAATTTTTTGGCCGTGCCACTCAGCATGTGGGATCTTAGTTCCTCAACCAGGGATCGCACCCACGCCCCTTGCAGTGGAAGCGTGGAGTCCTAACCACCGGACCACCAGGGCGGTCCCTTAATGAATACATTTAAAATAAGAGTATTACATTCACACACTAAAAAAAAATCACCATGTAAACAGTGAGGCCTGGAAAATCTTCAGTCTCTTGCAGGTCCCACCGGAGGAGACAGGAGAGCGGGGTGCCCTGCCGCCCGCATGTGGGCTCAGGGCCAGGGGTACCGTGGAGACCCTGCCTGTGGGCACTCAGAGCTTCTCCTCTTTCCTCCCAGTGGCTGCACAGTCTTCTGTTAGAGGACCCCATCAGAACCCAAATCACCGATGTTTCTCCTTCTACTGCTGATGGACAGGTAGGCTGCTTATAACTCGCTTTTACTGCAGACCACTTTTTAAATTATTAATTATTTGTCTCTGGCTGCGCTGGCTCTTCGCTGCCGCAAGGGCTTTCTCCAGTCGTGGTCCCCAGGCTTCTCACTTCGGTGGCTTCTCCCGTTGCAGAGCGCAGACCCTGGAGTACAGGCTCGGGAGTCGCGGGGTACGGGACCCGCTGTTCCGTGGCACATGGGGGCCTCCCGGATCAGGGATCAAACCCGTGACTCCTGCCTCGGCTGGCGGGTTCTTCGCCACTGAGCCACTGAGGAGGCCCCCGCGGATAACTTTCTGATACACGTCCTTGGTGTGTTTTAAGAATATCTCTCCAGAGAAAATTCCTGAAAGTGGTGAATCAAGGTACGCACTTGATAAGTATTTCCAAACTGCCCTCCACAAAAGGATGCACAAACTCATATATCCTCACCAACACAGAGTGGTGATCAATCTGTAAAATATTTTATATTTCTGACAAATGAACCTCCAAGGTGTTTTATTTGCATTAATTTTTGCTGAGGTGCAACATCTGCCCGAATTTTACTGGCAACATCCTTTTCCTTTCTCTGAACTGCCCGATGATTCCTGCGTTCATTTTTCGATCAGATGGTTGGTCTTGTTTTATTCTGTATACAAGCTCCTTGTAAATTTCAGAAATTATGTTCTACCATTTCTATGACAACTCCCTCCTGGCTTAAGTTTAACTTTCAATTTATTTTTGTATTTGTGGCACATAAAAATATTATAGGGCTTCCCTGGTGGCCCAGTGGTAAAGAATATAAATATATAAATACAAGTATAATATACATTTTTATAATACAAATATAAAGCCTGGCAGTGCAGGAGACGTGGGTTTGAACCTTGGGTCAGGAAGATCCCTTGGAGTAGGAAATGGCAACCCGCTCCAATATTCTTGCCTGGGAAGAAGCAAGCCCTCCAGGCTCCTCTGTCCATGGGGTCAGAGAGTCAGCTGTGACTGAGTGACTCAACAACAGCAACAGAAGTATTACATCTGGGTGCAGTCACACTGATCAATCTTTCCTTTGTGATGCTAGAGCTCTCGGGTATGAAGAGATAGGACACTCAGAGCTCGGTGGCACCCAGCATCAGGAGCCTGGGTGCACAGAGGCAGCACCACCCTGGAACTGGAGTCACCAGGGTCCTCAGACACGGGTGTCCCTGGGTGCCCTTCTGTGCCTCTTCAACACTGAACTGTGCGAATACATTCCCGACTGTCTCAGTCTGCTCGGGCCTCCATCACAAAATACCTTAGGCCAGGAGCTTAAATGATGAAATGTATTTCTCACGGCCCTTGAGGCTGGAAGTCTCAGGGAGATCAGGGTCCCAGCACGGCTGGGTTCCCCCGAGGGCTCCCTCCTGGCTGCCCTCTCGCTCTGTCCTCACAGAGCCCGTCCTCCACAGCTGTGCACCGGGAGACACAGGTCTCTGTCGTCTCTTCTTTGGAGGACACTGACCCTATCGGATGGGGGCCCACCCTCATCATTTACCTGAACTACTTCCCTGCGGGCCCCACCTCCAGCCACAGTCCTACTGGGGGCTAGGGCTGCAACCTGTGAATTTGGGGGCAGGGCGGATGCAATTCAGACGGTAGCAGTCACATATGAGTCAATTGGGAATGTGAACAAACTGGATGGTGATATTAAAATTTATCATCAGCTTTTTAAACTTTGGCGGCGGTGGGTCTTGGTCACAGCACACGATATTTGCTGTGTTAATCCAGGATCTTTCCTTGCTGCGCACGGACTCGAGTTGTGGCACGTGGGCTGAGCTACTCTGTAGCACGTGGGGTCTTAGTTCCCCAACCAGAGACGGAACCCGCATTCCCTGAATTGCAAGGTGGATTCTTAACCACTGGACCCCGAGGGAAGTCCCGATCATTAATTCTTGGATATGGTGGAGAGTGGGTACCCCACTGTGTGTACCCCACGTGCCCCGCCAGGACAGAGGCTCTGGAGGGCTGGGTGACGACCACTCACAGCTGCGACCCTGCACTCAGACCCTCCCCCCGAAATTCCTCACCCACAGTGGCATGGCCCCCGCTGGGGCAGCTCACAGCCAGCGACAGCTCCACAGGGAGATGGGGAAGCTCAGCCCCGTGGCCCAGGGCAGCCTCCTCTGCACCGCATCGCCAGAGCTGAGATGTGGGGTCACAGAGGCCTCTGCTGCTGCACTGCTGAGGCCCAGCCTCTCCTCTGGGCAGCCCCGTGAGCCCCTGTCCCCAGCCCCTGCCCAGGCGTGGCTCCTGGGAAGGCGGATCTCGGGCCTTGGGGTCTGTTTCTCAGGGAGGCCAACCTCTGAACGTTCTTATTTTCGAGAGCTTGGTAACTGACAGGTGTAAGAAAACTCCATCCGTCACTGAGAGGGAACGCTTCACAAGAGCTTATTTTTGAGGAGCAGGTGAAACTGATCTGTAATTGGCACGACGATCCTCGGAAACAAGCGGGGCACCAGGGAAATCTGAATTTCCTCTCCTTCCCCGGAGTATCTTCCTCCCCAGGTTGCAACAGCTGAGGACACACAACTTGCTAAGTGAAGGTGACCCAGCCTGAGCCCCTCAAACACAGGCAGGAGAGTTTCAACCGCTGAGCTCTTACTGAATTTCATAACCGCACACGGACCACCAGGCCAGGGGCCCAGGCCGAGCCCCCACCCAGAGCTGTGTCCACCCCCAGGGCCTGGCAGGGTCAGGCGGATTTTTTTTTCCATCCCCTTCCTCCCCACCAGGCAGGGAAGGGAGAGACCACAGGCCCACCCAGGACACCCACCTGCTCTCCCTTAGCAGGCAGCTGCCCCCAAATGACTTGTGAGCAGAGGTTTCACACGCTGCTTGGAAAGGAGAGGCCCACCCAGCCGCACACCCCACTCTGGGCTCCACCATCGGGGCAGACTCTCTGGTCTCCCCGCCGGCTCTGGGGTCACCAGGGCGCCCCACCCCGCCCGCCACAGACGCCAGGCAGGCTGTGCACACACACGCGCACGTGGGCACGCATAACCTCACACACATGCACACACGCGCCCTCACTCACACCCAGTCACACGCTGCTGACACTCGCACCGTCACACACACGCTCACGTTTTCACAAGCATTCACACCCACACATGCATTTGCACCCTCACACCTGCCCTCAGCCACACGCACACACATGCACACACACGCACCCACACTCTCACACTCTCACACTAAGCCCTGCTCCTGGCCCCTTCCCAGGTGGGCGGCTCGCAGCCTTCTTAAATTCTATTCATTAATTGTAAATGCTTAGCCGAAGGTGTATTTGTTCTTCATTCACTTCAGATTCTCTAATCTCCCCTTTTAAAATCCATGTGACGTCTGGGACTGTTTGCTCTCCAAGTCCCAGCTTGGCGGGTCGAGGGCCAAGCACAGCGTGTTCTGAAGTAATAAAGCGGCAGTGAGAGGCCGGGGTGGGCCGCGCTCCCTAAGCCGTGACGGCAAACAAAGGGGGGCCTGGCCCGGCCCTCCCCACGGCGCCCGGAACCCTGCCCTGCTGGGCTCGCCCCGGTGGTCAATGTCACCGGGAGGCAAGCGCAGCCCCGCCCCCACCAAGGCCACAGCGGCGGCTCACGGGCTCTGCCCTCGAGCCAACGGGACGTCTGGACCCCTCCACCTCCCGCAACGGGCTCCCAGCTGCCTGGGCCCAGAGAAGGAGGGCCCTGCACAGAGAGAGCGAGCGTGCCCTCCGTTCAGTTCTGAGGCCTGCATTTGACTCTGCCCGCCATACTCCTGCTCACGGGTGGTTTTCCAGCAGCTGCTGGGAAGCCTGGGTCCTCAGGCGGCCCTGGGGAAGGGAGGACAGCCCAGCAGGATGTGTGCTGCCCGCGGCCCCGCAGCCGCTCAGCCCGCTGCTGCAGGGCCTCCACCATGCTGCGGAAAGGGCGTGCTGCCTTGCGGGGTTCCTCCATTCCTCTGCTTAACCCATCGTGCAACTTTAAATCAACTGCAAATAAAGCTCAGTTGCCGTGAAATTATTTGTTTTAAGCACAAAAGGTTTTTCTTTTCTCATAGGTAGTTGTATTTGTTTCCTGGGTCTGCTGTGACAATACGGCAAAGCAGAGGGCTTAAAGGGAACAAAAACGAATTCTCTCGTAGATCTGGGGGTGTCAGCAGGGCCACCTCCCTCTGCAGGCTCCAGGGGAGCTCCTTCCCGCCTCCTCCAGCTGTCAGGCCCCCCCCACCCCTGTTCCTGGGGTTGTGGCCTCCGCATCCCTCATCTCTGCCTCCGTGGTCACGTGGCTATCTTCCCTGGGTCTCGTCTCCCCATCCTCTCTCTTATAAGGACTCCAGTCACTGGGTTCAGGTGGACCCCGAGTCCGGGACGATGCTCACTAATCACTGGGAGCCTTACGGATTACACCTGGAGAGACCCTGCTTCCAACATTCTGAGGTTCTGGATATGAACCTGGGGGGACACCATCCAGCCCCCTGCTGGCCTCTGCGTCCGCCCTAAAACCGCTCTCCCGGTAAACGCTGCCTCAGGGGCCTGCACCCGAGCCTGCAGGGCTGCGATCCTGGTTTCTCAGGGACCCGGTGACTCACCGGCTCTGGCTTCCCTGACCCCCGGGATGCTCTTTCCGGCCTCCCCAGCCGGCCAGCGAGGGGCCAGCTCCGCAGCTCCACGGCCACACCTCGGGCCCCTTCTCTGGGCCGACACCCGCCCACCCGCTCCTCCCATTCTTGCCCCACAAACCCAGGCCTCAGACCTGTCTCCCCAAACCAAGTCTGTTCTCTGGGTCCCCCACCCAGGGAGGGTCCTGCGGCCACCACGGAGGATGGTGGCCAAGAGCCCTGGAGCCACCCACCCCTCCTGCCTTGTCCTCACCAGTGCAGCCCTAGGGCCCGAGTCACCCCCAGGAACTGAGTCACCCCCAGGGCCCAAGTCACCCCCAGGGCCCGAGTCACCCCCAGGGTCCGTGCCACCCCCAGGGCCTGAGCCACCCCCCAAGCCCGAGTCACTCGCCTCCACTGTCGGTCATACCCCAGTCTAAACCAGCCCGATCTGCACAACCGCCGCGACCACCCCTGGGCCTCTGGGACCCCCGCAGCAGCTCAGCGCCTCATAGATCTGCTGGCTCCCCACAGAACACCCAGGGGAGCTTTCCAGAAAGCCCACCTGGCTCCCAGCCAGTCCTGCCGCTCCACAGAGACCCTCCGCCTCGGGGAGCCAGACACATACCTGCCCAGCCGACACCAGCTCCTCACCTCCCAGGCCAGCCGCACAGTCACCCTCCATGAAGGGCGGCCGCGGGACTCACTAGACTAACGGAGGAGACCCCGAACACACTCACACACACTCACTGCTATCAGCAATCACTCTGCGGACACTGCCTTCTCTGGGCCTGGCATCTGCGTACACACTCACACACGCTCACTGCTATTAGCAGTCACTCCATGGACACCACCTTTCTCTGTCCTGGCATCGCCCAGACACACTCGCACACGCTCACTGTTATCAGCAGTCACCCCGTGGACACCGCCTTTCTCTGGCCTGGCACGTCTTCTCTAGTCTCTGCAGATGACTCTCCGGTGCCCAGATGCAGACCCACTTCAGGCACCCACATCCCTCTGGAGGTTTCGCCCACCTGGGCAGGGCCAGGGCGCCAGGTCAGACTCTGATGGGCCCAGAATTCTCCATCCCAGCCCGTCCCAGCCCCAGGGTGACACCCACTGCATGACTGTCCCTCAGCCTCTGTCTCCCCAGGCTCTGGGGGAGGGGCACCGCCTGTCCGAGGGTCAAGTCGGAATGCCCAGCACACAGAGGGTGCCTGGTAAACGCCCGGCATGCAGCAGGTTCTGGACGAGTGCCTGTGAGATGAAGTCATAAAATGCCAGGACTTCCCCACGTGCAAGCTGGTGACGACTGCTCGTACAGAATTATAAAACTTGCAAAATTCACATGTTTGGTTCAAATGATGTCGGGAAAGATGTTGATGTCATGAATGAAGAATTAATTCTACAGATAAACATGACTTTTTTAAAATAAAAAAGGCAGTGAGAACTCTGAGCATGCCAGTTTCAGATGAATGGGGCTCCCTGTAAAGGCTCTCACCCCTGGGTTCCGGGGGCGAGACCCAGGCCAACCCTAGGGCCCTATGGGCACCTGAACAGGGTACTTTTCGAGGCAGACGTTCCCGCTGACTTGTTCAAACCACACAGGAATCCACTTCCGTGTTTCCTTAACTGTATCCTCTATGCAGTGGTGACCTGGCAGATCCCAATGGCCGGATTCCCATGGTGGATGTACCCTCATCACAGCCAGCTTGGCACCACAGAACTCAGAGTAGGGAAGAGACATGATGTGATGGCTTTTAATTCTTAAAATCATCTTCAGTTCAGTTCAGTCACTCAGTCGAGTCCGACTCTTCACAACCCCATAGACTGCAGCACACCAGGCCTCCCTGTCCATCACCAACTCCCAGAGTTCACCCAAACTCATGCCCATCGAGTCGGTAATGCCATCCAACCATCTCATCCTCTGTTGTCCCCTTCTCCTGCCTTCAATCTTTCCCAGCATCAGGGTCTTTTCAAATGAGTCAGTTCTTCGCATCAGGTGGCCGAAGTATTGGAGCTTCAGCTTCAACATCATCATCTTACTTCAGGCAAATAACTTGGATCAAATTCAGTGAGCCCTCTATCTTTAATATATATGTGTGTATATATATATATATATATATATATATATATATATCTTACAAGAAACACTATTTTACTGTAATAAATGTTTTCAGTTACGTTTGCTTATCAAGATTTAACTTCAGTTTTCCTCTTCTAGGAATTCTCATTTAAAATAAATTTGGATTTCCAAATTTGTTTCAAGCGTCCCAGTGCCCTGCTTGGGCTCAAATGTTGCTCCAAGTCTCCCTAACCCTGGGGAAGACCCCCTGCTGCTCCTGTGCGGCCCCTGTCCACTATGACTGCCAGCCTCACCCCACAACAAGGATCAGGCTCACCCGAGCAGACCCACAGCTGTGCTCCATACTGCACACAGCACCGCAACCCCTGCCCACAGGGTCTGGGACCCAGCCTCCTGCTCACGGTGGCAAGGGCACAATCCCACAGAGACCACTGTGGGATCCCCACCTCCTAAAGAAGCATTCTTAGCTGCAAACGCTGAGGCCCCTCTGGCTGCCATGGCCTCACACACGTCCCCACCATGGGATGCCTGTCCTGCCCAGGCTTGACGCTGGGGGCTGAGGGACACTGCCTGCCTGGACCCCAGCCCGAAGTGCCAGAACCACAGACCCCAGGTTGGAGGGCCTTAAGTCCTTGAGAGAAGCCCCAGATGCACCGAGCTTACATGGGCTCGTGTGCAAGGCAACTGTGCTGACAGCTCAGGGTGACAGGGGACAGGGGAGCCTCACAGCCCCTGGTGTGGGAGCTCTTACACGCCCCCATCCTACAGGTGGGAAACTGAGGCCCAGCAGAGTGTTTGTTGATGTGTGCATGCTCTTTGCATGGACATGTAATGTGGGTGTGTGTGCATGCGTGTGTATGTGACGTACATGTGTGTGTATGTGATGCGTGCAGCATGTGCATGTAATGTGTGTGAGATGTGTGCAGCATGTACATGTAATGTGGGTGTGTGTGCATGTGTATTGTGTGATATACATGTGTGTATATGTGGTGTGTGTGGCATGTATATGCAATGTGTGTTTATTACGTCTATTATATGATGTTTGTGTGTATATATGACGTGTGTGTGGCATGTACATATAATGTGGGTGTGTATTGTGTGATTTGTGTGTCTATTATGTGATGTGCATGTGTGTATATCTGTGACATGTGTGTGGCATGTATATGTAATGTGTGTGTATTCTGTGATCTCTATGTGATTTGTGTGTATATGTGACGTGTGTCGTATGTATATGTAATGTGTGTGGCATGTATATGTGATGTGTGTGGCATGTATGTGTAATGTGTCTGTGTGTGGTGTGTGTGTGTGATATTGTGTGTATGCGTGTGTGTGTATTGTGTGATGTGTCTATTATGTGATGTGCATGTGTGTATATGTGGTGTGTGTATAATGTGCGTGTGTGTTGTGTATATGTGATGTTGGGTGTGTGCACGCGTGTGTGTGTATTATGTGATGTGTCTATTATGTGGTGTGCGTGTGTGTATATGTGGTGTGTGTGTGGTGTGTACATGTGATGTGGGGCGTGTGCACGTGTGTGTGACCGTCACGGCAGGTCTGGGAGCCGAGGGGCAGGGCAGGAACCAGGAGATGCTGATGTGACTGTGGTCCCGCCAAGAGGCACTTCAGAAGGGCCGGGTCTGCCCCGATGGGGCGAGGGGAGGTGAGGCGCTGGGGGCCGGCAGCGGGGGCTGCGTAGCCAGGCCGAACCCCCAGCCCTGAAGGAGGGCAGGACGGGGCCCAGGAGGGGAAGGGCGAGTAGAGGCTTGAGGCCACCAGCGTTTCGATAAAGAGACAGCTGCCGCCTGGTCCTAAGCAGCAGCTCAGGGCTGCCAACTAAAGAACCAGACCCCACGGCAAGCCACCCACCCTGCTCACGGGGGCAGCTTCAGCAGTGGGAGCGGAGACAAGGGCAGGGTCCTGCAAAGGTTAAACCCTGAGAAAATCGGCCCATCCACCCTGCCTTCCTCCCAGCCAGCCCCCGCAGGCCGCTGCGGTGGACAGATGTCCCGAGCAGGCTCCTGACCACTGCCTCAGTTTCCCCGGCTGGAAACCCACCCCCCCACTGAAGGCGGGAGCTCTGTCTGTGGCCCCGGAACTATCCAGGCCCCTCGGAGGCCAGGGTGCAGGTGAGATGAGTTGATTCCGTGAAGCTCTGAGCTGCACACCTGGCACGCGGAGCTGTCATGTGACACCTGCTAGGAACTGGCTTCCTGACACTGGAGGTGCTCTCTGTCCACCCCTTGCACCCCAAAGCCCTGCTCCCCGCTCCTCCAGCCTCTCCCCTCCTACTCTGAGTTTCAGGGCTGCTGGACTGTCTCATCTTCTGGCCCTGCCCCCGAGCCTCCTCCCCCAGTGGGCAAGGCAGCTGGGAAAGGCCTCCCAGAGGCCAGAAACCGGAAGCCCAGACCATGGCAGGCCTGTCCCGGGCTGGGCCTTGGGCTGACTTCACTACTGTCTCTGAAGCAAATTCCCAGAACCCCGGCACACCCATTTTTTAAAATATAAATTAAAAAATGCATTCCAGCAGCAAAGAAAAGTGATTCCAACTCACCCTCAGCTCCTGGCTGTGAGTCAAGAGTCACCTACACACCCGAGGGGCTGGAACCCGGAGAACCTGAAAAGTCACTGTGCTTTCCAACCTCCTGGTACAGGGACGGCCCGGCCCGCAGCCACACTTGGGGACCCTCCGTTCAGAAAACGGGTGCTCTCCCTACCCCCTGATGTCCTCTGGGGGGTGGGGGGAACAGAAAATAGCCAACCTGAGGTCAGCTAAACGGTGGCTCCTGAGAGATGTGTCCATATTCTGACCCCCGGCACCTGTGAACATCACCCCACGGGGCAGACGAGTGAATATCACGTCACATGGCGCGAGACGGGATTAAAATAAGCATGTGGAGATGAGGCCTCCTTGTTACCCAGAAGGGCCCTCTGCAATCGAGAAAGAGGAGCAGCTGGGGTTTGCAGCCCACGTGAGGATGGGGCAGAGGCCACTGTGGCCACAAGCCCAGGGAGCCCGAGCCCACCGCAGCTGAAGGAGGCAAACGGACCCGCCCCGGGCCACCAGCGCCTGCTGGGGAGGGAGGCGGCCACGCCCACACCCTGATTCAGAGTGCTGGCTTCCGGATCTGTGAAAGGATGAATTTCTGCTGTGTCGGGCCGCCCCGTCTGGTCTTCAATTCCTGCAGCCACGGGAAACCACGATAAATCCTAAACACACCACAGAGGCCAGTCTGACTCAGCAGAAGTTTCCTCCTGGGCACAGTCCCAGGAGAAAGCAGCACACCTGACACCTTTCAGCATCTCCAGAAACCTCAGCAGACCCAGGGCCACGGAAGAGAGAGTGCCCCGTGTCCCCCAGGCCCTCGTGGTGCCCGGCGGGCAGCTGCTAAGGACCCAGGAGGTGCCAAATGAACACGCAGGGCCTGAGGCAAGGTGCGCCTGGCGACCAGCGGAGGTGCCACTGAGCTGACCACCAGGGCCTGAGCACACAGAACCCCATCCTGGCTCCTCACCAGGTGCTTCCGCCTCCAACAGCAAAGGCAGGGTCCTCCCCAGCCAGGGATGTGGGCTCAGCTGGGGGCCCAGGATGAGGCAGAGCCGGGCGGAGGGTCCCACCCCAGGCAGACTGGCCGCCGCCAACATCCCCTGGGGCCTGCTGGGAGGCAGGTTCATCCTGCCCTGTGGGCTGACAGTAGGGCTGCCCAGGGCTCCCCTGTGTCCTCCTGGGCCTCTGCAGGCCTCTCTCCAGAGACCAGAGGTCCCCGCTTTGGAGCCCCAGGGATGGCCAGCCTGTGGCCGGGGAATCTGTCCTGCAACATCCTGAGGACCAGCCCCAGGACAGCATCTCAGACTCAGGCCTGCAGTTCAGTTCTAATGACATGGGCACCTCTGAGGGTGGGGGCACGGGCGGGCCCGGGAACCTCTCGCAGAGAGGATGGGCTTGTGCAGGAGGGGTGGCAGAGACCCCACGCCCCGGGGGAGACGGAGGTGCAGGGCTTGGCCCCAGGCTGCTGCGTGGGGGTGAGGGGAGAGGCCTGGAGGCCGGGCTGGGGGTCCCCAGTGACCACGGGAAAGATCCTGTCAGTGGACAGTCAACCCGCAGCTGTGGGGGCCAAGCCGGAAAGGGGTGTGCCCAGCACGTTATCAGTTTGTGGGGAAAGCATGCCAACTCTGGAAGAGCGACGTGTCCAGACTCGGCCGGAGTGCTCACTAAAACCTTAATCACGGTGCGGAGTAGCGGCTGAGCCGCCGGTGGTTCAGGTTCCCCTTCCCGCACGGTGCCAGGAGGAGCGGGGACAGTGTCTGGGGACGGAGCCACGTCCCGAGCAAGAACTCACGTTCTTCAGTCGCCGCTTGGAGTCGGGACAGCCGTGCCGCCCTGGCTGACACACACGGCCTCCTCAGCTGCGCCCGGCCACCCGCAGAGAAGTCACCCCGCCACCCCAGCCCCGCAGGCCCCTGGCCCGGGGAGACGTCAGCCTGTCCACACCAGGGGCAGGGCTCAGGGTGGGCGACGGGCAGCTGTGTGAGCAGAGACCGCTCTCTGTGGGGACGTCCGGGGTGGCCGCTCTTGGGTCTGGGGCTCAGACTGGACTCCCAGCAACACTCGTGGGCGGCCCTCAGTCCACGTGGTGCCTCCACAGAAACAGAAGGGACCCTCCACCCCCCACGTCAGTGCCCACGGCAAAGGCCTCGCGTGCGCATCCCCACACAAGCACCAAGTGAGCGCCAGGACCGGGGCGCGGTGGCGGAGCACAGAGCCCCGGAGGCTCCCACCCTACCCGCTGGAGCCTGTGGGCACGTGCCCTCACCCCACGAAGGCACTGGGCGGGTGTGGGTCAGGTAGGGACCCTGAGACTCGACACCGGGAGGCCAGCTGGATCCCCGGGGGCCCGAGGTAACGACCAGGGTCCTGGGGGTCGGGGGTCAGCGGGGAAGCAGTGACAACAGAGGCAGAGGCCGGGGTGAGGGGGGAGCGTCACCAGTCACGCAGAGCAGGCAGCGCCCGGAAGCCGGACCCGGAGGGGGCTCCCCGGGGCCCTGGAGCTCTGAGAATAAACCCGGGGTGAGGGGGGGCGTCACCAGTCACGCAGAGCAGGCAGCGCCCGGAAGCCGGACCCGGAGGGGGCTCCCCGGGGCCCTGGAGCTCTGAGAATAAACCCGGGGTGAGGGGGGGCGTCACCAGTCACGCAGAGCAGGCAGCGCCCAGAAGCCGGACCCGGAGGGGGCTCCCCAGGGCCCCAGAGCTCTGAGAATAAACCCGCGCAGTTTAAGCCCCTCGTGTGTGGGACTTTATCACAGCAGCTGCAGGACACGAGCTGGGGGGAGGCAAGCCCAGCCCTTGCTCCTGTGGAGCCCGCCTTCCAGGTCTTTCCGCAGAAGCACGCACATCCGACACAGCCTGCACGTATGCGGGGAAGACCCTGGCAGGACCCGGCCAAGGAGCCCCGTCTCCCCCAGGACAGCAGGCGGGACGGCCCAGGGAGGCTCCGCCCGCACGTCCTCAGGCCGCTTCGCTCACTGCGGTCGGACACTTCAGTACCGACCTCTGTTTCTCAACAACTCAGGCCCTGCGCCCAGCTCACTGACCCACCTGGACGCCGGCTGGGTGGATGTGGGGAACGCTTGTGTTCCGGTGTCTAAAAAGAAAGTAAACCACAGAGTCTGAGTGTCCTTTGGCCCAGCAGCTGCTGGACAAGCAGGTTGATAAGAAGTGGCCATCACACCGACCCCCAGAAGCCCTGAGGCCAGTGGAACAGCACCCCTCCACTCCCCAGACCTTACGTTTAAGCCCTAATCCCTGGTCTCGGGAATTAGTCTTCAAACAGGTTCTTGTAGATGGAAACAAGCTGTTGTTATTTAATTGCTCAGTCGTGTCTGACTTTTTGTGACCCCATGGACTGTACACCAGGCTCCTCTGTCCATGGGATTTCCCTGGCTAGAATACTAGAGAGGGTTGCCATTTCCTTCTCCAGGGGATAACCAAGTTAAAGTGAGATTATACTGGATTGATGAAGGCCCTGGTCTCATGACTCAGTTCAATTCACTTTAGTCTCTCAGTCGTGTCCAACCCCGTGGACTGCAGCACACCAGGCTTCCCTGTGTATCGCCAACTCCCAGAGCTTGCTCAAACTCCTGTCCACTGAGTCAGTGATGCCATCCAACCATCTCATCCTCTGTCGTCCCCTTCTCCTCCTGCCCTCAATCTTTCCCAGCATCAGGGTCTTTTCTAATGAGTTGGCTCTTCCCATCAGGTGGCCAGAGTATTGGAACTTCAGCGTCAGTCCAATGACTGGTGTCCTTTTAAGATGAGGGAAATCTGGACATGGGGACAGAGCCCCCCAGGGTGGGGTGGGGGAGGCCATATGAAGACAGAGATGGAGCTGTAAGCCAAGGACCACCCGGGCCACCAGAAGCTAAGAAGCGGCAGGAAGGACTGTCCCCCGGAGCAAGTCCCCGCCAACTCCTTGATTTTGGACTTCCAGATACATTTCTGTTACTTTAAACCACCCAGTGTGCGGCCCTGTGACAGCAGGCCCAGGGAGCTAACAGGACCCCGAGGACCATCCTTCTCCCCAGAAACCATCTGGCTGTGCGTGGACACCCCGACCGGCGAGGAAGACGCTAATGCTGTGTGCCAAAAGTCCCAGCTTTGGGGAAAAGAATTCCATGGAAGAGAAAAGGAGCTCTCTGGCCAAATTTATCCTCACCGCAATGCCTCGAATATGATTTTAATGGAAAACAAAGTCTCCCAGAAGTGCAATAATTCCCCAGCTTTACGATAATGCACTCGAGAAATGCCTGCTATCCCCAACCAGGAAGCTGTAGATGCTACAAAGAGAGAAAACTGGAGTAATCCTGAGTATCTGGAAAGTACATCTTCCTAAGAAAGGATTCTGCCTCTGCTTTATTTGAGATTTTAATTATAGGCCAGATAATGATTTTCATTTCGAATGATACTTAACACTCGGGTTTAAGGACTAAATTCAACTTGACGGCGAACTCTTCCAAATGAGCTTTAATCCAGTAAACGGCAATAAGCGCAGCAAACGTATTTCTCTTGTGTCATGTGCCCGTCACCCCCAGGAGGAGGGCACAGCTCAGACGCACGGAGCGCTTTCCGTCTAACACGAGGGCACAGGGTCAGTGCGTCCCGGGAGCGCGGAGATGCCGTTGTGGTGATGAGAGATGCCGAGAGAACACTCAGAGGTGGGGTAAGCGTCATTTTTCACAGCAGAATCAGAGAAGCGCCAGAACTGACTTCAGTGTTTTCCCCATGAACAGAAAAGGTGACTCAATTTTTATGTTAACAGTTTCTCTGGCCTTGAACCTACACAAAATACCCTGGCCCTCGGGAGGTCACCCTGGGGACAGTCCAGGCCCCCAGCCTGGGGGAGGTCACTCTGAGGGACAGTCAGAGTCCCAGAAGGGCCCCCCTAGGACAACGGGACGTCCCACCCAGGGGTAGTTAGCACAAAGCTCAAACCCAGCACCACAGAGACGGTACTAAGTGGTCCCTGACCCTCTGATCCCCAGTCCAGGCTAAGTCCGCTGGGGCACACCTTTGACGACACAGGGTCTGGCAGCGTGGACGTCGGGAGCCCAGGGAGAGCCGGGCGCTTCACGCACAGAGCAGGACTATTCGCTGAACCCTCTGAACGCAGAGGAGCGGCCCGGGGTCTAAACACAGAGGCTCAGGAATAAACAGGACCCTCCCCTCGTCCCCCGACATGCACGTGGCTGAGCTGTCCGGGAAAGCCCTCCTTCCCAGCTGACCTCAAAGCTCCCGCCTGCCCTGGTGAGAGGAGCCAGTCTTGCTCCTAGAAGGCCAGCAAGGGGCGGTGTGCTGGGCTGAGGTCGGCGTCCGAGGCTGTGGGGGAGGCTGAAGCTCTGCACCAAAGGGACCCTCTGGGCACCCACCCTACCCCAGGCACCCGTGAAGAGCAGATCGCAGGGGCAGGGCCGGGAGGTTTGGCTTCAGGTTAAATATGAGGCATGGGGTTGGGCAGGGGGCACCCACTGTGAGCCCTGAACAGGCTGAAATGAGAAGCCAGGGTGGGGAGGCCAGGTGGGGAGGCTGGGTCGGGCACTGCAATCGGTGCTCGGGAAAGAGACCCCGGGGTCCGCCCGCCCCCCACCAAGCTCTGCATCTGGGTGTCCCTGAACCGGGTGACAACCGTCCCCACCTCACGGGGTTGTGGCAGGCCTAGTAGACCACAGCCTGGGTGGACACGGTCTCCCCCATGGCAGCGAGGCGCGATCAGGCTGTTTAATTAGGGACACGAACACCAAGGGGCAGCGGGACCCAGGCTCAGAGTCACAGCCCGAGGCTTGCCCTGGCCCCGCCCAGTGGCAAGTCCTCCTTGGGAGGAGTTGCCTCCCCCTGATGCTTCTGAATTGCGGTGCTGAGTAAGACTCTTGAGAGTCCCTTGGACTGCAAGGAGATCCAACCAGTCCATCCTAAAGGAGATCAGTCCTGGGTGTTCATTGGAAGGAATGATACTGAAGCTGAAACTCCAATACTTTGGCCACCTGATGCGGAGAGCTGACTCGTTGGAAAAGACCCTGATGCTGGGAAAGATTGAAGGCAGGAGGAGAAGGGGACGACAGAGGATGAGATGGCTGGATGGCATCACCGACTCAATGGACAAGAGTTTGAGTGAACTCCGGGAATTGGTGATGGACAGGGAGGCCTGGCATGCTGCGGTTCATGGGGTCGCAAAGAGTCAGACACGACTGAGCGACTGGACTGACCTCGGGAACAGGGGGACGCAGTGTGATTCTCCCGCTGCCACCGCTCAGAGACCCTTCGCACTTCACTTGGAACCCTTAGCGCCCTGCATGCAAAAGGCGCTTCTGAACAGATGTTGTGACGTCAATGAAGCAAGAAAAAGGACTCGGTAAAGGTGAACCCGGCCATCCCGCCCTCAAGGGGTCCACAGGGTGGATGAGCCTGAGCTCAGAAGCCAGAGCACCAGCTTCAAATCCTGCCTCACCCTCACCCGGCTCTAGAGCAGGCCCATTGCCGCCACCAGAACACTCCGGGGAGGACCGTTCTCTGTGGGAGGACCGTTCTCTGTGGGAGACGCCCCATGCCCTGGAGTGCACTGGGAGCACGCCTGGCCTCCAGCCACGGGCACCCCAACCCCCATCCTGGGATGTTGTCACGTGTCCCCTAGGGGCAGAATCTCCCCCACAGAGAACCTCTAGATGAGACACTTGAATGTCCTGCACAACAGGCTCTCCAGTTTTCGACTCGGGCCACGGAGCTGCTAGGAGGATCAGGGAAATGGGGTAGACTCGTCTGGAACAGGACAGCACACAGAAGGGCCCACCGAGTACCATCTTCAGGTTGCTGCCCTCCTGAGGGTCGTGGAAATATGCGGCTCACACCCCAAATGAGAGCAGATCGACCAACATGTAAACAGAGGGAGTTTCCAGGGAGATCAACAGTCACTGTTTCAGGAAGCCAGGGACCTCCTGGAAGCTCCCCAGAGCAGGGACAGCACTGGGCTGGAACCCAAGGGCGGTGATGACAGAGAGATGGCAGGTGCGGAGGAGAGGAGGCAGGAGGGATGGGCCACATGCGTGGGGAGTTTAACCAAAACCCAAGTCAAAGCCACGCTCTTCACAGGCCGGAGCGGACAGGGACCGAGATCCAGGAAACCGGCATGCGAGGTCGCCAGGCTGACCTCAATGCCTGCAGTCCTCTGTGCCCGTTCCCTCCAGAGCGGGGCCCCTGAAGACCCCAGCCAGGCCCCCACGCAGAGCTATGACAAGGAGAGATGCCTCCTCCCTAGAAGGACAGGGAGCCCTCGCTCCGGGGGCCCTGGAACTTCCTTGAGGCCAAAAGGGACGGAACAAACCCCGGGGAGCCGTCGGGGTATTTTTCCAGCATCAGATTCATGAGCTTTTCCTGAAATTAACTGATACCTTCCTTCACCCAGCTCATCTCCCGTCCGGCAACACAGGAAGCCGGGGTCCTCCGGCGGTCCTGGGCCCCTTCCAGCTTCCCTCCCGCCAGGCCGGAGCTCGCCTTACCCGGGAGCCAGTAATAAAACGCTGGTGACGACAGCACGGCTTTCACCAGGAATAAATGGGCTCAATTACCTCCAGCGAGAGAGCAGGGCTTCAAAGGGAGAGAGGAAGAAAGAGAGGAAGGGGGATGCAGGAGGAGTAATCAGTCTGACTCAGCCTTATCTCGGAGGGAAATGCGTACGACTACTCAGTACCAAGGACGTTCAGATGAGGCCCCTGCCCATCAGGACCTTTCAGCAGCGATGACACACCGGGTCATTCCCGGGCATAATTTCTCTAGAAATGACTCTGGTGATGAAAACGGAACTTGAGAAGTCTGGAAGTCCTTCCCACCAATAGGCTGATGCCTCTGTGGAGAGGACCCAGGGTCCACGGGTCCCCAGTGCCTCTGCTTACCCTGCCCAGATGTGGCCTCAAGCTCACATTTGGGATTTCTGGAGCCCAGGTCTGTGGCTGCGGCTACGAGGCCACGCTGGTCTGCTCAATCAGGACAGAGCACCCCCCACGCTGGCCATCTTCAAGATGAAGCCGCCAGAGTCTGGGGTGCTTGGGGTGTCCCCCATGTGGCCCCTACCGTCATGTGTCTCCACCAGGGAGACGGCCGATTGCATGGCAACCTTGGGTGGCCCACCCCACTGGGCGGGGCAGGTCTGATGCCTGCGCTGGCCGGCATACAGCAGGTACTCAACTAATGCTCATTGAGCTAGCAAATGACCGCTCACTGGCTGACTCCCTGGAGGGCACCAGGCTCTGTCCCAGGGGCCTGGGGCCACGGCTTCTCCGCTGGAAGCAGGAGTCATTGTGGACCCAGTCCCCATCTAGGCCATGCGATGGGGAGGGAGGCAGAGACACCCAGCTTGGCGGGGAGGCGGGGAACATTTCCCCACTGTGTGGAGGGCTGACCACGGCTGGCACAACTGGGCAGGGACTTCGGAACAGAACAGGCGAGGAGTGGGAGGGGAGGAAGGGGTGGAGCCCCACCCGCGTGTCCGTGGCACGGCTCCTGGGCATGACGACAGCCCTGATGACTCAGGTGTGGGCTCGGGCCCCGGGGTCCCCTTTACCTTCCCTGCTCATCACCAGATCCCAGGGCAGCCAGGAATTTACAGTTAACAATTGGGAGACCATGGAGAAGAGATGGGCAGGGCCGGACGTGACAGATGGACGGACAGATGGACACAGACGGCTGAGGGGCGCCAGGGCGGGCAATCAAGCCTCTCTTGCCACAGACGTGCCAGCGGGTTATAACCAGGCTGGGCTCAGACGCAGCGGGCCGGGGCGCACGCCAGCTCCCCAGGCTGCCAGACACCGCCTCCTCCAGCAGTGGTTCCTCCTCTTCGGCGCAGAGCACGGCCTGCCTGCCTCCCGCCCCTGGAGTCCCCACCGCAGGCTCATGCTCGTCCTGCTCCCGGAACACCTGCTGTGCCCGTAAGCCCTGGCCGGGGCTCCATCCGGGCCACGCCCCACGCGCGCAGAAACGGTCTCCCCACTGTCTACACAAAACATGCCCACCGAGGACATGGTCCACAGAAGACTCTCAGAGCCTCCTCCGGGCCGAGTCAGGTCCCACTTGACCTCAGAGAACTTTCCAGAAAGACAGACGGTCACCATCTGCCTCAGAACACTTGTTTCTCGAACGGGCGACTGGATTCTACGTGACCACAGCAAGAGTGTGTGTTTCTGGGCTGCTTTCGGTAGGATTTTTGTTTTTAAAAACAACCATCGGCTGCCTTTAGAAAGACTCATTTTGGTGACAGATGAGGATGTCTCAAGCGAAGCGTATATTGGAGGCAGGGAAGATGAGTAATTTCTACAGCGACAACGAGGCATGAAAAAGCCAACGTCATCTTTCCAGATCCCAACAATTAGTGGCTCACTGTTTCTATCCCAGTTATGCTATTTTAATTTCTTTAATATTTATTTATTTGGATCTTTATTGCAGCCCGAAGGATCTTCAGTTGCAGCACGTGGGACCTAGTTCCCTGACCAGGGGTCGAACCTGGCTCCCTGCCCTGGGAGCTCCGAGTCTTACCCATTGGACCACCAGGGAGGTTCCTATGCTGTTTCACTATAACCAATTAAACTCGAAATCAGGAATGAACTACTTTAAATTCAAAGCCACTTAGGGACTTCCCTTGTGGTCCAGTGGTTAAGACCCCCGCCTTCCAAGGCAGGGGATGTGGGTTTGACCCTGGTGGTCGGGGGAGGGGCAGCTAATTGTGGTCGGGGGGCAGCTAAGATCCTACGTGCCATGTGGCCTAAAAAGGCAAAACATAAAACAGAGGCAATATTGTAACAAACTCAACGGAGACTAAAAATGGTCCACATCAAAAAAAAATCTTTAAAAGAAAATGAAGCCACTTAAACAAAACACATGTCATTTCATCTGGATAGATTTTCAGTGGGCTCTGGTTGCCCAAGCTTCCTCCACTGTCCTTCCAAAGAAAGCGAAAAGTGAAAATGAAGTCGCTCAGTCCGACTCTTTGCGACCCCATGGACTGTAGCCTACCAGACTCCTCCTTCCATGGGATTTTCCAGGCAAGAATACTGGAGTGGGGTGCCATTTCCTTCTCCAGAGGGGATCTTCCCGACCCAGGGATGGAACCCAGGTCTCCCGCATTGCAGGCAGACGCTTAAGAGGGTGGCTTAAATAGCACGGGTCAGTGGAGACCCCGGAGCTGTGGTCAGGAAGCAGAGCCAACACCCGGGGACCCGGGGTCCAGCCTTTGGCCACGTCCCTCAGGAAGGGAGTGGACGGAGGAAACTTCCGGGCACTCTGACCTGTGAGCTGGAAGCCTGGTGTGAGGCACAGGTGACCGGGGCCTCCCCGCGCCCCCGAGCCCCCCGGGGAGAAGTGGGGGGCCCCCTACCTGTGAAGTCCTCCTGACACTCGCACGTGTAGCCGCCCTCGCGGCTGCGGCAGCGGCCGTGGGCGCCGCAGGGGCTGGAGTAGCACAGGTCGATCTCGGTCTCGCAGTAGTCGCCGGTGAAGCCAGGCGGGCAGCGGCACCGCAGCCCGTTGACCGGGTGGATGGGCCGGAAGAGCACGGTGGGGGAGCTGATGAAGGGCGCCGAGCTGTCGAACTTGAGCACCGACACGCACTTCATGTAGTTCTCGCACGGCTCCCGCAGGCAGATGTTGTCGTCGAAGGGCAGCACGCGCTGCGTGGACACGGCCGTCAGCAGCGTGCGGTTCAGGTAGATCTGCTCCTGCAGGTCCTCCGACGGGAAGAACTTGTCCCGGACGCCGCCGGGCAGCAAGGCCGAGAAGGTCACGTTCAGGATGTTGGCGCTCACATCCGTGTCGTTCTGGATGTTGAAGACGAAGACGGCGTCCTTGGTGGTGGACAGCACGGCGGCCACGCCCTCCACGAAGCGCGACAGCAGCGGGGACAGGAACCGCTCCTGAGACATGTTCTCCAGACGCACGGTGATGCTGTTGGTCAGCATGTCGTCCGTGATGACCGTGACCCGCAGGGTGCAGAGCGCCACCACGCTGTGGATGCCGTCTGTGAGACAGAAGGTGGGGGGTCATTCAGAAGCCTGCCTGCCCGGTCCCCTCGCCCGGCACCCCCGAGCCCCAGGCCCCTGCCCACTCGTGACCACGACCTTGACCCCGCATCCCAGGGCCTGCTTCCCTCCTCCCCCAGCACTCGGCTTCTGAAAGCACAGCTCCCGTCACGCCCATCAAGCTCAGAAGCCCCCAGGGGAGCCGCCCCCCCAGCTCATCAGGACATCTCAACCCTCACCACACAACCCAGCCCTCACTGCCTGAGACTCTGGCCTCACACACTTTCCTCCAGACGCGGGGGGACGCCGAGACCCCGTTCTCCCTGCTCTCTCCTCTCTCTGCACCTGCTCCAGCCACCCACCCACCCCCCAGCCCAGCTCAGAGCCCACGGTGTCCAGCACGGTCCCCGCCCAGGTACGGCCTTGACCTCTGCTGCGCTGACGGCCTCTCTCCTCCTGGCTGTGTCCTGCTCATCTAAACACACCCGTGCGTGCTCAGTCGCTTCAATCGTGTCTGACTCTGCAACCCCATGGACTGCAGCCCGCCAGGCTCCTCCGTCTGTGGGATTCTCCAGGCAAGAATACTGGAGTGGGTTGCCATGCCCCTGTCCAGGGGATCTTCTCGACCCAGGGACTGAACCCATGTCTCTTATGTCTCCGGCACTGGCAGGCAGGTTCTTTACCACGGGCGCCACCTGGGAAGCCCAGCATCCAGGAGAAGCTCACCATGTGTTGCTTTAGGAAGACACAGGAGAACACGGCCTCTCAGCCAACACAAATGACCACTCATGAAGGGAGGTCCTCAGGAATTGGTGGCCAGAGACGGCGGAGGGTTTGGGTCACCAGGCTGAGCAATGCCCCAGGTTCCCAGCCCAGAACCAGGCGGGCTGTCCAGCGGCTGCCCCAGGAACTGGCTCCGGCCACGATGGCCACAGGGCAGCTCCGTCACCTCCAGGGCAGCCCTGAGGTGCAGCCACAATGCTCAGGGACCTCCACCTGCTCCCGTCCACCGCCCACACCACGTGCTCTGGGGCCCGAGAAACACCTGGCCAAATTCTCATCCCTGTGACTCAGCTCGGCTCTGGGTCCCGGCAGCCCAGATGGATGCCCCACAATGCGGGTGCAGCCTGTGCCCTGCGTGAGCACCCCCGCCCCGGTTCCCTGGGGCATCTGGGCAAGCTCTGAGCCCCCGGCGGGCCCCACCCTCCCAGAGCTGGAGCTGGGCTGTGCCCCCGGACGGTCAGGGGCCAGGGACCACCTTCCAGCCCGAGTCTGGGAAGCCTCAGGACCCCCGAGAGGATGCGGTGAGGCGACAAGCCCGGGAGGCCACCCTGTCCCTCTGGACCCGGCACAGCCGCCACCACACTCAGCTTGCTGGGAGCCCTTAGAAGGCACGGCAGGCACAGCATGGGAGCTTCTGCCCTGGGACGGGTTTCCTCAGACACCCAGGAGCCAGAAGCCACTTGTGGGGAACCCTGAGTCACAAACCTGTCCAGACAGCGGAGAAACGTAACCGCTGCAGAAGTCACAACACGTTCGGGTGCAAACCTGAGACTCCCAGGGATTCTAAGAGAAGCCGGCATTACCCCATTTGACAGGCGAGAAAAACTGAGACCCTGGGAAGCCAAGTCTCACACCTGAGAACTCATGCTTGGTGGAGGGGCCCCCGGCTCCCCCAGTAACCACACCCACCGCCTAGCAGGTCAGGCAGTGAACGCCCTCTGACGGCTCCACCTGGTCCTCACGATAACCTGGAAAGGCTGACTTTTTTTCTTTTCGGCCGTGCTGCTCTGCTTTCGGGATCTTAGTTCCCTGACTAGGGACTGAACCCAGGCCGCTGGCAGTGGAAGCATGGAGTCCTAACCACTGGACCGCCAGGGAAGCGCCCACACACCTTACGGTCCTTATGGTCCTGCGTGGTCCATCCTCACCACCCTCCCTTGTCTTAAAGACACCCCCCTGCCCCAGGGCCCCTGCGCGCCGCATCTTCTGCCTGGAACACGGCATCCTTGTCGCTGGTAGCTGCTCCCTGGGCCACCCGGGACTCAGCGGCACGACCCCCATCAGAGGGGCCTTCCGCGTCCCCCGACTCATGCTCTGCCACACCCCCACTTTAATTCCTGCATAGGAGCGGCCGCGGCCTGATTTATTTGTTCATGTCCGTTCTTCCCCCAGTGAAGTCGTGAGGACCAAGAACCTGTAGGTCTTGTTCCTGCTGCACCTGTCACTTCTACAGCGGTCCCTGGCACTCAGAGGCCGCTGGACAAACATTCGGGGGAAGGTGGGAGGGGGCAGCAGAGGGGGGAAGGGAAAAACCTTGTCCAGCGGCATCTCTTTAACCCCAAGACTGACATTAGCACCAACAGTTTCAGAGACTTCATTTTTCCATCCAAGCTATTTTTCTGCGGGTGTTTCTTTTCTCTCTCTCTCTCTTTTTTTTTTTTTTGCAAAGGCCCAATGTAATAATACGAGACATAGGATATTCTTTCCTGGTAGCACTTGTTATGAAACATTCTTTTAATCTTAAACCACACACAGATGGGTTCTGGTCCGAGATTCGAGGGTCATGCTGGTTTTAAGCTCAAAAGCTCAGGCCATCTGGATGTGCTCTGAGCTGTCCTGCCCTCTCCCTCCCAGGGGTCCAGGGCTCAGACCCTCCCACAGGGAGTCCAGGAGGGCAGAGCACAGAGGAACATCCAGGACCAAGGAGCCAGGTTATGACCAGAAAACAGCACTGAATATTAACTCACGTCAAAGGTGCTTATGCACCTTACTGTTAATCTTACCATTAATTTATTTCAAGACCATGGACTGTCCTGGACAACCAGGTCCTGGAGACAATGAATTTGCTCTGAGTTTACATCATCTGGGTTGGATTTCTGAGTCTCCAGGAGCACAAACCCGACTGCCCATCAACAGGGAGCCACAAAATAAAAGGACGGCTGTCTGCACCGTGCAGCTCAGCTCAGCCACACCGACTGGGTGACATCCCCCTCCACAGGCATCAGGGCAGACCCAGACAACGTGAAGTTAGGGGGCAAAAGTAAGTCACTCTTCACACAACACACATGTTTACACGCAAGTCCAGAGAGCCACTAGCATGGGGAGCAAAAACTTCAGTGCTGACAGGGATTCTGTCTGGGTTGCTGAATTTGTTTTTAAATCAAAAACTTTTTTAGTTTGTTTTTAAATTTTAAGGAAAACTTTTATTTTAGAGTAGATTTAGTTTACAGAAAAATTGCACAGACAGTGCAGAGAGGTCCTGTATACCGAGCATCCAGTGTCCTGTTATTCAGGAGCTCAGTCGAGTCCAACTCTCTGTGACCCCATGGACTGCAGCACGCCAGGCCTCCCTGTCCATCACCAACTCCCGGAGCTTGCTCAAACTCAAGTCCATCGAGCCGGTGATGCCCTCCAGCCATCTCATCCTCTGTCGTCCCCTTCTCCTCCCGCCTTCAATCTTTCCCAGCATCAGGGTCTTTTCCAGTGAGTTGGCTCTTCGCATCAGGTGGCCAAAGTACTGGAGTTCCAGCTTCATCGTCAGTCCTTCCAGTGAATATTCAGGACCCAGTTACTCCCACAGTTAATTTTATTATCACACTGTGTGGGGTGTGTATTTGAATGAAGCGAGATGGACACACTGTTCACCGGAGCCCGCACTCCCCTGTCCTTTCTTCGGTTTCGCCTCCTGTCCTCGGCGTCCCAGGACCGCATAAGACGTGTAGGCGTCTCGTCCCCTGCTCCTCCGGCTGTGACGGTTTCTCAGACTTTCCTTGTTTGGATGATCTTGACTGTTTGCAGAAGCTCTGGTCAGGAATGTCGCTGATGTTCAGGGGCCTTTCACCTGCTTCTGCCTGAGCAGCCGTCTGGTCGATCACTCAGAAGCCTGTTTTGTTTGGGAGACCAGGGAGCTCCCGCAGGACTCCCCGGGCCTGAGCTGCAGGTCCTTCGTCCGCGGCTGCAAATGGGGCTGGAACCAGGGCCTCCAAGCCGGGAGGGCGAAGGGCTTTCGCCAGCTCAGCCAGGTCCCCTCATGGTCCCTGAGTCACAGAGAAGAGACAGAGGAGAAGGGCTGCAGGGCTGGGGCACCCACCAGTGGGCACCGCCCACAAACCCCAGAGACCACAGGCGAGGGGGCCTCGAAGGTCTTCATGGAGGGAGGGGCCCGTCCACGAGCTCGGCTCTGGTCAGGGGGCAGCCGTCGTCCACAGTCTAGACCCTGGGCTCGCTCAGCCCCGCCCGTCTCAGTGCCCGCAGAGCCGGGGGCCCTCAGTGGGCAGGGGACAGAGCTGGGCTGGCGGAAGGTGAGACAGGAAGGCCCCAGGAGGCCGGGGCATGGGGTCAGTCGGCGGAGGGCAGCCGCCTTCCCAGCATGGAGCATGGAGAAGGCAGGAGGGCCCAGATGGCCGCGGCCTCAGGACACAGGCGTGTCGGGACGGCCGGCCCGCAGCCTGGGGCTCAGAAAACACCAACCCTCTCTGTGCGGAGACCGGAAGTCCAAAGTCAAGGGTCAGCAGTGTTGGTTCCGCCCAGGGGCTCAGAGGGATGACCGGTCCCTTGGTGCTGACCTGGCGTCCGGTGCCTGCCAGCAGTCCTCGGCCTGCAGACACCTCTGCCTCACGTCACGCCGTGGGTCGTGTGTCCAGATTCCCCTCTTAAAAGGACACCAGTGCTGGATCGGGACCCACCCGAGTCCAGGAGGACCTCCTGACCGTGCTTAGCTTCATCGTACCCGCACAGGTCCAGCTACATCACCAGATCATCAAGTGAGGCCAACACGCCCGACACTCGTCAGGAAACACCCGGCCTCACGAGGCACAAGGATCGGGGAGACCTTACAAAGGAGGGGGTCCCGGCACAGGTATGAGACGGAGGAACCTGAGGACAGAGCGCTGAGCAAGAGGGACCAGACACAAAAGCGCAGATGCCGTGTGAGCCCAGGGACACGGGGCAGCCAGAGCGGCCGAGCTCACGGACACAGAGCAGACGGCGGGTGTCGGGGGCCGGGGTGGGGGGCGGCTAGCGTTTAAGCGGGACAGGGTCTCAGCTGCACAAGATGAACACGTCCTGGAGACGGACGGGCTGACGGTCACACAACGGTGTGAGTGGACTTAATGCCGCGGACCTGTACACAGAAAAACGGTTGAACGACAGCCTTTATGTTATAAATTTTACAGTTTGAATAAGAAAGATGAATACACAAACAAACAGGAAGGATGAAGAAATGAATAAAGAAACAGCCAAGATCCCAAAGCTGCCTTCTCCTCTCACTCCCACTTTTATTTTTTACTGTAAAGCTTTCTGATACGGGATAACTCTGACTCAGAGACGCCCTCTCCTAATTTCGTGTGTGAGCGAAGCTCCTGTCCCAGGGTCGAATTCAGCATCCACAATATCGAGTTATCCCATGAAACAGTGCGTTGTGTCCATGCCGGACAGAACCTTCTGGAAGGCTGAAATCGTACCAGGCCTCACTACCTCCAGGAAGGCTTCTCACAGCTCCCAGCCGCCACTCTGACCCTGGGCTACAGAAGCTGGGAGCTGAGACGCATTCTTGTCAAGATAAGCACTTTCACCTAAGAGTCAAGGATCGGTTCCTCAGAAAGTTAAACATGTAATTGACACCTGACCCCGAATCCTACTCCGAGGGGAAATATAAAATAAATGAAAACATATATCCACACAAAATCTTGTACGTGGTCCTTGGCGCAGCCGACGACGATTCACAAGAGCCAGGAAGTGGAAACCCACGTGCCCATGGACTGATGCATCCTATCTAAACAAGATGTGGTCCAAAAAAAAACACTAGAAACTAGATGTGGTGCCTCCATATGACGAACTCAGACACAGGGAGACGAAGAACTGACAACCTCAGAAACACGCTCAGGGAAGGAAGCCCGTCTCAGAAGCACACACTACAATTTCACACGCATGAACTGTCCAGAACACGTAAATCCGTAATAACAGAAACCAAATGGGGCTGCCAGGGACGGGCGTGGGGCCTGCTGGTGGGTGTGGGTGTCCCTGGGGTGATGGAAATATCTGGGGACTAGACAGAGGGGTGGTTGCACAACACCCTGAGCGTACCAAATGCCACTGAGGCGTCCACTTTGAAACGGCTCATTCTACGACGTGATGTGAATGCCGCCTCAATAATTAAAAAGGAAAAAAGAGTTAAGGATTCACCCTATAAAGAGTATAGTTTTATCTTGCATGAGATTATCCAAAAGGAAAGAAATTATTTTAAAAGGCATTGTGGAGCCTCCCTCGCAATCCAGTGGGTTAGGACTCTATACTTCCCCGGAGCACAGGTTCGATCCCTGGTCAGAAAACTAAGATCTGGCAAGCAGTGCAGCCAAAAAAAAGAAAAAGGCATTGTAAGAAGGATTTTCTTAAAACTAACTGATGAACTGAGTCAGAGGAGATGAGCCGACAGCGGGGAGCAGAAGCTTTGACAGAGCTGGGAGCCACGTTCTGACCCATGGTGACGGTGAAAACACGAGTTCCCGCTCAGGCCAGGCCGGCTGTTTACACTGTCAACTGAACGTTGCGAAAGAGACTAGCACACACCCTCAGTGAAAACACAGCGGCAGCCCCGGCTCCGACGGGGTCTCGTGGAGCGTCTGTCAGGGACCGCTGTTGCTCCTGGGTTTTGTTTTATTTCCAGCACTGGCTGAACAATGCGTAGCCTCGCTGGCGGCACAGGAAGCCAGCAGTCAGATCCTCCCACACTCCTCGCTGGGGACAGAGGCTGTGTTACGTTTCGGGGGAGAAAGGCGGAGAGGCAGGGCCTTCAGCATCCGGCTGGGCCCCCGCACCGTGGGCAGCCCGCGGACACTAAGGGTAGGGGTGGGTAACTTGCGGCTGGGGGCCGGCCCGGGCGCTAAGGGCGCGACACAGCACTCCCAGGCCAGGTGGTCACCCACCCCTGAGCAGCCCCAAACACAAACGACTCCAGACCTCGGCAGACGTCCACGGGGGCAGAATCACACCCAGGTGACAGCCCTGCTCTGGGAGACCACACGGAGGTTTCTGGACTCTTCTTTGGCTTGAGATTGGTGGTGAGACCCGGGAGCTGGGCGTCAGGCAGGACGGCCCAGGGGCTCCATGCCTCCAGCAGTGCAGTGGGGCTTCCCTCCACCGTCGGGGCCAACGTGGAGTCAGTCCGGCCTCACTCTGCCCTGCCAGAGCCAGACAGGCCACTCTTGTGTCCCATCCTAGGAAATCGGCCAAAGCTCCCCCACGACAAAGACTCAGGTCCAAATGGATTTCAAAGAACTAGTGACTCAAGCGCACTCCTTCTTATAGCTGAGTAACATCCCACTGTGTATAGCACAACCTCCTTATCCGTTCATCGGGTGATGGACATCCAGGTTGCATCCGTGTCCTGGCTGTTGTAAACGGGGCTGCAATGCACATTGGGGTACACGTGTCTTTTTCAACTCTGGTTTTCTTCAGGGAATGTGCACTTGCAGCGCAGCAAAGGAGACACAGACATTTTAGACACAGTGGGGGAAGGAGAGGGTGGGAAGATTCGGAAGAGCAGCACTGAAACCTACACGTTACCACGAGTAAGACAGACCGCCAGTGGGAGCTCGATGTACGACGTGGGGACCCAAAGCCGGCGCTCTGTGGCAACCTGGAGGATGGGGTGGGCAGGGGGCGGGGGGGTCAGGAAGGAGGGACACACACACACACATAATGCTGATCCACGTTGATGTACGGCAAAACCACCACAGTATTGTAAAGTAGTTATCCTCTGATTTTAAAAAATTGGGGGGAAAAAAAGAACTGGTGAGTGCCCTGTCCTGCCTGGCTCCGAGCTGAGCGACGACCTCCAGGGTGATCAGGGTGACATGGCCCCGGCACCTGCCGAGGGTCACTCATATGTCCTGCGGCCCCAGGCAGGTCAGCCCGAGACTACAGTGGGCAGTAAAGATGAAACTGTTAACCCAGTTAACTGTTAACTGTTAACCCTGCAGGCTGCTGAGCCCATGGGCGCTGCCGGGGCCTCTTCAGTCACTGCAGTTAGCGAGCAGCCCACAGGCAGTCCGGGAGGTTCCAAAGAAGCAGGAGACCCAGGAAGCCTCTGGGCAGGAGACGTGGGCCCCAGTGGCGCTCGTGGGGGACAGGTGAGGAGGGGACCCCCTGCTGTTACTCGGCACGCGTGTAAATCTTTGTCTGTGGCTTTGCGTGGTGGGCAAAATAATGCTTCACCTCCCCAGATGAGGCCCAGTCCAGAGGCCCGGAACCCGTGAGTGTGTCACGCTACGTCACGAAGGGTCGGGCTGCTGATAGGCTGACCCTGGAACAGGGAGACCATCCAGGTGGGCCCAGTGTGACCACAGGGCCCCGAGAAGCGGAAGAGAAGGCAGTGAGAGAAAGGCACAGGGATGCCGCACCGCCGCTGCGCAGACAGGGAGGGGGCCCGAGCCTGCGGTGGGGGCGCCTCTGGCTGCTGGAGGAGCCGGGCGGAGAGTCCCCCCGGGGCGTCTAGACAGGAGCGCAGCCTGCCACAACCCGGTTTCTTCCCAGTGAGACTGTGCCGGACTCCTACCCAGCGAACTGAGCAAGGATACATCCAGGTTGTCTCCAGCCACCATACTTGTGGTCATTTGTTACAGAAGCCGTGAAAGATTCCATCCTGTGAGGTTACCGTAACCTTGACACCAGCGTCAGACAAGGAGAGGGCTTCCCTGGCTCAGGGGTTAAGAATCCTCCTGCCAATGCAGGAGACAGGAGAGCGAACCCTGGCCCAGGAAGACCCTACATGCCTCAACTAAGACCCTATGTGCCGCAACTAAGAGGGTGAACCACCAACTCCCGAGCCTGAGCTCTAGAGCCTGGGAGCCACAACTGCTGGGCTCTCACACCCTAGAGCCTGTGCCCCTAAGGAGGAGCCCCCGCAAGGAGGAGCCCCCGCAAGGAGGAGCCCGTCACCGCAACGAGAAGAGCCCCTGTTCTCCACAACTAGAGAAAAGCAACGAAGACCCAGCACAGCCAAAAATAAACAAACAAAACTATAAAAAAAAAAAAAGACAGAAATCAGACAAGGAGAGCACTGGAAAGAAAAAGTACAGGCCACACCACTCATGGACAAAATGTAGTAACCCTTTAAAAAGGAAACGAAAACGAAACCTAATAATTATTAAAAATAAAGCAGAAAACGAAATCTAATAATTATTGAAAATAAAACAGAAAACAAAATCTAATAGTTATTAAAAATAAAACAGAAAACGAAATCTAATAATTATTAAAAATAAAGCAGAAAACGAAATCTAATAATTATTAAAAATAAAACAATGTATCAAAACCAAGTTGGATTTATCTTAAGACTTTAACATTTGAAAATGTGCTAACATAACACTTTTTTATAAAAAGCATATTTGCATCTCAATAAATAGAGGAAAAGAGTCAGTAAAATATTGCAATGACTCCTAACACAGATGCTAGCAAACAACGGCGAGACGGACACTTCCCTCAGATGATAAACACAACAGCAAACAGCGCACTCAGCAGAGGTGCCCACCACGTCCACTTCCACGTCGTCCTGGAGGCCCGGTCAGCGCCATGCACATGGATGAGTGAATGAAGATGTCACATCGTTACTCACAGATCATGCGACGAACGACACAGAAAACTCCACAGGCTCTGCAGGCAACCCGTCAGAACGCACCAGAGCACATAGCAAGGTAGCTAAAGAGCGAGACAAAAACATCTGGACTTCCCGGCGGTCCACAGTTAGGACTCTGCACTCCAGTGCAGGTGGTGTGGGTTCGATCCCTGGTTGGGGAACTAAGATCCAGCATGCCACATGGTGCGGTCAAAATTTAAAAAAAAAAAAATTTTTTTTAATCTCAAAGGATGCCTTAAAAAAGAAAAAGAAAAATCTAGCTCATTTCCTATATACTAAATCACAAGTCTCATAAAACACAATTTTTAAAATATCATTTACAATAGAACGAATATAGACTGCACTTAAGAACTAATCCAATAAAAGATACAGAAGCCCTTTATAAACAAAAAGAATAAAAAGATAAACTACTATTATGGGAATACCAGACCACCTGACCTGCCTCTTGAGAAAGCTATATGCAGGTCAGGAAGCAACAGTTAGAACTGGACATGGAACAACAGACTGGTTCCCAATAGGAAAAGGAGTATGTCAAGGCTGTATATTGCCATGCTGCTTACTTAACTTCTATGCAGAGAACATCATGAGAAACGCAGAGCTGGAAGAAGCAGAAGCTGGAATCAAGATTGCTGGGAAAAATATCGATAACCTCAGATATGCAGATGACACCACCCTTATAGCAGAAAGTGAAGAGGAACTAAAAAGCCTCTTGACGAAAGTGAAAGAGGAGAGTGAAAAAGTTGGCTTAAAGCTCAACATTCAGAAAACGAAGATCATGGCAACCGGTCCCATCACTTCATGGGAAATAGACGGGGAAACAGTGGAAGCAGTGTCAGACTTTATTTTGGGGGGCTCCAAAATCACTGCAGATGGTGACTGCAGCCATGAAATTAAAAGACGCTTACTCCTTGGAAGGAAAGTTATGACCAACCTAGATAGCATATTCAAAAGCAGAGACATTACTTTGCCAACAAAGGTCCATCTAGTCAAGGCTATGGTTTTTCCAGTGGTCATGTATGGATGTAAGAATTGGACTGTGAAGAAAGCTGAGTGCCAAAGAATTGATGCTTTTGAACTGTGGTGTTGGAGAAGACGCTTGAGAGTGCCTTGGACTGAAAGGAGATCCAACCAGTCCATTCTGAAGGAGATCAGTCCTGGGTGTTCTTTGGAAGGACTGATGCTAAAGCAGAAACTCCAATACTCTGGCCAGCTGATGTGAAGAGTTGACTCATTGGAAAAGACTCTGATGCTGGGAGGGATTGGGGGCAAGAGGAGAAGGGGACGACAGAGGATGAGATGGCTGGATGACATCACCGACTTGATGGACAAGAGTTTGAGTGAACTCCAGGAGTTGGTGATGGACAGGGAGGCCTGGCGTGCTGCGATTCATGCGGTCACAAAGAGTCGGACACAACTGAGCGACTGAACTGAACTGAACTATTGGCAGAAACAAAGATGATCCAACCATATTCATTGATAGGAAAAGCCAACATGGAAAGGGCAGCCCTTCTCCTCTAACTGACACAAGAATCACTGCCTTATCTGTCTGGGTCCCAAAAGGGTCCCTCACAGAACTGGCAAGACAGTCTGTAATCCACAAGGAAGACAGACAGACCAGCACAGCCAGGCAGGGTGAGGGGGACAGCTTGCAGGAGACGTGACCGCTCGTCCGAGTCCACGGTAACTGGAGGGGATTGACACGGAGCAAGCTAGAGCCAGGATAGAAACCAGAATCAGACCCACGAGCACAGGAAAACGACAGGTGGCCGAGCTGCCGCTGGGAGAGAGGAGCATTCCACAGGTGGGCCCGGGGCCGTCTATCTGTTATTGTTGTTAAGTCACTAAGTCGTGTCCGACTTGAGACCCCATGGGCTGCAGACCTCCAGGCTCCTCTGTCCATGAAATTTTCCAGGCAAAAAACATTAGAGTAGGTTGCCATTCCTTCTTCAGGGGATCTTCCGGACCCAGGGATCAAATCCGTATTTCCTGTGTCTCCAGCCTTGGCAGGCAGATTCTTCACCTGCTGACTCACAGGGAAACCCTAGACCAAATGACACTGGATCCCCGTCTCACACTGAACACGAAAAGCAATTCCAGGGAATTAAGGCCAGCAGTATGAAAGGGAAAACCTATTTCAGAAGGAACTGTACAGAACTACTGTTTATGATCTGAGGCAAATAAGGATTTCCTAAGATGTAAATCATGATCTTAAAGGGGAAAAGTGTATCATTTTGATATTAACTAGAAGAACTTTACAAAGAATATGATTTTAAAAATTAATGACGAGACAAGCCACAAACTGGAAGATATCTGGCCCTAAAACAAATTTAAAGATGCTCGACATCACTAGCAATTGGAGAAATGCAAATCCAAACCACAGTGAGATACCAATTTACACCCAAAGACTGGCGAAAGTGAAGAAGCCAGACTCCCACAAGTGACGGCAGGCCCATTCGAGGGAGGCACGGCTGCTTACTGCTGGTGGAAAGTGATTGGTCCAATCACTCTGCAAAACTCTGGAGTCACCTAACCCTCAGGCCCGACGGGGAGAAACTTTCAGGGGAGTCACTCCAGGGGGATCACCCCAAGGCAGTCACCGCTGGGGAAACCACGCCCCCGTGGGCAGGAGGTACACAGATGTCCAAGCAGCAGAAGAGATCCAGTGGAACGGGGACTTCCCTGGCGGTCCAGTGGCAAAAAATCTGCCTTCCAGTGCAAGGGACACGGGTTTGACCCCTGGTCAGGGAGCTGGATCCTGCAAGCCTCGACTAAAGACCCCGCAAGTCACAACCAAGATCAAAGATCCCGCATGTGGCGACCCAGACCTGGCACAGGCAAAATGAATGAAATTTTTAAAAAAGAATGGAATGTTCACAGACGAAACGCCACGCAACAGTGAAAGGAACCAGCTACAGCCTGAAATGCCGACACGGTGCCGAGTGGAGGGGCAGGCCGTCGTAAGGTCACGCAGCGGGCGCCGTGCACACAGCCCAGACACAGACACGACCCAGTGAGACAGGGCCAGGTCCTCTGCCTGAAACCCCTGGGGCCGGGTGGTTCTGGAATTTGGGAGTTTTTTAATATGGAAGTTATAAACAGTGCATATTCCATTTTACATAACAACTGATCTCGCCTTTGAATGGGTAATCCTATTGCAGACTGCGTGTGAACAGTCACACGAACAAGGATAAAAACTGTCAACAGCCTCCCACTGGTCTGGGTCTGGTTTTGCTGCCAAATGAATTTTTGATCTTCATGACCCAGATAACCACGATGGTGTGATCACCCACCTAGAGCCAGACATCCTGGAATGTGAAGTCAAGTGGGCCTTAGGAAGCATCACTACAAACAAAACTAGTGGAGGGATTCCACCTGAGCTATTTCAAATCCTGAAAGATGATGCTGTGAAAGTGCTGCACTCCATATGCCAACAAATTTGGAAAACTCAGTGGTGGTCACAGGACTGGAAAAGGTCAGTTTTCATTCTAGTCCCAAAAAAAGGCAATGCCAAAGAATGCTCAAACTACCGCACAATTTCACTCACCTCACATGCTAGTAAAGTAATGATCAAAATTCTCCAAGCCAAGCTTCAATAGTACGTGAACCGCGAACTTCAGATGTTCAAGCTGGATTTACAAGAGGCAGAGGAACAAGAGGTCAAATCGTCAACATCTGCTGGATCATTGAAAAAGCATGAACGTTCCATACAAACATCTACTTCTGCTTTATTGACTATACCAAAGCCTTTGACTGTGTGGATCACAACAAACTGTGGAAAATCCTTTAAGAGATGGGAATACCAGACCACCTGATCTGTCTCCTGAGAAATCTGTATGCAGGTCAAGAAGCAACAGTTAGAACTGGACATGGAACAATAGACTGGTTCCAAATAGGAAAAGGAGTACATCAGGGCTGTATACTGTCACCCTGCTTATTTAACTTATATGCGGAGTATATCACACGAAATGCTGGGCTGGATGAAGTACAAGCTGGAATCAAGACTGTTGGGACAAATATTAATAACCTCAGATATGCAGATGACACCACCCTTATGGGAAAAAGTGAAGAAGAACTAAAGAGTCTCTTGATGAAAGTGAAAGAGGAGACTGAAAAAGTTGGCTTAAAGCTCAACATTCAGAAAACTAAGATCATGGCATCCGGTCCCATCACTTCATGGCAAATAGATGGGGAAACAGTGGAAACATTGGCAGACTTTATTTTCTTGGGCTCCAAAATCACTGCAGGTGGTGACTGCAGCCACGAAATTAAAAGACGTTTGCTCATGGGAAGAAAAGTTATGACCAACCTAGACACCATATTAAGAAGCAGAGACATTACTTTGTCAACAAAGGTCCGTCTAGTCAAAGCTCTGGTTTCTCCAGTAGTCATGTATGAATGTGAGAGTTGGACTATAAAGAAAGCTGAGTGCCGAAGAATTTGATGCTTTTGAACTGTGGTCTTGGAGAGGACTCTTGAGAGTCCCTTGGACTGCAAGGAGATCCAACCAGTCCATCCTAAAGGAGATCAGTCCTGAATATTCATTGAAAGGACTGATGTTGAAGCTGAAGCTCTAATACTTTGGCCACCTGATGTGAAGAACTGACTCATTTTAAAAAACCCTGATGCTGGGAAAGATTAAAGGCAGGAGGAGAAGGGGACGACAGAGGATGAGAGGGTTGGATGGCATCACCGACTCAACTGACATGGGTTTGAGTAAACTCTGGGAGTTGGTGATGGACAGGGAAGCCTGGTGTGCTGCAGTCCGTGGGGTCGCAAAGAGTTGGACATGACTGAGCAACTGAACCGAACTGACTCTGATTTTCAGACTTTGGGATTTGGGGAAAGCAGCTGAGGGCTATGGACTGGCATCCTAACATCTAGGACCACATGGCCCAGAGTCAAAACAAACACCAGGACAGGACCGGGAGGTGACACCCAGGGGGCTTCAGGGGCGTGGAAGGCTGCACTGCGCATGTGTGAGTGTAACTGTCCTTTGTTATTTCATAGCTTTGAACTGTTTCAAATCAACAGTGAAAGTTCTGTAAAGGCAATGGGAGTGCAATGGGGGTGATGGAAAGGGGCGAAGCGGCAGGCCCGAGGTTTCAGGCTTGAATGGGGATCCTGTTCCCAGACAGGAAGGAGGTGAGGTTTTCCCTGTCTGGGCAGTGATGGGATTGAGGGATGTGTGGTTTTAAAACAGCCACAAATGTGGCAACCTCCTCCCACCCACAGGTGAACGGGTGTCCCCTTCCTCTGGAATCTGGGTGGGCCTCGGACGGCTTCAACTAACAGAAGAGACAAGACTGTCGCAGCGTGACCCCCGGGTCACAGCGGTCCCCGATCCCACGCTGCCCAGCCAGCCCTGCCCCGCCGCCCACCTCTGCCGTGACCCTGGGCTCCTGGCTCCCCACACGGAAGGCGGGACGGCAGGCTCTCCCCCTGAGGCCCAGGAGGGCTGTGGGGCTGCGTCTTTGCTCTCGTGAGCCGTGACCCCCTCTGCTTCTCCCACGGCTCAGGCTGCTGCCCCGGGCCCAGGGCGTGGGGCCCGGGGACGCCCAGGACACCCCGCCTCCGGGAGGAAGGGCAGCCTCCCACGTCTCCTCCGCTGTTTCCCACGAAGGCTTTCCAGAGAGAAAATAATTATTAACTGCAGAGGCTTAATGAGGAGAGGAGCTGCGAGGGTTTCTAATACCAATAATTTGTACCTATTTATGAGCAAATGGGCTACAACAAAGGCGGCTGGAAGCCACCGCCTCAGATTCCACTTCCCTTGCCTCCAGGTAAGAGAGCGCAGAGCTGAGCACAGCGTGTGTGACGCCAGACAAGACCCAGGACGTTCCCAGGCCCCCGGACCCTGCCAGGCTGGGACACGCCTGAGGTCCCCGGACCCTGCCCGGCTGGGACACGCCTGAGGTCCCCGGACCCTGCCAGGCTGGGACACGCCTGAGGTCCCCGGACCCTGCCCGGCTCTGACACACCTATGGCCCCGGACCCTGCCCGGCTCTGACACACCTATGGCCCCGGACCCTGCCCGGCTCTGAGCCCCTGCAGAGAGGGCTCTCAGTCCAGAAACCCAGGGAATGAGGCCGTAGAGAGGGAGCTGCAGTGGTGGGGTGGGGGGGCCTGGCACCTGGGCAGAGTGCGGGCCACCCATCCGGCCCGCCCCCTCGCCTGCAGGGCCCCAGCACGGAACAGCACCAGCCCTCCAGCCCAGCCTGTGGCAGCAGCCGCCGCAGGCTTACCCTTCCTCAAGAGACAGGGCAGAGCATCCGACGGGGACTAGGGTTACCCTCCAGGCCCCCTGCCAGCAACGCCCTCAGGGCCCTGAAGTCCCGGGCAGAGTAACTTCACTGAACCCTCTTCTAAGTTACAAATGCCACTGGGAGGTTATATTAAGGGCCTGGCCCCTTGGTGCCTGAGCTCCCCAGGTCTGAGGGGGCAGCTCAGGCTCCCCACGAGGGAGGCAGCTGCCCTCACACCGTGTGGCCCTCGGAGATGCTGGACTGACATTCTCTATGAGCTCACCCCTGTGCTACCGGGACAATAAACACCCGGCCTGGCCCCCATCAGGGGCACGACCACCCTCCAACAGCAAGGGACCATCTCTGCTGCTTCCCGAGGCCCTTCCCTCCCACCGAGCGAAGACCCCACGCGTCGTTCTCTCCGGGGCAACTGCCCTGGGCTTAGTCGCTCTTGTGGCTGACTCTGCATCTCCATGGACCTCCAGGCAAGAACACTGGAGTGGGACGCCATGCCCTCCTCCAGAGGATCTTCCCAACCCAGGGATCGAACCCAGGTCTCCCACATTGCAGGCGGATTCTTTACTGTCTAAGCCACCAGGGAAGCCCATAAATATTGAAGTTCCCCTTCTCCAGGGGAACTTCCAGACCCAGGAATTGAACCGGGGTCTCCTGCATGGCAGGCGGATTCTTCACCAGCTGAGCTACCAGGGAAGCCTTGTTTCCTTTGGGGGAAAAGATCAAATATTGGCCCAGGCATCTATTAATTTACATGATACATCGAAACTGCCCAGAGCAGAAAAGCAGGATTTTTTTCTTTTTTCTGGTTAAGTATTTGCTAAGAAAATTCCAACCCTAAATTTCAAGAGACCGATTTTGCATGACCTAAGAAGGGTAAGACCTGGCCATTTTAGATAATTAACCAGAAACCAGACGATGCGCAGGAGAAAAGTCACTAGGTCCTCCCGGGGAAAACATATCTTTCAGCAAACAGCAGAAGTGTGTGTTTTGGCATCCTTTCTTCTCCTGTCTGTATTACATCTTAAATTTCTGGAGTTGAGTCTCACAATTCGCTTTCAGGCCTCTTTCCTCTCCGTCCAGATGGCGAAACCAGGTTCCAGGATTCAAACGGTGGAACCACGCCTCCACCTCCTCTGTTCGGCTCCAGGGGAGGACGAGTCCTCCTTCCTCACAGGTGCCCTGGGAGTCTCCTCCTGCGGCCTTTGTTGGCGGCCGCCTTACTGCCTTTCCTGGAAACTAATGAGCTGTGGGTCGGCTCTGAAGTCATCTGAAGGTGAAAATACTCGAGAAAGACTCAAAAGTCCGCACGCACGCTGTGGCCCACTCTGCTCTGCTGCTAAGACGCTCTCGTGTTGCAGGTACTTGGTAAAGTCACACATCAGGAATGTTCTCTGGCCTCTCGTCCCTCCCACCCACCTGTCCAGCCCTGTTCCCCGAAGGCAGGGGTCACACCTGTGTTCCCCAGCCCCGCAGGCCACCTCCTGGCTCCCAGGAGCACCTGCTGTGTGCCGGGCCAGGGACTTCCAGCCCTCCCCTCCTCCACACACACACAGGCACAGACACACACACACACACACAGGCACACACAGAGGCACAGACACACACACACACAGACACCCACAGACATACACAGGCACACACACACACATACACACACAGGCACAGACACACACACACACACACACACAGGCACACACACACACACATACACACAGGCACACACACACACACAGACACACAGACACCCACAGACACACACAGAGGCACGCACACACACACACAGGCACACACAATTCTGAGGTTCCGAAGAACGCCAGCTCCAAGTTCTCCCAGTGGCGCCTTTAGCATGGGTCTAAACAGAAGGAAGAGATTAATCTAATATCAGATTTCCTGTTATTAAGTGATTAAGAGATGACTTAAAAACAACAAATTGGATTTCCCTCTTAGTTCCCCCAAGGGTCCTGGAAAGGATGTATGCAATTCGCTCAGGAATTACTGCGACTCATGACATTCACAACTCATTTATAATTTAAAATTGTTTGGGATAATAAGCCTTTTTAACGACCTAATCTGCAAGCTAAACTCAAAAAAACTAATTAAAATTGTCATCACTCATTAATGCAGCCAATCCTTGCAGCCCTCTGTGTTCTGAGCCCAGATCTCGGAGAGGAGAACCCACAGGGCTGTCTCAAGGAGTCCTCAGTCTGGTGGGGGTGACAGGAGGAACTGCAGACAATCGCAGCCTGAGGGGCATCCGAGGTGCAGATGGGGGTGTGTGGAGTGGGAGCGGGTATCCAGGGTGAGACTGGGGTGCTGGGGGAGGTGTCCAGCGTGAGATGGGCTTCGGGGGGAAGGGGCCTGCAGGAGGACGGGCACTGGTTGGGCAGCTGGTGAAGGTTACCAGTCCACACAGCCTTGGCCCTGGCGTTCCCTGTCCCCGTTTGTCACTGTGCCTGGTGACAAGGGACCTGCTCGTCTGCACCGAGACGGTACTCTTTTCAGCAGGTGGCACCTGGGGTCTCAGAGGCAGGAAGGGATAAATGGGCTCAGGTGCCCAGAAGCACCCACACCCCAGGGCAGGGCCTCCTTCCTGCTGATTATACACTGATCTGAAAAATTACCTGCCAGGAAGCTAGTTCTCCCGAAGCAAACCATTACTTTCAGTGTGCAACCAGTCAGAGATGCCTGAGTGGTTTTTCTTTGTTTGAACGTGTTAACCAACAGATGGCTGTTGTCCCCAATTCCTCTACTTGTCACAACCCAAAGGGCCAGCCGGTCAGGATCCAGGAGCAACCGTGCCTGGCCCAGCAGCAGGGGTGGTGGATGCCTTTCTGACGAGGGCGCTTTTAACTATTAACCCGGGGCCTGACTTTCCCACGCTCGGCTCCGGGGGCACCGAGACCATCATTTATCACCACCATGAAGGGTTCAATGACCGCGGGAGACAAGGAGGCCCAAGCTGGGGCGCCCAGGCCTCTGCAGGTGCCGAGTGGCCGTCCTGCCCCTTGTAATCAGGGGCCAGACGCTGCTGAGATTCCAAGGGGCCCTGGCGGCCCAGCCTCCCCTGACTCAGAGATGAGCCTGGGCCCAGGTCTCCGACAGCAGTGTTCAGTCTGTCTGAGAAGAAACACGCTAGGGCTGGGGGTTCCCAGGATGAGCCTTCTGCAGCTGCCCAGCCTGGTGGGTGTGAGAGCTGGCCCTTCCCCTGCCGTTCTCAGCTTCCTCATCCCATTTGCCACAAGCAAATGGGGCGCTTCCCGAGGCCAGGCTTTCAATGTGCAAAGAGCTCCAGGGCCACCCGGGCACCCCCACCCAGAGGCCTGGAGAGGGGCCCTGGTCTCCTCCCTCCAGAAGAGCCCCCAGACGCTCGGGGTCCTGCCCGGCCATGCACCTGTTGACAAGGAGGCGGAGAACGGCTTCTGGAGGGGCCGTCGGGAGAGCTTCCAGCCGAGCCGGGCCCCTGAACACTCTGCCTGCGGCCTCCATCTAAACATTCCTATTCTCAGCCTCGACGGTTTATGTCACAGTAAGAGAGAAATAAAAACTCACCTGGGCACTCTAGGGCCATAAGCATTTTACTCAAAAAATACCTTTGAGGTACGACCTGGGGTGAAACGCCAGGTAACCCCAGATGGCCTCCCCAACCATGTCACAGGGCACGTGCTGCAGCCTGCAGACCTGGGGAGCTGGGGTTCGCCTTGAGAACAACAGAAAAATGCAAGCCTTTCCACTGATGCAGCAGCCCATGCTCCAGACACAGATGGGGTTTTCTCATCCACCAACCATGACCCAGCCCCCAGTCTGGCTTGACCCTGGGAACGTCATCAAGTCTCCATGCGATCCTCCTGGGCAGCTCTGACCAGGCCTCAGAGGGTCAGAAGGTTACGTGACTTGCCCAGGGTCACCTAACTGGCTAATGGTGTGTGAAGCTGCAAGCCCATGTCCAGTCAGGGGCTCCAGGACCTTCTCACACTCGCTGCCTCTGCATGTAGGAGGGAGTCAGGACACCCTTCCCCCAGCGCAGGAAGGAGCTCAGCTGAAATCCGCACGGTACATCTCCTGAAGTCGGACTTCTGCACCCGGGCGCTATGGACACTGGGGTGGGCTCCTTCTTTGTCGCGTGGGACTGTCCCCTGCCCTGGGACACTGAGCAGCATCCCTGCCTGTCAGCAGCAGCCACCACACAGTGACCCTGGTCCGTGTCCTTTCTCTCACTTGCCCACGGGGAGCCCCAAGGACAGGTCCCTCTATCTGGAAAGTTTGCTGGGCCCGAAGGCCTCCAGGGACAGAAGGATAAGCTGGGTGAGGACGTGACGTGCCATCGGGGTGCCCGGGTGCCTGGGGGAACCGCTGTGCAGGACCCCTGCCTGTGAGCAAGGCACCTTCCAACTTAGATGGAGCAGAATAGGCCCAGCTGATGAGGAAGTTAGTACATCTTAAGACAGGTCAAAAGAGCATATTGAGGACGCAGCACATCCAGAAGCTCGACGGCAGGCATAGGACCCACCCTCACAGGGAGTAACTCAGCTCTTCTGTGTTCTCGATTTATTCTTTGTTACTTGATCAGTTAAACTTTTGAACATGCAGAGCCTGCTTTCCGGGCTCTCTGGTCAGTTCCGCTGGCCTATCTATCTAGCTGTCCCTGGCTAGTGGCCGACCCTCTTAATCACAATGGCTTTGTAACAAGCCTGACACGTAGCCGACCAAGTCCACCCTCCTCGTCCTTCAAGGTTGTCTTAGATCTTCTTGGCCGGTATCATGTACAAACAAAGTTTACATATGATTTTATTTACCTGTGAGCTTATATGTAAATTAACATGCAATTTATACGTGTAAATTTACATGTGTGTGTGTTAGTCGCTCAGTTGTGTCAGACTCTTTTCGACCCCATGGACTACAGTCTGCCAGGCCCCTCTGTCCATGGCATTCTCCAGGCAAGAGTACTAGAGTGGGTTGCTATTCCTTTCTTCAAGGGATCTTCTCAACCCAAGGATCGACCCTGGGTCTTCTGCATTGCAGATGAATTCTTTACTGCCTAAGCCATCAGGGAAGCCCAAATTTACATGTATTTACATGTAAATTTTATATGTATTTACATGTAAATTTTATATGTATTTACATGTAAATTTTATATGTATTCACATACGTTTCATAACTAACTTGTCCATTTTTTTCAATTTCCCCTAAAAATCCTGTGGGTTTTAGTTAGTATTGCTCTGAATCTATACATCAGTCTGGGGGGAAATGACATTTCTACAGTATTGAGTTTTCTAATCCAAGAACACAGTTAATCCCTCCTTCACGTACTTAAGTCTATCTGAACTTCTCATAATAACATTTTAGAGTTTTCTGCCCATCTTTTATTAGATTTACTTCTAGTTATCTGATCTTTTCTGCTATTGAAAATGATACATCTTATTTCATTTACCATTTACTGCTTGTACACAGGAACACATTTGATTTCATATATTACCCAAGCATCCAGCAGTCCTATTGAGGTCCCTTATTATTAACCATTTACCTGCAGATTCTTTCGGATGTTCTCTGTTATCACATCATCTGTGAATAATAACAATGTTATTATTAATAGATTTTATTATTCATAATAATAACAGTGTTATGTTTACAGGGTTTTTTTTTTTCTTGTCTTATTGTATTGGCTGACTTCCAGCACAATGTTGCAAATTCAGAACCTAAATCAAAGGTCTGGCCTCTGCTGCTGCTAAGTCACTTCAGTCGTGTCTGACTCTTAGCGACCCCATGGACTGCAGCCTATCAGGCTCCTCCATCCATGGGATTTTCCAGGCAAGAGTACCAGAGTGGGGTGCCATTACCTTCTCCAGAAGTAGAAACCAAATGAATACTGATTGGGTGATACGAGCCAAGTTATTAGTGGCACCGAGTGTCACCACAAGGCTCTTGGACTTCATGCCAGGAGATCCCAGTCCAGTCTGTTAGCAAATGAACAGGGGCCACAGGGGGTCTGAGCAAGTAAAGCCACCTGACCACAAAGTAAGACAGAAAAAAGCAGGAGAGAGAGGATATATCTGAACAAAAGGAGCAAAATCTTTGTTGTTTGAGTCAATATGACAGCTCTCCTAGAGAATCAGTTCAGGAATTATTTTAATTAGAGAGCTTGTGATGGTGGCTGGATGCAACATCACCAAAAATTCATTACTTCACAGCACCCACCAAGATCCAGTTAAAAATACAATCAAAATCAACAGAGTCCTCACCACAGCAACAAAACCCATGAAATCCCTAGAAATGAGCCTAAAATGAAGCCTGTATGTGGAGGAGATGATTGATTTCACCACAGCACATAAGAGATGACATAAAGAGATGAAAACATACCATGTTTCTAAGGCAGAAAAGCAAGAGCTGACTCACTGGAGAAGACCTCGGTGCTGGGAAAGATGGAAGGCAGGAGGAGAGGGGGCAGCAGGGGATGAGATGGTTGGATGGCATCACCGACTCGATGCACATGAGTTTGAGCAAGCTCCGGGAGATAGGGACAGGGAAGCCTGGCGTGCTGTGGTCCACGGGGTCGCAGACACGACTCAGTGACTGAACTAGAAGATACCCCTTGAACCAAAGTGTACTGGATTCCTGGACCTGCCGCAACAAATTGCCACGAACTGGGTGCCGTCAACACAGCAGGAAATTATTCCTTCACGGCCGCGGAGGCCAGAGGTCTGGAATCAGGGTCTGGCTGGGGGAGCTGACTCCTTCCAGAGGCTCTGAAACAGCGTCTGCTCTTCGCCTCTTCCCAGTTTCTGGTGCTGCCAGTGACCCTCAGCCCACATGGCCTTCTCCCTCTGTGTCCTGCCCTGCTGTCCTCGGGGCTGGTCACTGCACTCAGGGCCCCTCCTCGTTCAAGCCCATCTCATCCCGAGACCCTTAACTATATGCGCAAAGGCCTTTTTTCCAAAGAAGTTCACCCCTACAGGTTCCTGGTAGATGTATTTTCTGGGGGCCCGCTAGTTAACCCATGACACAAAGTAATCCATATACACAATGTAATTCCCACCAAGATCCCTACAGTTTTTTTTTTTTAATTATTATTATTCACTGAAGCCTTATGAGGTATTTTTATGCTCACACAGAAGAGAAAACCCATAAGAACAGCCCAAGAAAATCATGATAAAGAACAATGAAAGTCGGATTTTGCTGGTGGTCCAGTGGTTAAGAATCCGCCTTCCAATGCAGGGGACCTGGGTTCCACCCCTGGTGGGGGAACCCCGATCCTGCGTGCCTCAGGGCAACTAAATCCTTGCACCGAAATTACTGAGCCAGCTCACCATAGAGGAAAGAAGCTCGTGCCCTGCAACGAAAGATCCAGCATGCTGCAACTAAGACCCCACGCATCGAAAAACAAAAAATCAGCAAATATTTTTTTTAAAACAAACAAAAACAATGAGAGGAATTATGCAGCCCTGGCTCTCAGGAGACCGACAGTGCATCAGTCATTAAAGCAGCGAGCTGGGTGGGGGCAAACAGCCCCGGCAGCAGGTGGGAAACAGGTCCGCTTACCTGGTTGTGGGCATGCACTTTGTGAGGAAAGTGGCATTTCAAGGAGCGGGGGATGGACCGTGCAAATAAAGCGTATTGAGACCACTGATAAAAGTAAACCTTGATTTTACACCATTGCCCCGCGTTTAACTCAACGAATTAAAGAGCCATACATGACAGGAATACTTTCTTAAAAAAATTAAAAAAATAAAACATGGGACATTTTTATAATCGTGGGAATGCTAAACCCGCAGCAGAAACCAGGGAGGGGAGCCCAGGAATTGGCAGGCCCCAGCAGAAATGCAAATGGCCGATAAACATGTGAAAAGACGCTCCATCTCCAGGGAACCAGAGAAGGGCAAAAATTCAACAGACGGCTGTTTTTCACCCATCAGATTGGCAAACGTTTTAGACAACGATAACATCAAGCTTAGGAGGAGACACAGATTACCAAGCTTCTGAGCCGGTGGCAAGGATGTCACCTAGTGATGCATTTTTAGAAGACAATTTGGTAATTCATTCAAAATGTAAACAAGCTCGGTCTTTGAAGCAGCAAACCCACTTCTGCACATCTATTTTCAAGGCGCCTTGGAATACACGCCCCAAGACCGTTGTCCCAAGGATAGTCACTCTTTGGCTGTAACAGCAAGGAATGAGACAGGACTCGACCTCACCGATCTCCCGCCCCCGACCACAGGGAATTCTGCAGGGGCTTTTGAGCCTGTGCCCTGCCATCTTGCCCTGTGCCCCCCGCCCCTCCACCCTTGCCCCCATCTCCCAGCATCCTCTGTTTCTGATGCTCAAAATCCCAAGCTGCCAGATGCCAAGGGTTCCACCAGCTCCCTTCTGGATCTTTCCGACCGGTGGGCTTGAAACCCCTCCCCTGTCTGCACATCCCCTCCCTATAGCCAAAGCCCTCCCCGCTCCTCTCCCCTGGAACACACCAGACCCCCAGAAGTGATGGTCCCCCCAACCCCAGTTTGACTTTTGTTGGTCAGGACCTCTCGTGCTGTAACTGCATCTCAGCCCCTCGCCCACAGCGCTGGCCTAACAGGAGAGCTGAGCCCGTAGCCCCCGGGGACACAGGACACAAGGAAAGCTCGCAGTAAAACTCTGGTGCAGGGTTTCAACCGCCTGCCGGAGACGCTCTCTCTGTGGAGCTGCTCCGGCCCCTCCCCCAGGGCTCTGGGATCACTTTCGCGGCGGCGGTAACCATGGAAACGGGCAGCCCTGCGCGGGCAGGCAGGCGGTTGATCAGTAACCTCGGGACAATGACAGCGGCAGCTCTGTGCTCATTCAGATGGCGGGGCGGGCTGAATGGGGGCCCGGACAAAGGCCACTAGCAAAATGACGCGGGAGGGCTACCACAGGGGGCGTGAATGGCCCCGTAGCCGCCACAAAAGAGCCGAGGCCGGGCCACACCTGCACTCTCTGATCTTCGGGGGAATTCACAGCAAGGCCTCCTGGGGTCCTTGGTCAGATGTCACCGTTCCTGAAGGGGACTGGATCACCACCATCCCGCCTACATTCTCAGCAACAAGCGGACGTCGACTGCAGCCTCAGAGTGGAACTCACCGACGCGACCCCTGCCCAGGGTCCGAATGTCGGCTGGCCTGTGGCTGAGAGGCATGGCCGGCTCATGACCTCCCATTACACGCAGAGCTGGCCGGGTACACTCCAGGGCTGGCGGTGGCCCATCAGAGCTGAAAACCAGTCTGTTCGCATGACACACACGTAACATCATACTTTTAATGCCCGCCCACAAAGGCAGAACTTATAATGCTGTTTTTTTAAAGCAAACATCACCCTTTGACATTTGAACACCTCCCGTGAGAAAGAACTAAACGCATCTTTCTATCAGCTGGGAGTAACTGCCTGAGAAAAGAATGTCTGAATACTGTTTAATCCTCTCTGGCACAGTCATGGGCTCCCTGACAGGAGGAGAAAGGAACAAGATGCTTTTAAACCAAGAAGACAGAGGAGGCAGGCCAGGGATGACTGACTGCAAAGTCTCCCACAGAGGGTGAGCGGCACAGGTGTACCCCTGGGAGCAGCGAGACCACCCTCTTTGCTTAGCCTCTGATCCAGCTGGACACGCCCACTCCAAAGGCGACGAGCACTGTGCCCCTTCTCTGCCCCCACCCCCTCCAGAGGCTTGGTTACCAGCAGCTCTTCCTAGTGAGGCTCTTTCCTGGTGATGGAAGTGGTCTTGGATGTACAGGCTCAGCTAGCTCCACCGTGGGGTCCCTGGAGCTCTTGGGGACAGGACCTAAGATGCCAGCAGGCTCAGAGCCTGCCCGCCCTAGGAATGGTGTCTTGCACCCAGGAATCCAACCTGCCGGTGGTCCGGTGATGTTCGATCAACCACCAGACGCCTTCTGCTGCCTACTTCCAGCCAGGAGGTCAGCCGGAGAACGTGCCAGAAGACCCAGCATCTGCATCCAGGGGCCCTGAGCGGACACTGGGTCTGCGGGCCAGGGGCTGTGGCTGTGCTGGTGTCTGCTTCCCACTGGCAGTCAGCCTGCACAGGGACTCAGCCTGGGGCTCCCTTTCCCTCTGTCTGTGGTGGTGACATGGTGTCCTGGGACACACAGAAGCCAGGAGTGAGAACGGCCGCAGTTCCATCAAGTCACCCCATCGAGCTACAACGATGCCACTGCATTAAGAGAAGAGTTCAAAACTACAAAAGACGTGTGCAAGACGTAAGAAGGTGTGCTGTATATACGGAGATCCTACAAATATACAAAGAGCAAAGGTAAATCGGTAAAAGATGAGCAGCCTAATGGAAAAAGCAGACGGGCGACTCACAGAAGAAGCGGGAATGGTTGATAAACTGATGGAAAAACGATTTCCTTTCTCTCAAAACACATCAAAAAAGGAAGACACTTATTTTTATCTTCAGGATTAGAGAGGATGAAAAAGATTCATCTTTCCCATGATGATGCAAATTCAGAGGATTTGGGTACAACTTAGTCCAAACTTTCTAAAGGCAAGGGGCAGACCTTTGGCACCAATAATTTCACTTCTAGGAATTTAGACTGGAACGTCCATGGCAATCCACTTGAAGGAGCACGTGGGGGGCAGATGGGGAGGTGAAGAAAAGAATTCCACGTAAGTTTCTATCCACAGAAAAATGTATGGAAGGATTCACAGAAAACAGAAAACTATTGTGTGCTTCTGAATTATTACAAGCTTGTTTTACTCTTTAACAAGATTCTTCAGAACTTTTATAAAAGATAAAGTTAATCTATTCCACCCATCTTTCCCCTTTCCCCGCAAAGCCTGGCTCCGGAAGGACTTGCAGAGCTGCGGACAAGCCCCCAGGGCGCTCTGACCAGGCGCACCTGGCGAGGGAGGTCCCTCCTCCCCCCTCAGACTGTCTTTACTCCCCTCGTTTTCCAGACCCCACTCCACACCTGCCCCTGCCCTCACACCAGGCCCCTTCTGCAGATCAGGGGTCCAGCTCACCAGGGCCCCGCTATCCCGGCTCCAGTCCCAGCACGACTGGAAAGATCTCTCTCCCTGGAACTCCCACCCACCGCCAAGACCATCCCTCTGGGGGATGCTCCCAGAACACCCAGCACCGAAGTCCCTCCCCCAGTGACACAGAGCAACCCATTTACGCTGATGGGGTGCAGACACGCGAACTCGAGTCAGGAGCTCACTCTGACTCTCAGAAGACTTTCAGGCCTCCAGCCCATCGCCTACATGCAAACAGGCGCCGAGAGGTCCCTGGAGAGATGGGCGGTAACGGGGGGCTGGGGCCCAAGGGCACCCCAAAGATGCTGAGACAGACGCCAGCAGAGCCCATCGAGGCAGCAGCCAGGCACCCACAGCTGGGGGTTGCCTCCATCCAGACCCCCAACATCTGCCACGGTCTGGGGGGGGGTCGGGGAAACCGCTGGGCTCCCCTAGAGACCACGGTCACCCGAGCTCCTCCAGTGGGCAAACGCATGCTTCTCTGGGGCGCCCAAGGGGGTCCCTATGCCGACGTCCCCCCCAGCACTGGCTCTGGCTGCCCCCAACACCCGACACTCACCAGCTTCCTGCTCTCCCCTTCAGAGTGGGCAGTAGGCGTGCTGACCCCACCCCGTCACACCCCACCCCGTCACTCCCCACCGCTCAGCCCCTCAGCCCAGCTGACTGGTCCCTGACCCTCACCACCCCTCACCCTCCACCCAGGCCTCTGCAGCTGCCCTTGGGAACCTCCCTGCCCCCAAACTGGCTGGCCATGCCACCTGGTGTCCCACCCTGGCTCTGAGTGCTGGGGAGCCCTGTCCAGCCAGGCGGGGGGTTCCCCGCTACAGGGTGGGCGAGGTGAGGGGGGCATGCTGCCTGCTTCCTCCCTTGCCAGGCGCCCAGAACCCCTCGCAGCCCAGCACACTGCAGGAGCCCGCCGGGGACGTGCTGGCCGGCCCGGTGGGGCCCCTGCCTCCCGCCTACCCCCGCCCCCGTCCAGTTCCCTGGCCATCCACCTACTGCCCTGGGTGGTGGGCTCCCCAGTGGGACGACGTGCTGGGGGGCACTCGGTGCTCAGAGAGTGCCCGGCCGGTCTGGCCCGCTGGCCCTCCACAATCACCCACCAGCCCAGGGCCCCTGAGACCCAGCCGTCGGGGGTGGACACAGCCAGGGGTGCTCTGGAGCCTTCTGCGTGTCACCCAAATCCTGTCCGATCGTGCCATGCCAGCACCGCCCTGGCCACCCCTGTGGTCCTGCCACAGCCACAGCACTGGGGATACGCGTACAGCCAGGGCACTGCCCGTGGAGCGGGGACACCAGGGCGAGGGCCACCTCGGCCGAGCACAGCACCTCCAGGTCCCCTCTGTCAGGCAGCCCTCCGTCTCCATCAGGGTGGGCCATGGGGGCAGACTCCCCTCCACGTCCTGGACACTAAGCAGGAGCCCATGTACGTGCGGGAGGGAGGAGGGGGCGCCGGCCGGGAACGCGGGGGTCAGACGGGCCAGTGGCCCTGCTTGCTGTCTGCCCTGGGGGCTCCCGCCCCCGCGGGGCCCCTCGGCCCACAAGAGTCCTTTGTGGTGTGGCATTTCACACACTCCCGTGCCTCCCCTCCCTCGCTTCCTCGCCAAATTCCGAGCGTCCTGCCTCCCTTCGTGGCCCCCCACCCCCTGCCCCGGACAGAGGGGCCCGGCCCCCAGCCGCTGCCACCCAGGCCGCTCCCGCCCGCCCCATCCTGAGAGCTCGTCTCCCCTCCGGAGACCATGAAGTCCCGGTTTGGGTGAAATTTAGAAATGCCAGAATTTCGAGGAAAGAGTCTGCGCACAGTTATAAATAGCGCATTCCCGCAGGCGCCGCTGAGAACACAGTGCAGATTGAGAAAGCGCCGGGAAGGCCGAGAGGCGTCAGCGCCGGGGAGCCGGGGGCTCCGAGGTGACCGGAGGCCGCCGGCCGCAAGGACCAGGGATGCCAGCGCCATGTCGGGGACCCTCCGGATCAGTGGGCCAGCCCAGGGTCCTTCCGTAACTCTGCCACCACAGCCCCCGGACCAGGCAGGACAAGGTGGTGACCAGCCTCGTCCTCTGCTCCGTCTTAAAGCCACTGGCACAAAGCTAAGGGGCTCTGGGTGCCCTGTCTCCGTGCTGGGTGGTCCCTCCAGTCCAGCATGCCCAGGGCCTGCTGCGGGGAGGTCAGAGGGTGCAGGCGCCTCAGCCCTCCCGCAGACTCCTGGGGCAGGATCAGAGGACTCTGGGGTCTGGGGGGCCTGCACTGGGGGTTCCAGTGTCCACAACATCTGCAAGGCGGTCTCAACACCCCTTACGTGAGGAGACTGGGGCTCAGAGAGGGTGATGGGCACCCAGGACAGCCAGGTGGGGTCACGCAGCCGGGCGGGGTCGGGCTGAGCCAGCCTCTATTCTAGCTGGTACCCACAGGCCCAGCTCTATGCTGCACGGATCACTCTGCACGGCCTCCATGCAACCAGCCCCGAGCCGGCCCTACCAGACTATACACGCCGTGACCCCTGAGGGCTTCCCGAGGACTCCCTGGGTGCCTGGGCTGTATCAGGCAAGGGGATCAAAGGCAAACCGAACACGAGAGGCAGGACCCTCTGAGCGGATGCCCAGCTCTAGGTGGTCACGTCAAGGGGGTCGGGGGAGAGGCCAGGGCACCTGGGCTGATGTCCAGGAACAGCTTTGGTTGTTGGGACTTTGGGGGCGGGGAGCCCAGAGCCTGGAGGGTGGGAGCCAGCGATGCCGTTTGGTGGAGCTTCCCTGGTGGTCCAGTGGTTAAGACTTGAGCTTCCAAAGCTGGGGGCGCAGGTTCGATCTCTGGACAAGGAACTAAGATCCCGCTCCGAGTGGTGCTGCCAAAAAAAAAACCATCCCCCAGTGCACAGAGAATGACCAGGCCTCGGATGTCAACAGTGCCGACGGGGGGAAGCTGTTCTGGGGGCCAACAGATGGCAAGCATGGGAGTGAGACAGAGGCGAGGGCCTCTGGGGTGCTCAGGAGGGACTGGACTTGGGGAATGCCCTCTGAGGAAGGAGGGGACACCTGGCTAGGGGTGAACAAGGGGTCGGCTGGTAGAGGCCCAGCAAGGGGGCCCGTGGCCCCTGGAGGCAGGGCGGGCCCCGTGCCCGGAGCCAGCGGCTGTTGGTTGGAGCGCAAGCACCGGGGGCTCTCGCTTCCTCCGTTGAGCCCGCCGCCCGCCGCCTCCCCGGACACAGGTGACACAGCTGGAGCTTCACGGCTCCTGGCAGAGGCCACCCCGTGCCCAGCACACAGGCGGCGGTGGCGGGGAGCCCCACGTCCGGAACACGGCGGGAGGCACTGCAGTCCAGGAGGGTGAGCGTGCTCCCCAGGGCGGTTGTCACAGAGGCCGGAGACCTGGTGAGCTGGTTGGCTCTGCACCCTCTGCACGAAGCAGACCCGGACGGGCCTCCCCTGGGCCACCCTCAGAGTCCACCCCTGGCCCACTGCGGTGAAGTCAGAACAGCTCAGGCCTCTGCCGTGAAACACACACGTGTTGTTTAAAGCGAGGGATCCGAGGGTGAGCAGTTGAGGAAAGGAGCAGCTCATTCCAAGGAGACAGGGACTCCCCCTCCCCAGGGGTTCCCCTCGAAGGTCATTAAAGTGAGCCAGATACACCACGGTCCTTCAGGGCCCCATTGTCCCTGGACAAAGGGACGGCTCTCCAGGGCAAGGGCCCCAGAGGTGCCTCACAAAGAGCTCCATCGCCATGACAACCCCAGCAGGGCTGCAGGCAGGCGGACCGGCGACAGTGGGATGAGCAGGGACCACTACCCTCCTCCCCGCAGACACAGCCAGAGAGAAAAGGGCCGCAGGGAAAGGCTGACCAGCCACAAGGGCGGCGGGGCTGTCCCTGGGCTTGGGGTCTGCGGCGAGGTCCTGCTCCCTCCCTTGTTCCTGACGTCCGACTCTTCACGACCCCAAGGACTATAGTCCACCAGGCTCCTCTATCCATGGAGTTTCCAGGCAAGAATACTCGAATGGGTTGCCGTTTCCTCCTCCAGGGGATCTTCCCAACCCAGGGACAAACCCGAGTCTCCCGCGTCTCCTGCGTTGCAGGCAGATTCCTTACCGCTGAGCAACTAGGGAAGCCCACTTCCTCCTTTACTGCTTTTCAACATTGGAAGAATTTTCTGAGTGAGCTTTTTGAACAAACCAAGAATGCTTTTGATTCGGAAAAGCAATTTCTGTTTATAGCCCACAATAAAGCTTTAAAAGATTTAAAAAGCACAGTGTTGGGACTTCCCCAGGGGTCCTGTGGTGAAGACGCTGGGCTTCCGCCGCAGGCAACACAGGTTCGATCCCTGGTCGGGGAACTGAGAGCCCACGTGTGGTGTGTGGCCAAAAATAATAAACTAATAAATAACGCACAGCGTCACCTTCTCCTCAGTCTGCTCAGTAGCTGCTCTGGTTTTGTCTTTTCCTAGGTGTTGGTGGCTCAGATGGTAAACAGTCTGCCTCCAACACGGGAGACCCAGGTTCGATCCCTGGATCAGGAAGGTGCCCTGGAGACGTGAACGGCAACCCACTCCAGTACTCTTGCCTGGAGAATCCCATGGACAGAGGAGCCTGGCAGACTACAGTTGCAAAGTCGGACACGACTAAGCAACCATCACTTTCACTTTTCAGGCACCGTAGGTGGGATAAAAAAAACATGACGAATATGGGGAAAGGCAAGACCACAGGCGCAGCCGGGTGTTCCCTCCCTGCAGACCAGGGGGCCAGCCCGGCAGGTCCACAGCCCGTAAGCATCGCCCAGGCTCCTGACAACCCCCCGGCCAAGGCTGCTAAACCCCAGCGGGGACACGGCGCGTCACCACACCACAGGTCTCCCAAGCAGAGCGCAACAAGGGGTAAACCTTCCCTGAGGTCCCAGCTTGTAACCCAACGTTAACTCTGCTCCATGTCTTTGGCGCATCAGCATACATCCATTCAACAAACACTGGCCTTCCTTCACGTCGAGCTGGGCACCCACAGCACGGACAGCCACAAGTTCTCGGGGCAGCCGGGTGGCACTCACGGTGCCACATGCCCCTGGGCACAAGAGGGCACCTCAGGGCGTCACTGAGGGCAGAAGCAGAGGGGGCGGGGGGCCCAGGTGAGCAGACGGAGGGTCAGGGGCCACGAGGGCACCACCCAATGTGGGGCAGCGCCTGGATGAGCCACTCTCTCCACTGACCAGAGGGGGCCCTCGGTGACCACCTTGCGGCCCCCCGGCACTCCCAGCCTGTGAGTGCCTCCTGGAGACCCGACACAAGCCCGGCCTCCCTCCTCACTGCCCGGCCTGCCCGAGGAACCGTGGAGTGACAGGTTCCGCTCGCTTCCCCCAGCATCAGCAGTTTGCACTCCGCCAGGACACACTTGGGCTCCCGCTGCCTCCAGGGAAGTGCGAGTCATTTCCGCGCGGAGGCCCGAGCTGGCACAAGCCAGGCCCCACCCCAGCCCCACGCCCGATGGCTTCCAGTCTGCCAGACGGGGGGCACGAACTGACACATCTCACTGAGGATTTTATTCTCTGCACGTTGGACGACACGAGGGAGGCAGCACCCACAGCAGCTCTGGGTGGACTGGTCTGGCACCCCGCAGGGTCACAGCCCCCTGGGGGCCCGAGGAAGTCACGGAGCACCCCGGGGTGTCACTGAGATGCAGAGAGGACGGGGGAGTAGCCTGGCAGGGAGATTAAGATCCACATTCAAAATCAGTCCCCACGGGGAATTCCCAGGCGACCCAGTGGTTAGGACTCTGCTTCCACTGCAGAGGTCACGGGTTTGATCCCTGGTCAGGGGACTAAGACCTCAAAAGCCCCTGGGCAGGCCCACGGAGCGTCCTAAGTAAGGCTTTCAGGCTGCGGGGGTTAGCCAGCATCCTTATTCACACCAGGAAGTCCAGTGTGTCACACAAAACATCCACACGGAAAGGAAAGGGATCAGACACACTCGAGTCCCAAGCCACGTCCTCTACCATGAAACCCGAGAAGCAGACAGCAAGCTGGGCGGGGGGCGTTACAGTCACGGAAGGAGATGCTGCCTGCACGCCTGCAACGCTTCTGTCCGGCCCATCGGGCCATCCCCAGGCCCAGCTCTCCCCGCCACGTGCTCCTTGGAATACGAGCCCAGAAGCGAAAGCCAGAAGCAAAAGTTCACACAGCCTCAGAGTAACAAAGCCCACGCGAATGTCCTGTGAACAGCCTGAGCCAGCTCTGTACTGGGCTCGTCCACTTTTCTCTCATCGCCCAGCCCCGCAGCGGGAACAGGCCTTTGAGAATGGACCCGCCTCTAACCTTGACTGGGGGTCTTCCCCACCCCGCTGGATGCCAACGCCAGGGTCAAGGTTCCTAAACTGCACTGCGGGAGCCACTCCTGAGCTGCTGAGCCGTGTGGTGCAGAAGCCCCGACATCTAAATAGGCCCCCCGGGATTCCGTCCACCGAGGCCCGCTTCACGTTCCTGTCTCCGGAGGCCCCGTCTCTCTGGGCTGCCAGCGAGTCTGATTGGACCTGGGGGGACATGGAGAGCCCCACGTGGCCAGATCCCGGCTGCGAGGCGGGCACCAGGGTCACTCTCCCTGCCCGCGCTCTCACGCTCACAGATGGTAACTGACTCCTTTGTGCTCCCCCTCCCAAGTGTCAAGAGCAGCAAACCCTCGAGGAAAAGTCCCTCCATGGAGGAAGCCGGGGCTGCAGCGAAGAGGAACATCTGCTCACAGCTCGGCTGAGCTGCAGAGAGAGCCTCGGGCCAGGGTGCCAGCTTTGAGTCATCCCCATCCCTCCGAGAAGAGCAAGTCACTGCAGGCACAGCCCTGGAGCCCCACCCCACCCCCGGGATGCCTGCCTGCACCCGTCAGCCCGCCAGCCCACTGGGCAAGCGTCTAGGCCGCTCTGGGCCTCTGGTGTCCACTCCAAACCCCACACCCCCAAGCCTGTGTTGCCTTCAGAACTCAGCGCCCCCGAAGGGCGGGGACCCACATGGGCACCCTCCTGCACTGCAGCCTCCCCCTTCCCCCGTCGAGCCCCAAGGCCCCCGGCTGGAATGGATTCATTTTAAAACCCATGATTTCCTGTGCAGAGAGTTCTGTTGCTGAAGGATTGTCCTAAGTCACTGATTCGGTCCAACCCTTGGGTGGCATGGACAGCCCACAGAAGGTGACCACTTGTCTCCGTGGAGCAGGGGCAGAGACCGAGGGGCGGGGAGAGCAGGATGCCCGCCTCCGCCCCCTAAGCCAACTCCCGGCGTCAAATTCCTTCCTGCTTGAAATACCTAGGGTGGCTTCTGCTTCCCCAACAGCTCATCTCATTAACAAAATTAGCTTTTTTAAAAGCAGGGAAGTCTGGAGAATACCTAGAGAGTCAAATTTTCTGTGTAAAGTACGAACCGTCCCAACACTGGAAACACATCACCCAGGCTGGCCTCTGCAGTTCCTGAGGGTACAGCTCCTACAAGCAGGCTGGGAGGCGCGTGTGCCAAGTCCCAGGGCCACAGGGTCACAGGAGGGACACCTCGCTGAGACTGGGCTGCTGGGAAGGGTGACTGGGTGGCCGGGATGGCGGGGGGAGCAGAACGTGGGTGCCCGTGGGGGCAGCAGGGGCCCCACCAGCTCAGTTCCGCCACCTGGCATCTGACCCAGGAGAAAGTGCCCCGAGGGAGGTGACCCAGGTGACTCGTGGGGGACCCTCAGTCTGGGGACTTGCTGAGCAGCCACCATGGTGCCAGGCCAGGCCTCCAGCAACCAAGGCTGAGGCCCCAGCAGATGGGAACTGAGGTAGGGCATGAGACACGGAATACCATTTAGAAACAAAACATGAAGGCCCTGATGCTGGGAAAGATTGAGGGCAGGAGGAAAAGGGGACGACAGAGGATGAGACGGTTGGATGGCATCACCAACTCGATGGATGTGAGTTTGAGCAAGCTCCGGGAGTTGGCGGTAGACAGGGAGGCCTGGCGTACTGCAGTCCATGGGGTTACAAAAAGTCGGACACGACCAAGCAACTGAACTGAACTGATGAAGGCTGAGACAGCCTCAGGCCCAGACACACCTGCTCAGTCCAGGTGGAGGGGCAGGAGCTGGGGAAGGGGGTGGGGCCAGGCGCTGGATAAGCCCAAGGCAGGTGGGTTACGGGGTGGGCAGGGAAGGGCGGAGACAAGCGAACCCTAGAAGACACATGGGACAGCGGGCAGCAGTGGGCAGAGGGGATGGGGCCTGGTCAGCATGAGCTGGTGCTGCCCTGGATGGACCACAGGGCTGGACGTGAAGGATGAGACCTGAGGACTCCGATGGAGTCCAGGGCGTCATGCAAGAAGGACTGTCAGGCTCGGGGAGATCGAGGTGACCGTCCAGCCCACTCTGCCCAGGACATGCTCACCATTAGCACTGAAGTCCTATATGGTGACACCCCTGGGTCAACTCTGGTGCCAGCGAGGGGCAGCAGGCAGAAGGTCAAAGGTCAAGACACAAAGCTATGTCTCCAGGCTCGGCTACAGCCCCCCAGCACAGGCCCCACGAGAACGAGGGTGGACACCAGTCTCCCTTCCCACCAGATAGTCCGCTAGAAGCAACTGGTCACAACGCATGCTAGTGACTTAACAGTACTTTGTCAAACATCATGGGCTTCCCTGACAGCTCAGTCGGTAAAGAATCCACCTGCGATGCAGGAGACCCTGGTTCGATTCCTGGATTGGGAAGATCTCCTGGAGAAGGGATAGGCCACCCACTCCAGTATTCTTGGGCTTCCCTTGTGGCTCAGCTGGTAAAGAATCTGCCTGCAATGCAGGAGACCTGGGTTCGATCCCTGGGTTGGGAAGATCCCCTGGAGAAGGGAACAGCTACCCACTCCAGTATTCTGGCCTGGAGAATTCCATGGACTACAGTCCATGGGGTCACAAAGAGTCAGACACGACTGAGCAACTTTCACTTTCACTTTCTTGTCAAACATCAGTAAAGTAAAACAAAAAGCGTACAAGCTAGAGGGATGACAATATCCCCAAGCTAGACAGGAGCGATGGCTGCACAGCGCTGAGAATGTTCCACACGCCACTGGCCTGTCCACCGCGTGATGCCTGGTGGGTTTCGCGTTCAGTAAGTTGTCCTGCCTGCACGCTTGTACACGGCACACAAGACCGTGCTCAGCGATCACAGCCTCGGGCAGCCAAACGGTTTCCCCCGTGTTATTAGCTGGTGGCGCTAAGGATGTATGGGCTTCCCTGGTAGCACAGCCAGTAAAGAATCTACATGCAATGCTGGAGACCCTGGTTTGATTCCTGGGTCAGGAAGATCTTCTGGAGAAGGGATAGGCTCCCATTCCAGTATTCTTGGGTGTCCCTTGTGGCTCAGCTGGTAAAGAATCCTCCTGCAATGCAGGAGACCCCAGTTTGATTCCTGGGTTGGGAAGATCCGCTGGCGAAGGGATAGGCTACCCTCTCCAGTATTCTTGAGCTTCTCTCGTGGCTCAGCTGGTAAAGAATCCGCCTGCAATGCAGGAGACTTGGGTTCGATTCCTGGCTTGGGAAGATGCCCTGGAGAAGGGAAAGGCTACCCACTCCAGTATTCTGGCCTAGAGAATTCCATGGACTGTACAGTCGCAAAGAGTCGGACACGACTGAGCGACTTTCACTTTCACTAAGGGCTTCCTCCCAAGAGGGCCGCCTCCCTAAAAGGGTCTGTTGAGTCGACCCCGAGAACACTATCAGACACTATGAGACGGCCCCGGCTGACGGGTATCACGCATGGGTGACCTTGTAACAGAACAACGGTAACGGGCACACCCACCGAGAAGCCCCTTCTCCACCGTGACCCACCTGGGGCTCCCCACGGCCACCTCATGGCCTGTGCGCCCTGGCTCCGCTCTCTCTGCCTCTCGCCAGCTCGCACGGGGTTTAAAAACAACTCTCAGGACACGGGCCACAGCCCAGGCCTGCGGCAGGAAGCTGTGCCCCAAGCTACACGGCACAGTCCCTCCTGCCGCCCAGAAGAACCTGCGCTGACCCCCCGGGTCTGACTCAAACTCGTGTCCCGGCCAGTGAGCCAGGAGACACCCTCTTTGGTTTTCAAACAGGGGTTAGGAGGGACGGACCCCGAAGCTGGGGGCGCCGGCTCCAGAGAACACCAACACGGAGACCCACTGGTTCCGGGGAAGCGGGATGGAGGGCGTCCTGGTGGAGGCAGCCCTTTCCTGAGGGGGTCACTTCAAAGAGGGATGAAGACCCCTCCCAGGGCCTCCCAGCTCCAGAGAAAGGAGCTGCCACGCACCGGTTTGGCTCCTGAAAGAGCTTGGTCAGCTCTCACACTGTCCCAAAGTCACTCTGGGTTCAAAAAAAAAATGCCAGACTGATGAGACAGAAACAAAGGTTGGGGAGAGCGAGTTCCCGCAGCAAACACAATGGCCTTCTCGGGCCAGCCGGGTCGGACAGCTGCCCCCACCCTGAAGGCTTCTGCTTCCTGGCTTCGGGGCCACCTCCCCCGGCTTCCCTCCCGAACGGACTCCATCCAGCACTATCTATGTAGCAGAAAGTGGTGCTGTCTGGACATAGAGCTGTCGGCCGCCAATTCCGCTTCCTCAGTCATGTTTGTTCCACGGTGAGGTGCCCTTGCACACGCGCTGAAACTCACTGCACTGGACTTCCCGTCACACTCTCACACACACATACACACACACGCACACACAAACACACCCCTGACCTCCGACAGCCACGTGCCGGATGCACAGGAAACCTCCCAGAACAATAAACCTTCATATTTTCCATTTTCTCTTCTCTGAAGATTTGGAAGGAATTTCGATTGCACAGTAGAGAATTTTCCATGCTTAGAAGACAGGATGGATCAGAAAGGCCACTCCCACAGCCGGGCCCCTTGGCATCAGGCACAAAAGGCAGAGCTGGGGGCACTGTCATTGAAAGCACACTCACCCGCCGCACACCCACCCTCCGCTGAACACACACTCTGCACCCCTGCTGCCCGAACGGGACCTGGAAGCGAGATCCAAAGGCCACCACGGCTTCCTAAGCGCATGGACAGTGCGGGGCCTGTGGGATGGCAACCAACACGGGACCTCAACCAGTGTGATATTCAGTCTAATTAGAGGAGTTTGAGGGGAAGAGAGAAGAGCGCAGGGTCCCGATGGGTCACTACAATAAGGAGACCCATGCTGTGTTTCGGGTGTTCCGGTGGGCAAACTGTGGGTTCCACTGGGAAAGTTCCATCACCTGATTTCACACAAAGAAATCACTTACATGCATGAGTATGCAGCAGGTGCTGTAGTGGGTTGAACTGTGTGCCCCGAAAGATATGACCAAGTCCCAACCCCTGGTACCCGTGAACATGACCTGATTTGGAAACAGTATCCTTGAGGATGTGATGAAGATATAAATTAAGATGATGTCATCCAGGAGACGATGGCTTCCCCAGGGGCTCACTGCTAAAGAACTCGCCTGCAATGCAGGAGCCATAAGACATGGGTTCGATCCCTGGGTCGGGAAGATCCCCTGGAGGAGGGCATGGCAACCCACTCCAGTATTCTTGCCTGGAGAATCCCATGGACAGAGGGAGCCACAGGCTCCCTCCCATGACAGGGGAGCCTACAGTCTACGGGGCTGCAAAGAGTCAGACTCGACTGAGCGACTGAGCACTCACAGCACAGCACGTCTAGGAGTGGGAAGTGTCAGTCGCTCAGTCGTGTCCGACTCTTCGTGACCCTATGGACTGTAGCGCACCAGGCTGCTCTGTCCATGAAATTCTCCAGGCAAGAATACTGGAGTGGGTTGCCATGCTCTCCTCCAGGGGATCTTCCTGACCCAGGGACAGAACCTGTGTCTCCCGCACTGCAGGCAGAGTCTTTACTGTTTGAGCCACCAGAAGAGTGGGGTGGGCCCTCAAGTCGATAGAACTGGAGGGACTTCCCTGGTGGTCCGGGGTAAAGACTCTGCAGTTCCACAGCAGGGGGCTCGGGTTCGACCGCGTTCGGGGAACCAAGATCCTGCGTGCCGCTCAGCCAAAAACAACAACAACTCAGCAGAAGTAGAGTTGCTGAGTAGAGTTCTTATGAGTGAGAAGAAGACGCAGAGACACCCGGAGGAGGAGGCCAGGTGGCAACTGAGGCAGACACGCTGGAGTGATGTTCCTGCAGACTGGATCCCAGCAGCCCCGGAAGAGGCAGGAAGACCCTCCACTGACAGCTTCAGAGCAAGCACCTGCTGACCCCTTGATTTCGGATCTCTGGCCTCCGGACCGTGAGAGGATAAACGCCTGCTGTTTGAAGGCGCCAGTTGTTGGGGGTGGGGCTGGACTTTGTTACAGCAGCCCCAGGAAGCCAACTCAGCAGGCCTCTAACCACAAAGCACGGGTCCAAAGAGAAGCGGCCAACCCTCCGACTCAGTCTAACAACCGGCCGATCACAAGTCCCTTGGCTTCCGAGGCTGGTGTGGAGCCCAGGCTGAAGCCTGTAAAAGTCTGTAAGTGAAGCCAGGACCCTGCAGAAGGGACACAGAGAGGACTGGGCTCAGCAAGGAAGCCACAGCTCAAACCGTCTGTGCGCAGCCCCAGCAAAGCTCTGAAGGGAACAGGAGGCTGCGGATGTGCCCGGTGGGGATCCCACACAGGACAGTCCAGAGCATTCCCATGATGTCGCCTGAATCTCTGCCCTGCTCAGATCTGGGGGGACGGGGGTGAAGGCTCCGGCTGGCCCTGAATCTCTGCCCTGCTCAGATCTGGGAGGATGCGGGGGTGAAGGCTCTGGCTGGTCCTGACCGCACGACCCTGGGACTTGTCAACCTCAGCACCAGAGGCCTGGGGTAACTGCTCCTCAATCCCCACGACACGGCAGCTTCCAAGCCCCTCTCTGAGACTAGTCACTGCCCCTCCACCCGTCGGGCCCCAGAGCCCCATCAGTCGGACCTGCCCAAGCCCCAGCTCACTTCAGACCTTCCTGAGAAGCCTCACCCCACCGCCCCACCCTATAACATTCACTACTGCGTTCCCTCCGTGACTCCTGAAATCCATGCCTATGGGGGTCTCATCCTGACCCAGATGCCTCCCCTGGAGACCCCCCTTTCTTGGGGAGGCGGTTCATGGAAAAGCCCAGAACCTCTTTCTCGGGCCACCAGCTCTCTTGAAAGTCACAGTGGTGGCTGCAGACATCCTGAGTGTACCGAACGCCACTGAAGCGTCCACTTTGAAATGGTTTATTTATGCTACATGAATGTCACCCCAATAAACACGGAGAAGAGATCACATCTGATTGCTTAGATGTGTCAGAATGCCAGCCAAGTACGCCTGGACCAGCAGACGTGCCGAGCTGTGGTGGGGTCGGGGCCAAGGGACAGGGCAGGGCTGGGGAGAGCAGAGCCCCCCACACGCGGGAGGGGCAGCAGTGTCTCCACCCCTCTGCTGGTCTCCCCCCAAGGCACCGGCCTGTGGTCTGGATTCCAGCCCTGAGCTGACCTCCTCCCCTGGGGACACCTGGGGACCCAGGCACTGAGCACCCTTCTGCTTACCCTGGGCCTTAAGATCCACGTTCATCTTTGCGGCTTCTCATATATAGTTAAACATCAAAGAGATTTTACCCCTGTGCCAGACACAAAATTATATGACCGTGTCTGCCCCTTTTGCTGTTTACAAGACAGAGGTTAAGAGTTCAGGAACTCGCAGAATGAGAGACCTGGGCTCTGCAGGGTCCATCTGGATGCTGTCAGGACCCAAAACAGGACAAAAGGGATCAGGGCACTGCCCTCCGGGCAGGGGGACCACAGATCAGAGGTACCTGCTCCCATCTGGCCAGCACCTGAGTGACCAGAATAATTCTGCTTTGTGGCACTTAAAAACAAATTATCGTAAGATATACATAAAATTTGGGCTTCCCCTGTGGCTCAGCAGTAAAGACTCCACCTGCAATGCAGGAGATCTGTATTCAGTCCCTGGGTCGGGAAGATCCCCTGGAGCAGGGCATGGCAACCCACTCCAGTATTCTTGCCTGGAGAATCCCTTGGACAGGGAAGCCTGGCGGGCTACAGGCCATAGGGCCTCAAAGAGTCAGACACGACTGAAGTGACTTAGCATGCACACACACGTGAATTTTAATGTTTTAGTCATTTTAAAATCTACAGCTCAGAGGTACTAAGTACATTCACATTATTGTGCAACCATCAACACCATCCATTTCCAGAGATCATCTTGCAAAACTGAAACTTTATACCCATCACAAAACCTCCCCCCATCCCTCTCTCCCAGCCTTGGTAATACTCATTCTTTAAAAAAAAAAAAAAAGTATTAAATTTATTTGGCTATGCTGGGTCTTAGTTGTGCTACACGGCATTTTCCTTTCTCTTTTTTGGCCAGCATGCGGGATCTTTGGTTGTGGCATATGGAATCTAGTTCCCTAATCAGGGGTCGAACCCAGGCCACTACATAAGGAGTCTTAGCCACTGGACCACCAGTGAAGTCCCTGCTTTTTATCTCTGCGCATTTGGCCACCCTAGAGTCTCATACGCCTACAAAAAAGCTGGTCCTTTGGTGTCTGGCTTATTTCACTGAGCACAATATCCTCAAGGTGCACCCCCCATGGCAGCCTGTTTCAGAATCTCCTTCCTTCTTAAGGCTGAATAATATTCCGTGGTGTATACAGGCCACTTTTGCCTATCCATTCATCCATCAAAGGACGCCTGGGTTGCATCCAGCTTTGGCCATTGTGAATCATGCTGCTGTGAGCTCGGGCATTCAAATACCTGTTGAGTTCTTGCTTCCGCTTCTTGTGGGTATGCACCCACAAGTGGGATTCCTGGATTCTGTGGCAGTTGAGGAACTGCCTACCACACCTTTTCTGCAGCAGCTGCACCATTTTACATTCCCAGCAGCACACAAGGGTTCTGATTTCTCCACGTCCTGGCCCACAATTGGTATTTTCTGTTTTGCTTTGTGTTCACAATGGTCATCCTGAAGGTGGGAGGCGGAGTCCCACTGCGGCCCTGATCCGCGTTTTCCTAGGGATCAGTGATGTTGAGCATCTCTCCCCGCGCCTGTGGACCATCTGTCTCTCTTCCTGGGAGAAGTATCTGTCAAGCCCTTTGCTGACTTTTTAATCTGGCTGTTTGTTTCTCTGCTGTTGGGTTGCTAGAGTGCTTAATATATTCCGAATAGCAATCCCTTATCAGATACAGGTTATGAAAATATTTCGTAACCACTTTTACATATGATCATTTCTCAGCACGTGCAAGGTGAGAAAGTACAAGAGAGAAAAGTTTCCCAAGCCACAGCTCAAGCTGCACTGCTGTTCTTCCGACCCTTCGTTTCTAGAAGCACACAGGGTCGGGAGCAGGGGTCCTGGGCAATGACCAACCCGCCCTGCCCCCTGCCCCCACTGCAGTGTGGGCCCCGAGAGGGCCGCCCGACCAGCGTCAGAAGTCGGCGCCTGTCTCTGCTGCCCCCTGAAACTTTGTGCTCTCTCAACACCAGAGACGGGTCACAGCCCCGAAAAGGACAGCTGCTGGGACGGCAGCCGCATGCGGCCGTCCCCACCGCAGGCCGCACAGCAGCTGAACTACTGCACTTCACAGAAACCGTCCCGCGACCATCAGCTCACTGATGAAAATTTATTACCCTGCAAGAGGGCTCTTATCTCCAAACGCTTAGAGCACGGCTTTGTTTACACGACTTGCTGCCAGTTTACCTTAACCAAGTGTCATTTAGATTAGGTATTTTTAAAATCCTGAAAAGATAAGAAAGATACAGAACCGGCAGTAAAAACAGACTTTTAGGAAAGAAAGAAAAGGCTTGATTGACAGATGGCGGGAGGGAAGGCAGGTGGGGGCGCTCCCTGACCCGCAGAACCTGTGCTCCCGGGGCACATCAGACAGCTGCTCAGGCACGTTCCTCATCGGTGTCCGCCGCTTCTGCCCAAGGCTCTGACCCCTGCACCGGCCCTGGGTCCTGCCTGCACCTGGAGCACACCAGTCCTGCACGCCACAGCTCCCTGCGATGCGGCTCCACCACAGGAGGCCCCATAGAGGCTCAGGGGCAGCTCCCCACCCTGCTCGCCCGAGGGGCAAGGGAATGCTCCCACATGACTAAGCGTGGAGCACACTCGGCCCTCAGCCTCCCAGCCTGGACAACGGGCTGCCACACGGAGCTTCCAGCCTCGGCGCCCCCTCACCTGCACTCCCCCGTCCAGGGCCTAGCTGCTGGCCAAAGGGGGAGATCGAAGGAGGTGGTCAGCACAGCGGTTAAAGCACCTGGACACCAGGGTCTGGTCCTTCCCACCACAACCAGCTTGCCGGCCTCAGTCTCTCTGCTGTGTAATGGGCATTCTCTGAGATCCAAGCGAGATGACGTGGGCAGGGCCCAGGCACGCAAACCGGAACAGTGGTGACCGTGCTCTCCTGTGACCACCCCAGACCCCCTGTCCAGCTCTGAGGCCAGCCTCCTCCTGCACCGCAGGCCTGCTGGTCCTCGGGGCCGGGCTCTGACCCCTGACCACGAAGCCACAGCAGAGAGGAGGCAGGGGGCCAGCGGGTACGGCCAGCGAGGGGGATGGTTCGGGGAAGCCCACAAGCCCCCGGCTCCCCAGAGCTGGCACAAGCCTCACAGGGGCCCCGGAGCGCCCACACATTCAGCAGAGACACAGTGACAGGAGAGGGGCCGGACAGCTCGTCTCACATCCCCCCTTAGAAAACGGAGGCTCTGCAGCCTCACCCACGAGATTCAGGGAGGAGGTACACCAGTTCACCTGCTCACCCGAGGGTCACCTGTCCTGGCGGCGCCAATGGAAAAGCTTGTGGAAAGGTGGCCACAGGCTGGTCCCCACAGCCTCAGCTGCCGACCTGTCAGGCACTGTGGACCCGACATCGTGATGTACACCAGCCAAGGGCTAGAAGGACACCCTGGCATGGGGTCCCCATCCTCTGTCCCTCCCAAGCGCCTGCACAAGCCCCCAGTCATGAGGGAGCCCCTGTGTGGCCCCCACGCCTCCATGTGAGAGCAAAGGGGAAAACCCAGGGTGGGCTAGCTGAGGGAAGGTGATTCTACAGTTTGCCTTCAAAGCAGTTGTCAGGATCATGTGTGTATACACATGTAAGTGTGTGTACACGTGTGTATTGCGTACACGTGTACACATATGTGTACACGTGTGTGCATGGGTGTGTACGTGTGTAGGTGTGTGTGCATGTATATGTGTGCCATGTGTGCACGTGTGTTCATGTGTATTGCATATACGTGTGTATAAGTGTATACATGAGTATCTGTGTGCGTGTGTGTATGCCTGGGTGTACATGTGTACCTGTGTGTACATGTATATCCATGTGTGAGCATGTGTACGTGTGTGTGTGTGTACATGTGTGTCTGTGTATTTAAGACAAAACCACCGCCTCTCTTCAGAACATCAGGAGAGTATGGACAGAATGTTGAGGATGATAAGCCCTTGCGTTGGGCTTTTCCCAGCTCCGGAATGTTCATTCCCTAAAAGGTGCCTGATTAGCCAGGGAGCCACAAGTTCTTACCTGAAGCAAAAGCAGGAGAATCCAGACACTAGAGTTTTCCTGGGAAAAAAAAAAAGCAGCCCATTCCTTCCACCTGGGGCCAAGCCTCCAGGGGAGCAGAGGAGACTGAAAGTGCGATGTGATCGGGCTGTGCTGTTTCCGCACCAGCGGCCCCCGGCCCTCCCCGGGGACCACAGGTTCGCTCAGCACCTGCTGTGTGCCGAGCCTCAGGCCCGCAGGGCACAGCCGAGGGCGCCCCGGGGTCCTCAGCCGTGTTATCCCCTCTGTCCCCACAAGCGGGGTCCCCACCCACGGTTCCTCAGGCTACCAGGGTGACCCTCCCAGACCAAGCACGCAGAAGGAAGAGGGTTCCTTACCATCCCCCTCCACCCACCGTTCAGAGAGGGCTCGCAGGAGAGTCTACGTGTTCAGGTTACAGAAGAAAAAAAACCAAAACTATTTCCCCCAGGGCTGTGAGCTGGAAAGAATCAAGCCGAACCTGGGAACACTCTCCGCACTCTCTGCCCCACATGATAAAATCAACTTCTGTTCGCAGCACATAAGTGCTGGGGGAGATGCAGGCTCTGTGGTCCCAGCCACACCACACGTCCCGGGGCACGGCCTCTGCTGGAGGGGCGGGGGGGTGCCCAGCACCCACCCAGCTGGATCCTCAGCGGGTCTCTGCCGCCGGTGTCCCCCAGGTGGGCAGGTGCATGCGTGCATCAGCCCAGCCCAAAGGGGACTTCCCACAGCGTCACCAGGTCGCCAGCACCAGTCACCTTTCCCGACGTGACTTCAGCTCCAGCCTCCTTCCCAGGGGCTCGTGTGGCCGCGACTTCTCCCAGGTTTTAAAAAAGCGGTTTCTCTGTCACCCTTGCTGGTGGGTGGGGCCGGAGACCTCGGGTCACTGGGCGGGCAGCGCGGAGACGGGGGAGCCGGGTCCACCCGCTCCTGCATTAGGTCCTCAAGCAGACACAGAGGCCCCCATCCCCACCCCAGTCCCGCAGCCCCTGGTGCACGCAGCTCGGCCACAGCAGGCCCGCAACTGCCCCTGACGCTGATCCCCAGCCTGGTCCAGTCCACGGCTCCCCAAAGGGGCCCACGCCTGCGACAGGCGGCCCGCACAGGAGGGTGGAGTACCAGGAGGGCGGTACACGTTAGCTCATCGACCCCTCTCCACCCTCAACTCCACCCGCACTCCCACGGCCATCCCGCCTCCCCTCTGAGCCTCCCCGGCGCCCGCTGACCCAGTCGTCCACCCCGCAAGCCCCTCTCCACCCTGGCTCTCAGGGAGACCACCAAGGACCTCCTCTTGGCCAACCCAAAGTGACTTGGCCTGAGGCCCCCTGGACACCAAAAGGCATCGACCACTGCTGACCGCTTCCCGGCGCTCGCTCTGCCTCGGCCCCCTGGCCTGGCACCCTTGATTTCTCTCCTCCTGCGGGGTGGTTATTCCAGCTCCAGTTCTCAGGCAGGTTCAGCCTGCCTGACAGGCCACTCAGGCCAGGCCCCCACGCCCCCAGGCTGGCCCTGACCCCCGTCCCCATCACAGCCCAAGTGCCCTGCCGACGGGTCACTGACCACCCACGGCGTGCTGGTCCAGATTGTCACCCCCGAGGCCGTGCAGCCCACCTCTGGCTGTGACCCCAGCTGCTCTCCCCGGCCCGAACCCACACGTCCCACCATCTTCACGACAACGCCTAAGGGGTCCAGCCACACAGGGTCCACAGGGTCCGGCCCCCCTGCACACACTTCATCACCCAGCTTCCTCTGCCTGTTTCCAAAAGCACAGCTCGTGAGCCGCTGCCCAGAGTTCAAATCCCAGTGCCAGCAGCCCAAGCCGGAGGCCCTGGAGGCAGGTCCAGCCTGTGCCAGGGATGCCTTCTGTGGATGAGGCTGCTGCAGGAGCAGGCCTAGGGCTCAGATGGGCAGCATGAGGTCAGGGGCGGAGGGGGGAGGAGGCTGAGGGGGGGAGGTGTTCCCAGCAGGCGGGGCAAGTCGGCTGATCAACCCCACCTCACTCCCACATCTGACCATCTAGCCTCCCGAATCCCCTCCATGCACCATGCTCACCCTAGAGCCATGTTCCCAACAGCAGTTCAGGGGAGGGGGAGATTTGCCCCACCCACCCCCACCCGCCACCAGGAGGGCGCATCACCCTGACTGTGGTTAGGGGCGTCCCCAGCCCACCCTCCCCTTGCAGTCACTTTGCTGTTTACCCACTGTCCCCACCCAACCTCCCGCTCAGGGCCAGGCACACAGTAGGTCTAGCACACAGTAGGTGCTCAATAAACAAACACTCCCTTGTTTCTGAGCCAGTGTTTCTGAAAGTAAGTACATTAACAGGACACTACCTCCAGGGCTACTGAAGCCCCGAGACGGTTAACTGCTTCCCCAGGTGCCTAAGTCTTCCAGGGCCGGTTATGTCACCGGAGAATGCAGCTCGACAACTGACGTGGTTAAGCTGGTCTGATCCTTTTCCACACGGCGAGAAGCAGAAAAGAAACATAATGCTTGCCTCCAGACACCGCCTGGTACTATGCCCACCTCGCTATTTCCTTGTTGGCAGTCGCTGTCCCCGCGATATCCTGGATTTAACTCAGAAAACACATTTTAAACCTTTATCAAGCCTAGACAACTTTATCCTATCGGCTCCCCACCGAAGTAAGCGGGTAAAGGTTATTCAGTCTCATTGTTTCATGACTTTTGAGATTTGCTGACACCTCTGAATGATTCACGGCCCGACCACTTTTACCCCACCAACGATGCCCTTACCACCCCAAAGGCCCTCAGGCCCAAAGCACGGGTCATTTTCCCCCAGTGCTGCGCTCCGTAACGTGAGACTCACGCCTCGACACCCAAAGGCACACACGTGCCTAGGTGGGTATTTAAAACGTCCGTTCACTAAATGAGCAGCTCCTAGGAGAACTACCCAAGGGGCTCCACGTGCGACCCCATGGGCTGCAGCACGCCAGGCTTCCCTGTCCTTCAATATCTCTCCGGGTTTGATGGCTCCCCTCCCACTGAATGCTAAATCTCATTCAAAACTGTCCCATGTAAAACTAACACCGTGTATCACCAGATGCTTTCTAAAAATGGCGGAGATTTGAATGTGACGATATTTAGAATTCAGAGAACATCGGGGTTTTGTCCTTGGTGGGCTACACAAAACCATCAATGCTATAGGCTCCCAGACCATACTAAGACCCCCATCCAGGCACAAGGAGCTGCCCTCCTCCCAAGCGTGTCCATCTTGGGTACCACATACCCCTTCCAATCCTGTGCACCTTCCCAGCGGGCTCCTCTCCTGAAGGCACCCAGCCTGTCCTCAAGGGCTCCCACAAAACCTAGTGGATGGCTGGGCTCTCTTGACAGCAGCTCCAGGGCGGTAACAACTGCAGATTATAAGCTGCTAATAACTCCAGCTCCAGGGCGCCAGAAGCTGTAGGGTAAGGCTGTAAACCCGGAGAAGCCAGTAACACTTCAATGAAAGCAGCAGAGTTTGAAACCACAGCTTTCCCACTGTTTCTTAAAAAAGAAAGAAAGAAAACCTAAGATTCTGACTCCGGTTAACTTTGTTCCATTTCTACACACAGCCGTGCTGTTGGGAGTTACAGTTTTTACAGTTTCTAGTATTTTGTTCTTCGAAGTATTAACTAGTTGTCAAACGGCTGGAGGGCTGTGTAGGATCCCAAGGTGCCTACTTCATTATTATTTATTTAATTCTTTGGCTGCATCCCAAGGCATGTGGGTTCTTAGTTCCCCGACTGAGGACTGAACCCACGCCCCCTGCATGGGAAGCGAGCAGTCTTAACCACTGGATGGTCAGGAAAGTCTCGCAAGTCTACTTTAAACCAGAGCATTGCAATAATTCACCGTAGCAACTAATTCCTCACAACGTCTCTCTCAGGTAAGAGGGGAGGGTTTGGGTCTCGGTTGGATGCCTGGTGCTTCTGCTCGCCAGCAGAGTGACCCCAAGGAAGTGACTTCACACCTCTGAATCTCAGCCTCTTCATCTGTATAATGGGCACAGCATGATGCCACTGGCATCCCAGGTACCGGATGGATAAGTGACAAGGCAGTAAGAAGAGTTTACAAAAGTGCTTGAAGTCCGGCTCCAGGTGACCACCACCAACTGGGAGGTGGACACGAGGCCTCAGTGCCTGGCAGACTCCACGGGCTTCAGAGCCCAGAGCTGGACCACCGGATGTTCACTACACAGCACGGAGCGCCCGGCTCACCTTCCAGTGCGGTCCTGGCTGTGGACCCACCAGGTAGACAAGACAGCCCTCAGTTCCCAACCTCCAAAGACTGAAATCCATCCTAAACCCCTTAACCAGACATCACGGGCCGGGGAGGGCCACACTCCTGATGCTTCGGACACAAACACCCTCGCTCCCAGCAAGCTCCGGTTCCCACAAAAGCACCATGTCCCACGTAAGTTCAAAACCCTATGATGTTGCCAAGACACTTTTATATAGGCTGAATTTTCCACTCTGCTCTACCTAGCAGATACAGGGGGGAAAAAAAATGAAAGTGGAAATTTGTGAGAGAGACTTTTTAAAAAAATTATCGTTGCTCGGAAAATCCATAACCCTGATTGACAATTCTCCTTAAGGCTCTATTCCATATTCTCTACACACAGTCACAACTTCACAAAACCCACGATATTCACCTGCGGGTAGACTAGGCGGCCAAAGTCAATGTCGCGGTACTGCACTGCCTCCAAACTGGACCTGCAGATACCAGCTTTTATAAGCAAACAGCTGGAACCTACATGCAACACAATCCCTGATATATGGAGAGTTATAGCAAAATGTGGAAACAAAATAAATCCGAGAAGTAACTTGCTAATTCATCCAGGGGTATGCTGCATTGTAATAATTTATCATTTAAACAACTCATCTGAAATATTGACTCAACTGCACAGATCGCAGCCATTCTTGATGACGGTCTCGTCTCCTAGTTAAGGTCACAGCCTGCAGGAGCCACCTGGGGTCTCTTGACTGTCCCCCCCCCACCCACTCCCCTTCTCTCTTCCTTGTCCTTCTATCTGCCCCCCTCTCTGCCCCACCGCCCTGCTTGTCCCGGGGGGTCAGCAGCATGGAGGGCACCCTTGCCCACCTGGGTCGGGCTGGCCGAGCCGGGACACCGTCCCTCCAGCCCCAGAGCGGGCAGGCTGGGTTCCCACACTGGCTCCAGCACCAACCTGGGCAGGCCTCTCAGTTACACACAAATTACAAGCCCCTGTCCAGGAGCACAAGCCAAGATCAAACGAGGCTACGTTTTCAAAGCGCTCCCACAGGGGCGAGTACGCAGAAGCCCGCCTGTTATTATCTGGAGGAGACAGAAAGGAGAGACGAAGGCACCTAACTGCAGCCGTCTTAGAGGGTGACTCAGGGACCCATCCAGCAATTTCCAACGGTCCCACCCGGGAACTAATTGGCACCTGGGGAGGGCAGTGACCTTTGATCTTTCCCAACGGGCGAGTGCTGACTGCAGAGCACCATCGAGCCAACCAGACGACTCAGATAACCCCAGAGCCAGGTTTCAATAGCACAACGCAGGGAGCCAGGCCCTCTGAGAAAAGCCTGGGAAGGCCCGGTCTTGAACTTGAAGATGCCCAGGCCTGCTCCCAGCAAGCTCAGTGAGAGCAGCCATGTGGCCTGCCTCCCGCGAGCGGTATTCCACCATCCAACCTAAGGCCACAGATCCCCATAGAGCCGCCGGGGCCCTGCCCGAAGGTGCACCGGCTTGCCAGGCGGCTCCTGGCAGCCCCCTGCCGCTCCCCGGGGGGAGGGGGGTGCCCCGAGGAGCCCCTGCGGCCACTCACCGGAAACTGACACTTCCATGAGTGCCTCCAGAGGCCGGTTGTTGTCCAGGTCCCGGCTCAGCTGCAGCTCGCCCGTGGCGGGGTCCAGCAGCAGCAGCTGGAGCTCGTTGCCCTGCAGGAAGGTGTAGTTGAGGCTGTCCGAGAGGTCGGGGTCGTGGGCCGGGATGCGGCCGATCACGCCGGTGGGGAAGCTGTTGGACTTGTTGGTGACGTAGTTGTTGAAGAGGATCTGGAAGTCCGGCAGCACCGGCGGGTTGTCGTTCTGATCCAGGAGGCGGATGTGCACCGTGGCCCGGCTCACCAGGGGCGCCGACGTGGCCTGCACCACCAGCACGTACTCCTGCCGCGCCTCGAAGTCCAGCTCCACCAGGGCCCGCAGGTCCCCGCTCAGCAGGTCCAGCTGGAAGACCTCGGGCACGTTGCCTTCCACAATCTGGTACATGATCTGGGCGTTGGGGCCTTCGTCGGGGTCGCTGGCTCGAATCCTCGCCACCACGGACCCCACCGGGCTGTTCTCCTCCACAAACAGCTCCAGCTCATCCTTCTCAAACACTGGAGGGTTGTCATTAATGTCCAGGACAGTCACCTGGATTTCCACCGAGGCGCTCAGGGACACAGGGCTGCCCCGGTCCACGGCCAGAGCGCGAAGGTTGTACACCGCCACATTCTCCCGGTCCAGCCGGCGCTGGGTGCGGATCACGCCGGACGTGGGCTCAATGTAGAAGTCCCCGTCACCGTCGTCCCCGCCCTGGAAGGTGTACAGCAGGCGGCCATTGGGGCCCGAGTCCCGATCGGTGGCGGAGACCTGGAGGACGCTGGTGGATGGCGGTGCGTCCTCGAAGACGGAGCCCTGGTAGAAATCCCGCAGGAAGCGGGGCGCGTTGTCATTGGCATCGAGGATGAGGATCTCCAGGGAGGTGGTGTCGGACTTCTGGGGGATGCCATTGTCCCGAGCCGTGATGGCCAGCGTGTAGGCGGCCTGGTCCTCGTAGTCGAGCTCCGTCATGGTGTAGACGGTGCCGGTGTCGGGGTCGATGCGGAACTGCGGCACGGGGTCCTCCAGCACGTAGGTGATGCGCGCGTTCTCGCCAGTGTCCTCGTCCGTGGCGCTGATGGTGGCGATGGAGGTGCCCACGGGCCGGTCCTCGCTGACGCTCACTGTGTAGTGCGAGCTCTGGAAGACGGGCCGGTGGGTGTTGGCGTCGGTGACGTTGATGAAGACCTGTGCGGTGTGCGAGCGCATGCCGTCGGACGCAGTGACGGCCAGCACGTACTGCCGCTCCTGCTTGTAGTCCAGCGGCAGCGCCAGCGTGATGAGGCCGCCGCCGCTCTGGCTGCTAAGCGCAAAGCGGTTCCGCGTGTTTCCACCGGTCAGCTGGTAGGTGATCACGCTATTGGCGTCCCGGTCGAGGGCTCGCAGGGTCAGCACGCTGCTCCCCACCGCTGCGTCCTCGTTCAGACGCAGCTCGTACACCGGCTGCGTGAACACGGGGTCGTTGTCGTTGACGTCCAGCACCGTGATGGACACGCTGGCCGAGGAGCTCATGGGCGGCGAGCCGTGGTCCACCGCCTCCACCCCGAAGCTGTAGTGCTCGACCTCCTCGCGGTCCAGCTCCGCGCACACAGTGATCCAGCCCGAGCTGTTGTGGATCTGGAAAGGAAAGTCCGCGGCTGGAGCCGGGGCTGCGGGCACAGCACCGCCACCCCCCACGGAGGCTGAGGCAGTGTCCACCAGGCGGTAGCGCAGGCGTGCGTTCTCCCCCGCGTCAGCATCCACCGCCTGGATGTGCAGGACCGAGTGGCCCAGAGGCACGTTCTCCAGCACGGCTGCCTGAAAGGGGCTGCTCACAAAAATGGGGGCGTTGTCATTAACGTCCAGCACCTGCACCGAGACCAGCCCCGAGGAGTTGATGAGCGGCGGCCGGCCCCCATCCTGGGCCTTGATGCGCAGAGTGTACTCTCGGATGGTCTCGAAGTCCAGCGGGTTGATCACGTCCAGGCTGCCGCTGAGCGAGTGCAGGTAGAACTGCCCCTTCAGGTTCCCGCTGACGATGCTGTAGTGGATGGCGGCGTTCTGGCCCTGGTCGCGATCCGTGGCCTGCACTCGCAGCACCGGCGTGTTGACGGCCACGTCTTCCGGCACCTGGACCACGTAGCGCTTCTCGCTGAACTGGGGGTAATTGTCGTTCTCGTCCTCCACCACGATGTGCACGGTGGCGGTGGCACTGAGCGGGCCCGGGTTGCGGCCCTGGTCGTTGGCCTCCACCAGCAGCTGGTAGCTGGCCTCCTCCTCCCGGTCCACCACCGCCCGGGTGCGCACCACGCCCGAGCGCTCGTCGATCTCGAAGACGCCGCGCGCGCCCTCCAGCAGGCGGTAGCGCATGTTGGCGTTGGAGGGTGCGTCGCCGTCGGTGGCGCGGATGGTCAGCACTTCGTAGCCCACCTCGAGGTTCTCGCGCACGCGCTCGCGGTACTCGGACTGCTCGAAGACCGGGCTGTGGTCGTTGGTGTCGCTGACCGTGACAGTGAGGTAGGTGGCGGCGGAGCGCCGCGGCGAGCCGTGGTCCACCGCAGTCACCTTGAGTACGTGCGTGTCCTTGGTCTCGCGGTCCAGCGGGCGGGCGGTGCTCACCAAGCCCGTGTCCGCGTCGATGAGGAAGTAGCCATTGGAGCGCTCATCAAACAGCGCCTCCATCTGGTAGCCCAGGCGCCCCGCCTCGCCCTCGTCGGGATCGTGCGCTCGCAGCTCGATGACCGCGGTGCCCGCGGGCTCGTTCTCGGGCACCGACACCTGGTAGCTGGGCAGCTGGAACTGCGGGGTGGTGCTGCCGCCAGCGCCCCGCCGGGCCCGCCGCGCCGGCCCCGCCCCGGCGTGAGGCAGGCCTGGCGGCGACGGCGACGGCGATGGGGAAGGCGTCCCCGAGGCCGCCTCCAGCGCCAGCTCCACCCGGACGGTGCCGGCCGCGCGCCGCAGGGCACAGAGCAGGAGCAGGCGGGCCGAGCCCCCGGGCGGCAGGCAGACAGGGCGGCGTGGGCAGCGGGAACCGGGGCGCGGCGGGCAGCTGCAGGCGGGAAACGTGGTCAAGGCGGCCAGCGCCGAGTGTAGCGTGGCCCCGCCGCCGCCAGGGGCCGGGAAGCACAGCATCGCGCCGGGGCCAGGCACCGCTAGCACAGCTCGCGCGCGCAGCTCGGCGCCGAGAGCCCGTCGGCCCCGGAGCCGGGCGCCGCAACCGGGACCGTGCGCGCGTGCCCGCAGGCGGAGGCTCAACGCCGTCTGGGCGCTGCGGTCGGCCAGGCGGACCTGCAGTGGCAGCGGACGTCCCCCCAGGCGCGCGCAGCCCAGGAGCCCCGCGCCGGGTCCGCGCCGCCGCCCGACCAGCCGGCCGTCGCGGCTCACGTCCAGCAGTTCCCGCAGCGCCCGGGGCGTGTGCGCCGCGTCCAGCGCATAGGTCCAGCCGGGCCCGAGGGCGAAGGCGTGGGCCCCGCCGGGCACTTGTAGCTCCCAGGCGGCCGCTCGGAGCCCCAGCGCCGGTAGGGCGGCGGCCGCAGCCAGCAGCAGCAGCGCGGGCAGCACGGGCGGCGGCGGCGGCGGCGGCGGCGCCATGGCCCGGAGCCCGAGCCGGGCGCCCGAGCACAATCCATGCACCCGGCGCGGCTCCGCATCCACCCGGCGCGGCCGGGGGGCGGCTCCCGCGCGCCCGGTGCCGGGCCCTCGGGGCGGCTCGCGCCCCGCCTCCCCGGGGGCCCTGGAGGGGACACCGGGGGCCGGGCTCCCGGTCTCCCCCGCAGCTTCCACTTCAAGAGCACTTTGCGAAAGTTTGCGAAGTTGGTTTCAAGATGGCTCCTCCGCGCGTCCCGGGAGGGCGTCGCGCATCAACCTGCGGTGGCGGCGGATCTGGGTGGTTCCAGGTGGCTCCTGCGCGGGCTCGACAGGGCGGCGTGGGAAGCGGGGCGGGCCCGCGGCGGGACCAGGGCTGCGCTCCCGGAGCGGGACGGGCCGCACTGCTCGGCCGAGACCACAGCGGCCGGCTGCTGCCTGGGCGGTGCGCTCGGCCAGCGCCCCCAGCGCCCGCGCTCTCCCCGCCCCTGGCCCGGCCCGGCCCCGCCCCCGGCCCCGCCGCGTATTGTTCGGCCCCTGGGGGAGCCGGCCCGGAGGTGAGCGCCGGGAGGATCGCTATGGAGACGCGGGGGCGCAGCGGCGGCGGGGGCTGCGGGCAGGGCCCACTCTCCAGCGGCCTCCCCACCCGGCCTCCCTTGGGGGCAGGGCCGAAGGAGTCGGGCCGGGAAAGGCGGGCGGAGCGGCGTAGGGGGGCGCCTGGTGCCGTGGCCACCAGTGCGGCGGTGGCTCCACTCTCCGGAGGCTGAGAGCAACCGAAGCCCCCCTCCCCACCCCGGCAACGCTGATCCGTGGAGACCGCCACCCGGGCTGGACCGACAGGGGAGAGTGAAGGGTGCGGAGGCTCCCGGGAGGGGGCAGCTCTCCAGCGGCGGCTGCTGCCTGGGTGGGGGTGGGGGTGGGGGTTACAGATTTACAGCCATATGCCCGAGGCTAAAGTGCTTAACCCAGAGAAATTTTCCTGGACTTTGATACTCTATAGGCGACTAACCAGAATAGGGTCCCCTTGGGTTTAAAAGGGAACTTTTAAAGGAAAAGAAAAGCAATCCGAGTTGACACTTGGGATCGGAGTTGGAGTCGGCGGAGGCGAGCTCGTCTCCCGCGCGTGAGACTGGCTGGAGCGCACAGTTCGCGGCCGCGCGCTCGGGCTCGAGGCCCCTAGGCTACGGCCGCAGCGCAGCGGCCCGGAGCGCAGGCTCGGGGGGCGGAGAGCCGCCGCGGGCGAGGCGGGGGGACCCCCAGAACCCTACGACAGCGGCCGGTCTCCGGCCCCACCCCGTCTCCTGCGGGGAACAGCCCGGGAAGGGAGTTTTAGGGCTGAGACACCACTGCCGCCTCCTACGGGGCGCAGATGGGGAGTGGGTGCTTTAGAACTGACTGACACCTGCCTCGCTTCCTGCGGGCACAGCCTGCGGGCGGGGGGGCTCGTGCTGCGAGACACCCTCCCGCTCCCGCGGGGCTTTAGGGCTGTGGCCCCTCCTGATGGGAGATGCACTTGTCGTCCGCGAAGCTCTGGGTCCCAGAACACACTCTAGGCCCTCGCCTCCCAGCGGTCGGGGGGATCCGGACGGAGTCCCCTCCTTGTGACTCCCCCCGCCCCCCTCCCCAGGCAGCCGTAGGGGTGAGAGTCCTCACCCACTCGTCCTGTCTCTAGAATGGAGTTTTGGGACCCGGGCGGCATTTCTGAGCTGAGCGCCAATAGCTGTGGAGCTGGGGCACAAAAAATAAACAACCCATATGGCTGAAAGTTACCGAATACAGTGTGCTTAGGCTGAAGGCAAATACCAGCATTCTCTTCCCCTCAGCAACGATTTGAATACGTTATTATTGACCTAAAACGTAAATGGGTTTTGGAACCTTTTAATCTGGGAGTTTCCACTGTTAAGCCCCGTAGGGAAATGCAGTCGGTGCTGCTTGTCCATCCCTTAAATGTGAGGGTCCAGGGCCTCCCCAGACTGCCCTTCCTCTTCCTGGGGAGGGTCAGAGGCAGGAGTTCTAAGATCAGGAAGGCTGGGACGACCCTCCCCATCCCAGACTCCTGGAAAGCTCCCAGCCGGGATTTAGGGGAACGGGACCCCTGCTGGAGAAGCCCTGGAGCGCTTATTTCGCAATGGGACTTTGAATAGGGTGGGTTGGGTTTAAATAAACAAAAGGTTGTGTTGCACTGCTCTTGCTGGTTTCTGAAAATTCAGATGCAGTGAGTGGGTTTAGGCGTGGACATGCTTTCCTGGAACAAGACACCTGCCAGCTGCAGGGAACCGCAGGGACAGCCCAGCACCACTTCCTGATTCCAGGGGCCCAGAGGGGGACGCAGGGACAGCTTCCACTCCCACAGAGGTCAGAAGCAGGCTGCTCTGCCACACTGTTAGGAATGAACAGTGAAAAGATGGGAAAAGATGGGAAAACAGGGAAAAGATGAAAAATAGTCAAGGACGTGATGAGAGCGTGGTCAAGAGGAGGGCTGGGGGGCAGGGGGTGACGGCTTCTACACCTGAGGGTTAGCGGAGTATTGGCTTTATGATCTTACAGTGAACTCTTTTTTTGGGGGGGGGTTGTATACTCACTCGTGTGGACTCTCTGCGACCCCGGGATTCCCAGGTGGTGCTAGTTGTAAGGAACCCACCTGCCAGTGCAGGTAGGCATAAGAGATGTGTGTTCCATCCCTGGGTTGGGAAGATCCCCAGGAGGAGGGCACAGCAGCCCACTCCAGTATTCTCACCTGGAGAATCCCAGGGACAGAGGAGCGTGGCAGGCTACAGTCCACAGGGTCGCACAGAGTCGGACATGACTGAGGCAGCATAGCATGCTCGAGACACAGACAGTAGTCCACCAGGCTCCTCTGTCCACGGAATCTTCCGGGCAAGAATCCTGGAGTGGATTGCCATTTCCTTCTCCAGGGGATGTTCCCGACCCAGGGATCGAACCTGAGTCTCCTGCATGTCCTGCATTTCCAGAGGATTCTTTACCACTCTGCCTCCTGAACTCTACATATCTGCTTTATGTGCTTTTCTATTTCCTGTATGCTGCAGTCCAAAATTTTAAAGAGTGGGGTGGGAGGAAGGAATTAAGAACAGGCCTTGGCTTGTGATGTGACTTCCGGGCGATCCAGTTGCTTCGACGAGACAGATTCAGGAATCTGAAATGCTTGCGGGGGGGCGGGGAGGTAGTGGAGCTCCAATTCTGCCTCTACCTGGGAATGTGGGCTTCGCCAGGACCTAACTCCTCATCTAACTGGAGATAACAGGAGTCTAGATTCCTAACGTTGTTGGGGGATTAATGAGATCTTCTGCAGAAGGAGGCTGGCCTGGATCTGGCTCGGGTACAAACCTACTCTGGTCACCTTTGCTGTAGTCAAATCTCCACCAAGGAACATGCGACCACGGGGCTTCACAGCTGCCTCCCAGGGTGTGATGGAAATGGCCAAGTAGACAGAGTGTGCACTGTCCTTGCTTCTGGAGAAGTAGGGGCTGTAGCTTCCATCCGACTTCCTGGGCGGGGTGGTGGGGAGGAGTGAGGGAGTCCGTGCTTGGTCCCTGATCCAGTCCACCCTGACTGTTCGTGGAGAGTGAAACCGGGCCCAGAACGGGAAGGCATGCGCCCGGGGCGATGGGAAGGGGTGCGCCACTGCAGCGGCCTGTCCAGCACCACCTGGGGAGCTGCGGCCGGTTCCCAGGCCCTCTCCCTCAGGCGTGGCTGGAGGGGGCAGCCTCTCCTCCGTCCCCCCCAGAGCCGCTGCAGGAAGAGACCCCTGCCTAAGCTGCTTGTGCGCCTGGCGTGGCTGCCTCCCCTCCCCTCCCGGGCTCAGGAATCGTAACCGGGGTTTATATTTTGCATGCTCCCTGAGGTGTTTCACGTGAACTGAATGCTTTTTAAAAATAAAAAACATAACTAAGAAAAAAGAAGGCAGAAGGTGTGGATTTCTGGTGTTCTACGTGTTCTAAAAAGCAGCCCCAAATGCTTTTTGCCAGGGGCTCGAACCAGAGCCCACATGAATTCTGGAATCTGTTCCTTAACAATAAATTCCTGGGCCAATCTTTAAACAGCGAGGAGCAAAAAGAAACACCCTATTGGTGAAAGCGGAAAAGCAAGTCCAGGCCGGGCCCCACTGTGCCCTTTTTTTTTTTTTAAGAATTCAGAGGGAAAACCTTCTTGGGAGCAGAATTTGCCGTGCCCTCTGCTCTCACGGTGCCCCTTACCTTTGGTGGAAATTGTGAAAGTTAAAAGATGGAACAAAGCAGGACCTTGACTTAATTAGAGGTTAATAGAAGCAAGGGGGTGGAGGAAACTTAGATCCTCACAGAGCACATTCTAGCTACCAGTGCTGCCCCGAAAAAGCCGCGTAACGTTATGACAAAAAGAAGATGGCTTTTCTGCTTGGAAGTTGCAGAGCCTCTAAATACAAGCGCTGGGGTTTCTTTCGGACTCCCAGGCCCTTGGACTGGGGTGTGTGGCCTCGGGGGTCCCTGGGTGAAGGCCCCTCTGAAGATCTCAACTCCTTCAGGTGCTCCGGGAGGGACTGGCACCTGACCAACGTGTGCCCAGCCCATCCCCAACAGGCCTCAGTCCCGGGAGGATTCTGGAAGTTTCTCAAAGCTGGCATGGACTGCCCAGAAGTGCTGTGAGCACAGGGTGATGGGCACAGGTTTCGCGTGCAAGCTGCCATTGCCTCTCTCTGGGGAGCTGGGGACGAGGGGACGCCGGCGACAATGGGCCTTGCCTCTACCCGGGTCCCCCCACCCCTAATACACACACACACATGCACGCAGGCACTGAGCCAGCCGGGCGCAGGCCCACCCAGGCCCACCTCGGGCTGCACTGGCCTCTAGTGGCCAAGCACAGCCTCTGCCCCAGCAAGCTTGCAGCCGGCAACAGGCCCGAGCTCTGGGCGGTGAGTGCACATGTGGGGCCTGCAGCCCTGAGCTGGGTAGCACCTTGCTGCCCTGAGCAGGCCAGACCACACTCCCTGGGGCTCTGGGGACTCTGCAGGGTGAGGGGCCAAGGTCTGGGGACCCCTGGCCAACTGGAGTCCATAGCGCACAGCACGGGGCGGGCATTGCTGGAACTCACACTCCAGGTTCTTATCCAGTCCAGTCACCAGTTCAGTTCAGTTCAGTCACTCAGTCGTGTCCGACTCTTTGCGACCCCATGGACTGCCACACGCCAGGCCTCCCTGTCCATCACCAACTCTGGGAGTTTACCCAAACTCATGTCCATCGAGTCGGTGATGCCATCCAACCATCTCATCCCCTGTCATCCCCTTCTCCTCGCACCTTCAATCTTTCCCAGCATCAGGGTCTCTTCCAATGAGTCAGTTCTTCACATCAGGTGACCAAAGTACTGGAGCTTCAGCTTCAGCATCAGTCTTTCCAATATTCAGGACTAATCTCCTTTAGGATAGACTGGTTGGATCTCTTTGCAGTCCAAGGGACTCTCAAGAGTCTTCTCCAACACCACAGTTCAAAAGCATCAATTCTTCGGCACTCAGCTTTCTTTATAGTCCAACTCTCACATCCATACCTGACTACTGGAAAAACCATAGCTTTGACTAGACAGATCTTTGTTGGCAAAGTGATGTGTCTGCTTTTTAATATGCTGTCTAGGTTGGTCATAACTTTCCTTCCAAGGAGTAAGCGTCTTTTAATTTCATGGCTGCAGTCACCATCTGCAGTGATTTTGGAGCCCCCCAAAATAAAGTCTACCACTGTTTCCATTGTTTCCCCATCTATTCGCCATGAAGTGATGGGACCGGATGCCATGATCTTAGTTTTCTGAAATGTTGAGCTTTAAGCCAACTTGTTCACTCTCTTTGACTTTCATCATGAAAGTGACCTGAGTGGGCAGACAGGAAGGCCCAGATCAGTGCCTGAGCCCCTGGAGGGAGCCGGCTGGTCTGAAGGAGGCGCCCAAGGGCCGAGGAAGCCGCAGATGGCAGGAACAGAGCTGAGCAGGAGACCGCCCCGTGCGTGGCTGCGAGCCGGGCCCGCAGAGACCACCTGAAGATCCAGCATTTCCCCAGAGTCGCCGTGGCAGGCGTCCTTGTTCTGTTCCTGTTATCGTCATCATCGTCATTGTCGCGTCCTCCCCCACCCCCACGCCATCACAAAGCCAATTCAGGGGAGCGCTGCTGATTATCTTCTTTGATTATTTTTCCCTTTCCCGTACCTCTCTTCTTCTTTTCTTGAGATATATTTTATCACCCTTTTAAAAATGTACAACGCGGTGCCTTTTAGTATATGCACAAAGCTGCCTGACATCACCATTCTCTAATTCCAGAACGCTGTCATCAGCCTGGAAAGGAGCCCGTACCTGTTAGCTGGCTGTCCTCCTCCCCGCAGCCCCGCCCCTGGCAACCACGATCCACTCTCTGTCTCTGTGGATCTGCCTGTCTCGGACACTTCGAGTCAGTGGGGTCACACAGCACGTGGCCTCTTATGTCTGGCTCCGTCCCCACAGCATCGCCTGGGTTGCAGCAGCACGCGTCGGCGCTTCATTCATCTCTATGCTTGAGTAATGTTCCATCGTGTGACTAGGCCGTGGCGTGTTTATCCACTCATCACCTGATGGATGTTTGGGTTTCTTCCACTTTTGTTGATTATTTTGAATAACCGCCTTTCCTTTTGAGTGGAAAAGTACAAGCAAGGCACTCCTCTCTGCAAATTTGCACTCAAAAGTCTTTTTTGAAAATTTTCTCTATTTTTATACTTTGACAAAAATAGGGCCACAACCATGCTGTCGTTAATGGCTCACAGGGGACTTTCTTCAGGGACTTTCCTTGGTTCCTGCTGGGTAAAGGGAGTGCCCCAGGCAGGACTGGGGAGAGGCCGGGCAGCTGGTGGCCTCTGTTTTTCTGCCCCCTCCCCAACACCATCACCTTCCTCCTTATCACTGACCAGCAATGTCAGGGGACCCTGCAGCTGCTGCGTACCCAGCCCTGGGCTTCCCTTCCCTTCATGCATGCATTCGTTCAGTGTCCACTCAATACCATGGTGAATGCAGCCGGCAATGCCCTGCCCTTGTGGACGATTACACAAGGATACAGGGAGGATACAGGCAGTAAAAACAAAGAAATATGCTTCAGGCCGAGGATAAACAGTAGAATAACGGGGAGAAAGGGGCAGGAGGGCTGTTTGGGGGAAGTGATCTGGAAAGGCTGCCTGGCCGGGTGACAAAGGGCCAGAGGCTGAAGGGGTGAGGACCCGGCCTCGGGAACATCTTGGGGAAGCAGAGTCCAGCAGGGAAGACGGCAGGTGCAAAGGGCCTGAAGCAGGAGTGTGTGTGCCGGGGTTTGCAGCTGGTGCAGTTGGAGGATGGGGAGTGGCCAGGGTCCTGTGGACCACCGTCAGGGCTCTGCTTTTCCCTGGGGTCTGATGGGAAGGCAGCATGTAGCTGAGCACAGGAGAGGGCAGAGAGCTGATGAAAGCTGTCAGACCAGCACGCTGGCTGATGGAGGTGGGTGGGGAGGACCTAGGCGTCCTGAGCGGGACGATGGGGATGCAGAGGGTGGAGAGATGGTCAGATCTGGGCTGGGGTTTGGAGGGGAGTCGGCGGGACTTGTCTGTGGAGTGGAAGTGGGGCGAAAGAAACAGAGGCGCCAGGGCCCCCAGAGCTGGGCCAGGCGACAGGGAAGTGGGTGACGCAGGTCCCTTCTGTCCCTTCCTGCCTGCACGCCTCCTCACTCTGACACACCGTGGGCCTCACGCACCAGCGCCTTCCTCCACGGAGCCTCTGTCTCCACCGAAGGGCCGCGGTGCCTCAGCCGCAGCACTCGTGGGGAAGAGTGATGAGAAGCGGGAGCTGCGGGGAGGTGAAGGTGGATAAGGCCCCGCGTCTCCCTCAGGAAGCTTCCACCTCCCTCTTGCAGGGGAGACGGGGACCGGGGCCACCCCGTGCTTTGTATATTTCTCTCGCTGAACTTGTAAAGTTTTCCAGGTTGTGGGGGAGATGGGCACGTGACAGTGGGCGAGGTGAGTCCATTCACGATGCCACAGAAGTGACCCAGAGGAGGTGAAGACAGTCCCCAGTCCTAGTTATATCTTCTTAAAACACCCTGGGGTCCAAAGCCTGGGAGCCGGCCCTGTCCCTCTGCCCCCTCCTCTGTGCGCGTGCGTCCCCTCACTGGGCCCTCGGAGATGAGCGCGTGACCCTTGGCGGGGGGATGACGCCGGCAGAGGCCCCGACTCCGGGGAACAGTGACTGAAAGGTCACCACTATTTTTGCCACACACGGTAGAATGTGTGCTCACCCCAGCCCAGCCCAGCCGTCCGCTCCATGGACGTGTCAGGAACACAACACAGGCCTCCAGACTGGTCAGCCCGGGGACAGGGAGGGAGCCGACCACGTGGGGTGCTGGAGCAGGATACAGGGCCCCCCTGACTGCCCTCTAGGCCAAGCCTGACCCCAAGCAGGAAGGAAGTGGCCAGCTCTGCGCTTCCCCCAGACCTCAGGTTTGGAAGGCTACCCCAGATTCCAGTGAGCATGGGGATTTTGGCCATCTGGAGACAGGGGCAAGGTTTGGGAGCATGACTGAAATCCCCCCAGTGGCTTCGAAGGAAGAGGTGCCAGCCCCGAGGAGCCCCCAAAGCCAAGTCCCCAGTCTGGAAAGAAAGAAAAGACAAGCTAAAGACGCCTTCTTCATAGAGGCCCCGTCCGTGCAGGGGAGCAGGTGGCCTGAGGTCCCGGGGGTTTCCAGGAGTCATCTGGGGTGTGCGGGTACAGGGGGCAGGGGGCAGAGACTCTGATGGGAGCGGCAGGTGAGCCCCAGGCCCCCGTCCTGCTGGCAGAGGAGAGCCCTCGCCGGGGCCGGGCGGTGAGTCACGCCCGCTCAGTGAGCATGCTGAGATCTGCTGTGCCTCAAAGCAACAGCCCCTGCTCGGATCAAAAGGAACGAAGATGGATGGGAACGCTGTAAATAGGCCAGAGCCACCAGGCTGCCCCCGGGAGGCAGTGGGTGTGGTGGGCACCTCCCTTCCTGGTACCCACAGAGCTGAGGAACCCCGGAGCCCGCTGACACCGGGGGCCCGCCGCCACCTGCTGCAGGGGCCTGGGGGTGGGGGGCCGGGGAGGGACCGTTGGCAGGGCGTTCGGCTCCTGCAAGTTTCGACTTCTGTCAAAACTGGGTACTTGGTCGTTTTGCATGATTCAAGGCACACGTGCTTCTCTGTCCACAAAATTCACTTATTCACGAGGGCAGCCAGAAAAATGACGGCGGCCAGCTCTTCCCAGCCTCTCACCTCTGCGGAATGGACCGTGGGGGTTGCTGGAGAAGGAGAGTGGACAGGACAGGGAGCGTGGGGCAGTGAGTCAGGGGGCACGGCGGTGCCCTGGCTGTGGGCTTGGGCAGGTCCTTTCTCTCAGCCTCCTCCTCAGTCTCCTCGTCTGTGAAATGGGTGCATCCATTTCCTGCGGCCATGTAACAACACCCCACAAACTTAGTGGCTTAAAACAACACACATTTATTACCCTACAGTCTGGGGGTCAGGGGTCCACAGGGGTCTCCCGAGGCTGTGGTTGACATGTCAGCAGCGCTGCGTCCTTCCAGAGGCTCCAGGGGGGGAGAACCCGCTTCCTGCCTTTCCCACCTTCTGGAGACCACCCGCATTCCTTGGCTCACGGCCCCTCCGTCCGTCCACAGCCAGCGATGGCCTCTCTCACGCTGAGTCACAGACACTGGCTCTCCCGTCCCCCCTCCACCGTGAGGTTTCCTTCCAATCACACTGGAGCCGCCGGGATAATCCAGGGTCGTTTCCCATCTCAGCCACTGGGTCCACCTTCCGCCGTAGCTCCTGTTGCAGCGTGACCCGAGTCTCAGGTTTGGGAGAGTAGGAGGTGGGCGTCCAGCGGGGGGCTGTCCTGCCTGCCACGCAGGGCTGGCGCTGGGGCTCCTGCGGGGAAGCCTCCGCTCACACCGCCTGCGAAAGGGTGAGAACCAGGCGGTGCTGGCAGCAGAAGCCAAAGCATCAGGTCATCAACAGCCTCGCCCACCCACGCGTCCTCGGGAGGACAGGGGCCTCTGATCCAGGGTGGAGGCTGGGAGCCTTCCCAAAGGACCCCACTGTGACCCCCAAGCCCACTCCTATAGATTTGTTTCCTGGAGCCAAGACGGTGGGGAGGGCGCTGCATCTCATCTGGGCTGCTGAGGGCCTGCCCTCTGCCCAGCCCTGTGCTGGACGCAGGCCCCACTTACTCAGATGTGCTGGCCTGCCCTGGCCGAGGCCTGCCAGGCAGAGAGACACTCCCATGTACTCGTTAAAACACTGTCAGATGAGACTGAGGGGCAGGGTCACTCCAAAGAGAAAGTGTTCTCTCCCTCTTAGGAGGGGGAAGGTCTGAGAAAAGGGCAGCTGGGCTTTGAAGCATGAATAGGAGTTCACCAGGTAAATGGGAATGTGGAATTCCAGCCAGAGGGAGAAACTTACACAAAAGCATGAAAGAGGCGGAGAGCATCGTGTGTGTTGGGGGAGAGTGGAGAACATACGACATTCAGTGCTACTGAGGGGTGGGAGATGAGGCCTCAGAGGTGGGCAGGGATGGGATGAAGGAGTCTGGCCTTTCGCTGCAGGTGAGAGGGATTTTAAGCTGTGAAAGGACATGGCCAGGTGCGCGTTTTAGAACAGCAGTGGCCGTGAGAGAAGCAGGATCACTTGATGAAACGTGGTGCCCGCTGTGAGGTGGTGCCCAGGGAGCGTGGCTGAGGGTACAGGTCCCCACCCTGAAAGGGGTGTGTCCACACTCACACACGGGGCCCTGGCAGGAGCAGGTGCCAGGTGGGTTGTCCCCACACCCTAGCCGAGAGTCTCCTGGTGACAGGGACGAGGCCACCTGCCCCATGACAGCCAGTCCCCCGGAGCCCTGCTCTCTTATCTGTCTCCTAGACAGAAATTCCAGCATTTGAGAGTCACTCCTTTGACTAGCACCTTGGCTCACTGGCGGGCTGTGGAAGGTAACTCGTGGAGAGGCCAGCTTGCCGGGGATGGACAGAGAGCTGGGCGCAGCAGAAGCAGCCTGGGGGCATCCGCTCCTGCCGCCCTCCAGCCGTGTGCCCGGGGAAGAGGGTGCTCTCGGTTCTGCTTCAGTAAAGGGGGCGACATGACGTCTAGTTCGGCTTTTGCGCACCTCACTGAGCGCTTCCGCTGCTCGGCTCCCTGAGCCTGGCGGTGCTGCCTGGTGGGGAGCCTCACCCCGTGGAAAGGGGCTCAGAGGCCAGGCGGCCCGTCAAGGCCCTCGCTGGCCCCTTCACCTCGGGCAACTCCGGAGCCCACAGGCCCCTCAGAGAGCTTTGCACACAGCCCCGGGGGTGAGATTCCGCCCTGCTCACCCTCTGCGGGCTCCGCGTGAGCCAGGCGCCTGTGTCTCCAGTCAGGTTTCCCACAGGAAGGTGGGCGAGCTGCCATCTGGGGAACCAGCCGCAGCCTGAAGCCCCCACCGCCCGAGAGGAAGACGAGCGTGTCCTTCGGGAGACGGCGAGCTGGGTGTCCCGTCTGAGGACCGGCGGCAGGAATTGGAGGAGCCAGGATGCGCCCAGGCCCTCAGGCTGCCTCCCTCTCCCCGGCTCGGGACGGGGTCTCTCCTGGGCCTCCCCCTGCCCCTTGCTGTGGGGGCACGGCGCTCCCTTCCGTCCTGAGCGCACAAGTGCAAGTGTGTGTGAGCCCAGTCGTGTCCGACTCTGTGCGACCCCCTGGACCGGACCCGCCAGGCTCCCCCGTCCCTGGGACTCTCCAGGCAAGAGCACTGCAGCACGTTGCTATGCCCTTCCCCAGGGGAATCTTCCCAACCCAGGGACTGAACCCATGTCTCCTGAGTACCCTGCGCTGGCAGGCGGGTTCTCTACCACTAGTACCCCCTGGGAAGCCCAAATACCTGTGAAAGAAAGTGAAAGTGAAGTCTCTCAGTTGTATCCGACTCTTTGCGACCCCGTGGACTGTAACCCACCAGGCTCCTCCATCCATGGGATTCTCCAGGCAAGAATACTGGAGTGGGCTGCCATTTCCTTCTCCAGGGGATCTTCCCAACCCAGGGATCAAACCTGGGTCTCCTGCACTGCAGACAGACACTTTACCGTCTGAGCCACCAGGGAAGCCAAATACATGTACACACACACAAATACACACATACACACTCAGCCATATACAAACACCTATGCGCAAATAACCGCACAAACACACAGACACACACACACACAGATACGCACACACACAGAAGCACACACACACACACTCCCCGGGCCACCAGGCCCCAGGCCACTGCTGACTTCAGCTCCTGCAAGATCCTGAGGACAGAGATAAGAAGTACACTAACCAGTCACCAGACTAACCAGTCACTTATCTGGCCAAGACATCACAGAGTGCTGAGTCCGAGAAGGCCGGCCTGCCTCCGGAAGCTGGGCTGCCGTGGGGTGTAGCCGGGGGCACCCATGAGCATGTCTGGGATGCAGAGGGTGCAGCTGGGCCAGGCGTGGCAGGAGAGGGGCTCGGGGTAGAGGTGTGAAGGGGGCACCCCCAGATCCTCTGGGGATCTGGGGGTCTCTGCACCCTCTGTGCCAGTCAGGAGGGAGCTGCAGGGCACGATGAGTCGTGGGACGGAGCCCGGGGGTGGCAGGGCTGGTCAGGGGAGGCCCTTGGGGGAGGGGATGCCCTGGCTGGGCCTGAAATGCCCGGGGAAGAAGCTGGGCAGAAAAAAGCTCCAAGAGGCAGCAGGACTGAGACAAGGGGCCCGGGGGCCGCACAGAGCCAGCAGCCCTCTCTTGCCCTGCCTGTCGGCCTGTGACTCAGAGCCTCGGGCCGACGAAACTTCTCTCTGCCTGACAGGCCAGTTTGGGGTGTCCCTGGGACAGCCCCACTCCCTCAGCAATCCAGTTTGTCCCCACCCGCCGAACCCCCACCAGGTGTGAGCCCCACGTGGCGATGGGGGCCCTGTGCTCACCACCCGCCTTCAGCACAGCGGGGTTTTGAGAGCTCAGGAATCAGGACCATAGGGTTACCCGCCCCCACGGCTCGCCCCATCCCTGGAGAAAGCAGTGGGGACAGCTTCAGGGAGAAGAGGAGAGGCTCGGGGCGTCCCCAGTGCAGCCCCCTGGATCTTAGGAGCATCCGCGAGTGTCAGCCTCGCAGGCTGAGCCCCCGAGCGGGGCTGGGGAGGGACCCCCACGAGCCGCGGGGTCCACAGAGGCTAGCAGCCCATCCTGATGGCAGGTCCCTGCTGGACCCTGGCCTGGATGAGCTCTGCCCAGTTACCTGCGTCTAGGGGTGAGCTCTGGGTGCCCGGGGATGCCAGGCTCGGCACAGTGTGATCCAGGCCAGGGCGGCCCTTCTCTCCGGGTCCGTCTGGATCATAACCTGGAGGGGGAGATGGCCTCTTGGAGGAGAAAGGGAGCCGGAGCACGCAGGGAGCCTGGGGCAGGAGGGAGCCCATTCCAGAAGGTTCTGCCCATCTTACCGTTGGGATGGAGGCGGGCCGCGGGGAGAGCTGGGGCACCCCGGGTGCAGGGGGGAGGCGGCAGACGCCCCCAGCTCTGGGCAGCACGGGCCACACCCGGCTGGGCAGAGCTTTGGCTTTTCTGAACCCAGACCACTGTCCTATTTTTGCGTGAAGGGTGGACGTGGTAACAGACTGGGGCTCTTCTGGGAACCAAGAGCGGGCTGGACACCACACTCCGGGATCCGAAAAATCTCCTTCTCCTACGCCTCACCACACAGAGAACCGGCAAGTTCTGTCTGTGCTGCCCCACTTCCAGGCGTCCTCGGGAGCCCCCCACCACGGCACAGAGTGGGCTCCGGACAGGGGAGGGGGGCGGTGAGGAGGGAGGGGCGGCGGGCGGGGGAGGGGGCAGTCCCAGACCCTCAGCCCCTCCCCTCCTCCGTCCGCTGCTCCCCGTGTCTCCGGGCGTTAAGCGGATCCTGAGACTGGGTGACCACCTCCCCGCCTTGCAGTCCAGCACGCCCTAGAGGACCCCATGCCCGGCTGTCCGGGCTCCCACCAGCGTTGGCAGGCGGAAGCTGGTTTCCTGCTGACCCCGCCTGGCCCCCGTTTGCCCTTCAGCTTTGGCCCCGCGTCCTCCTCCTGCATGACCGCCGCTGTCCCCGGCTTGAGCCGTCAGCCTGCCACCGGCCGAGTGCCCGGCCCGCCCCACCGGCCTCCCAGCTCCGGGTCCCGGGAGCGCCCGGCCCCACGGCCTCCCCGCCCCTCTGAGCACACTGACCACGCACAGGCTGACACCGCCGTGGATTCCGATCTGGATCTGAAGGAGCTTTGCGGCTCCCTGAGCATAGAGGGTGCGGGAGGTACGGTGGCCGGGTGGGGAGTGGAGCGCACCCTGGCCCGGAAGAAACGGCGCTGGAAGGACAGGCTGGAGGCGCGGGCCCTCCGCAGCCGGACGGCCCTCCCTGCCTCGCCGTCCTCCCGCTCGGCGTGCCCCCGCGGCCTTCACTCCCTTCTCAGCCCGTCTTCTCCACTCCTCCGTGCACCCGGCAACCAGCCGCAGCTCCTGCACTCAGCGCATCTCAGGTGAACTCGGCAGCTGATGCTGACGCCAAGACTCACATTTCTAATCCAGCTCCTGAGCTGGCCTGGTTCAGATGACGCCTCCAGCCTGAGGGAGGCATTAGCATCAGGCAGGGTCACAGGGGTCCCCAGAGGTGTCCGGCCAAGCGATGAGTGGTAAGCAGTGCCCGACACCGCCAAGCTGGGCGTCCTGACCCGGGGACTGGGCCCCTCCGTCTCCCCGGGGCGCAGCGGCAGACCAGTGACACCTGGCCAGCCTTCTTCACCCTCCCTGTGTCCGTGTATCCGCAATGTGACTTTCCACCACGAATCAGCAGTGGCCTATGACTGGTTTTGGCCAGTAGAATATGGCATAAACCACTCCATGCTCGTCTGAGCCTGGGCCTTAAGGGTCCCGTGCATGTCTGCTCCCTCTCAAGGTGCTGGGGCTTCCCAGCTGGTGCTAGTGGTAAAGATCCTGCCTGCCAATGCAGGAGACATAAGAGATGCAGGATCAACCACTGGGTCGGGAAGATGCCCTGGAGGAGGGCACAGCCACCCACTCCAGTACTCTTGCCTGGAGAATCCCTTGGACAAAGGAGCCTGGCGGGCCATAGTCCATAGGGCTGCAAAGAGTTGGACGCTACTGAAGCAACTTAGCACGCAAAGCTCTGCAACCCTGGGAATGGGCCTCCGAGGTGGGGAGAGAGCAGAAGGCCAGAGAGGAGCCCTCTGCCGAAGCCTCAGCGCCCAGCCCAAGGGGAAGGTCACACAGCCTACCCTGTGGACATGCCAACTCCAACCAGCGGAACCGGCCAGCCGGCCTATAGATTCAGGAGGAATAAGAAGTGGTTGTGTTTTAAGGCAACTATACTCCAATAAAAATTAATTAAAAAAAAAAGGAGTGGTTGTGGTTGCAGCTCCCAAGCTTGGGGGAGTTTTGTTGCACGGCAACAGCTCACTGATACAGGCACTGTATGGACTGGCTCTGAGGTCACACAGTAGAAACAGGAGCCAGGAGCAGATCTCAGAGAAACAGGATCTCACTGCAACTCCAGTCGACCCAAATGTGGCCATGGCCCCAGAGGAGGAGAGGGGCCACAGTGGCTCAGACACAGTCTGAGTGTCTCATACAGAGACCTGAGCTCAGACACAGAGTCTGCCAGGTGGCAGTCAGTCTCCAAAGATGGCCTCCAACGAGCCATGGCCCCTGGCCTTCCCCTCCTAGCTTAGTCCCCGCCCCACAGGGTAACTCTGAAAGGGCCCTCTGTTGTTGAGTCGCCAAGTCGTGTCCGACTCTTTGCGACTGCCCGGACTGCAGCACACCAGGCATCCCCATCCTTCACCATCTCCTGGAATTTGCTCAAACTCCTATCCATTGAGCCAGTGATGCCATCCAACCATCTCATCCTCTGTCATCCCCTTCTCCTCCTGTCCTCAATCCTTCCCAGCATCAGGGGCTTTTCTAATGAGTCGGCTCTTTGCATCAGGCCGCCACAGTACTGGAGCTTCAGCTTCACTGATACAGCTCCTTTTCTTCTTGATGGGTCTGAATGGATTTTCCTGTCGGTTTTCCAGATCAGTCTGTCGGTTTCCTGACTTTTCCTGTTGTTACGCCTCCCCCATCCGTGTCACGGAAGCACCAAGGCTGGAGACCGCATGGACAGCCCTGGTCCCCACCCAGAGGAGGTGACAGCTAGGCCGGGCCCTGATGCCTGCGTCATGGTTAGCCGGGGGCAGAGGGGTGCGCCTGGGCAAGCTGGTGCAGACGTTGGCCGTCTTCCCAGGAGTCAGTGCGGCTTGCTGCCTCCCGGGCACCATCTCTGCCCAGGCAGGGCCCGGGCCCCAGGTTGGCTCTCTGCAGCGGTGTGATAGCTGTGGGCCTTGGCAAGAGCTGGAGGCCTGAATACGGGGTAAGACTGCAGAAACGTTGCACGGGAGTGGGGCAGGCCAGGCCCCAGGGGTCTCACCTCATGGGTCAGGTTGGTGTCAGGACCCCCAGCCTCAGGGTTCAGCTGAGGCACGTGAGAGGAGCACGGTCCAGAGACCAGCAGCCCACAGTGCCCCCTGCCGGCCTCCGGCTTGGTCGGTACGGTGGGCACCCCGTGGGGTGCTACCAGTCAGCGCAGGTTTCCAGTGGGCTTTCGGGTTCGCTCAGCTCTGCAAAGAAGTCATTTCAGATCCCGGGTCCCAGCAGACTTAGAGCCCATCGGCACTCAGACTTTGGCAGGTTGGCAGCCGATCAGCGGGCTGCCTACTCTGTGCGCCTGTCACTGCCAGCCCATGCTTCCAGGCCTAGCTTAAACACCGCCTCCCCAAGAAGCCTTCCTCTCCTAACCCAGGCAGAAAGCCTCCATCCTGCCTCTCATGTCCCTTCGAACCCAGGACCCCTCACCGATTGCCCATTCCAGCTTATCGTGGGGAGCAGTTACTTGTTCCTATGTTGTATTTTCTTTTCATTCATCTCTGCCAACCCAAGACCTGGTAAGTACACACGATGGGTAGATGTTTGCTAGATGGATAATGAAAAGTTGGCTAAAACTTCGAAGGTCCGATTACCTGGCACTCACCATGTGGCAGGCACTGTCTTAAATGCTTTATACATACAAACTCACTGACTCCTCACAAGACCCCTGGTTCTGTTTGATCTGTGTGAACAAATCACACAGATCACACAGGTTGGAACAGGTTTGGAAACTCAGGCACAGAGAGGCTCAGCCACTTGTCCAGAGTCACACAGCCTGGAGGCAGCAGGGCCAGGACCCAGGTCCAGGCGGTCCCTCTCCGGCGTCTGTGCTCTCAGCCCCAGGCCACGCGTCGTCACTCCAGGGGTGCAGTGGGGGCACCAGGGACCGGGCGGCAAAGGCACGAGGCGAGGGCCCACAGCCAGCGGCCAAACAACCCTCCCGCCTCCTGGTCTGACCCTTCCTGCCTTAAGACAGGAGCCCAGGGCCTTGGGCTCCAGGTTGCTCCCCATTCACTACACTTCCTCGGAGGCGCCAAGCAAGCTCTCCCCCAAGAGGCAGAGCCGGTCTGGGCCTCTCCTCCCTTCTCCTGGTAACAGCTTTGCCCGTGGGCATCCTGTGGGCAGAGGGGCAGCGAGTTTGAGGGTTTGGGGTGTGTTCAGGGCATGCTGCTGGGTTCAGCCTTTGGGTGCAGGAAGGGCTGCTGGATGGAGGCTGCTGAGCACGGCCCCGGCCTCCAGACCACGGGAGGAGGCAGGGAGGACCTGGGTCGTGACCCGGCACTGGCACAGTTGAGAGAGACCCCCACCCCGAAGATGGACTGTGGGGTGGACACTAAGCCCTTCGTGAGGACCCCCCATGAGCTCATCTAACCCTAAGCATCTTCTAAAAGCCCCGTCTCCTAACGCTACCATGCTGGGATGAGGGATTCGGCACAAGAATTTGGGGAGGGAAGAAAACAGAACTAGTCCGTGACATCTGCTCAAAAAACAAGAGAAATGTTAAATGTTAAATGTCAAATGTTAAATTTAAAAAGATGTGCCACTTTACACCGTCAGGATTGCTGCCACTATTTAGGAAAAGAAAACAAAGGAAAATAACGTTCCACTGGTGTGCATGGGAAGGAATCGGGACCCCCAGGAAGCGCTGGTGGACGTGCACTGGGGTGCAGCCTCTGCGGGACAGTCTGGCAGCTCCTGAAAAGGCAAAGCTCACAATTACCACACGGCCCAGCAAGTCCATGGGCTCCCGGGTGGCGCGGTGGAGCAGAGCCCACCTGCCAGCGCAGGACACGGGGAGACATGGGTCTGATCCCTCAGTCGGGAAGATCCCCTGGACGAGGGAATGGCAACCCACTCCAGTATTCTCGCCTGGGAAATCCCATGGACAGAGGAGCCTGGCGGGCTACAGTGCATGGGGTCACAAAGAGTCGGACACGACTGAGCGCACACGCACACATATATTCCCTAAGAATTGAAGGCACCCATGTTCATAGCAGCGTTGTTCACAGATGACGGAAGGTGGAAACAACCCAAGTTCCACTGATGGTGAATGGGTAAGCCAAGTGCGGTCTCTGCATACAATGGAATGTCATTCAGCCTGAAAAAGAAGGCCATTCTGACACCTGCTGCCACGTGGATGGAGTTTGAGGACCTTGTGCTCAATGGAATCAGCCAACACGGAAAAGGTAAATGCCGTATGATTCCACTTACTGAAGGTCAAACAGGAGTCAAATCCACAGAGAAAGAAAGACGATGGTGGTGCCGGGCTGGGGAGGAGGACGGGGAGGGGGTGTTTAGTGGAGAACAGAGTCAGTTTTGCAACACGAGAAACGTTCTGGACGTCGGTGGTGGTGACGGCCGCGCACCAACATTGCTGAATCGTACGCCTAAGAACGGTTAAAATGGTAAATTCTGTGTTACGAATATTTTACCACAATAAAAGTTCTATGCATAGGTGGGAAAATCTATAAGTATTGGCTATATAAAGTGATAAAACTACATTCTCATCATGCTTTATGTAAAGGAAGATTTAAATAGATACATGTCACTGTTCTGACTTTTCCCCAAAGTACAGAGTAGGTGGGGCTTGGGGGGAAGTTACCGTAGGGAAACCTGCCAGCCACACCTCAGCCCGGTGAGCAAGGTCGACGGCACAGTGGCCAAGGCATCTGCCCTGATGGGACGGGCCGGGGGCGCTTCACCTCTGTAGTCTTCCCCCCAAAACCCAGGACCCCAGTCCAGTCCTGAGAAAAACACCTGGCAAATCCCAGGCAAGGGGCCCCCTGCAAAGTTCCTGGTCAACACCCCTCAGGACAGCAAAGGCCATCGAAACAAGCGCAGTGGGAGAGACTGTCAGAGCCCGAGGAGCTAAGGAGATGCGGTGACTGACGTCGTGAGGGATCCTGGCGGGGGGTGCGGGAACAGAGAAAGTGTATTAGATAAAAGTAAGGCTCTGGAGAGTGGCTTCTCAGTGAAGAACACTGGCTCACGGGTAAAGAACAGAGCTAAAGATAGTGGCTAAAAAGGTAAAGATAGTGCTCGGCGGTAAAGAATCGCCTGCAGTGCAAGAGACGCAGGTTCCATCCCTGCATGGGAAAGATCCCCTGGAAAAGGAAATGGCAACCCACTCGTTTTCTAGCCTGGGAAATCCCAGGGACAGAGGAGCCTGGAGGGCTACAGTCCATGGGGTCGCAGAGTCGGACACGGCTTAGTGACTAAACAACAAGGCTCTGGATAAAGTCTGGACTGGAGTGATCAATGACACATAGATATCGGTTCCCTGGTAACAAAATAACGTAAGATGTTAACATAAACTGAGGCTCCAATACTTTGGCCGCCAGATGCGAAGAGCTGACTAATTGGAAAAGACCCTGATGCTGGGAAAGACTGAGGGCCGGAGGAGAAGGGGGCGACATGCGATGAGATGGTTGGATGGCATCCGACTCAATGGACATGAATTTGAGCAGACTCCGGGAGACAGTGAAGGACAGGGAAGCCTGGCGTGCTGCAGTCCACGGGGTTGCAGAGAGGTGGACGCAACTGGACCACGAGATGCTAACTGGGGAAGCCGAGTGTGGGTATGAGGGAACTCTGAACTGTCTTTGCAATTTTTTCTGTTAACCTAAAACTTTTCTAAAATAAAAAGTTTACTAAAAAAAGCCATTCTCCAGTCAGGCCTCCCTCCCTCCTGGGAGAGGGTCCTGCCCCTTCCTGGACCCCTCTGGCACTCAGGGCGGCATGGGGCTGTGCTGACCAGTCTCCCTGGAGGATGAGTCCAGTGAAGGCTCCTGGAAGCAGTCCCCCTGCGCAGAGGGGGCCTCTCCGCAGCCTCTGCCACTCGAGGCCGTGTTCTCTGAATGTAATGTTCTGGGCTCACCGTTCCTCCTTTGCATATGCAGCGGTATAACCTTCCGGTGGAACGCGAGGCTGTCAACAGTCCAAGGCTGATCCGACGCATTTCCTTCCCAAGAGACGAGTTTTGTTTGTCTGTTTTAACCTGAATGTCCGAAGGATTTTATTTTCTTTCGCTTTGAAGTTTCATTTACTTTGTCTCACAGTTAGTCACCATCCCAGGTTAATTTTCCTGGTATAAGACGTGCTCTTTCAATGCGTCATCCAAGGTTATTCATTTGTCTTAAATTTCAGAATCTGCTTTCTGGAATTCTGGTTCTGATGCTTGCTCTGGGCCACTGATCTGGTTCTCTTCTCTGGGGACTCCTGTAACCAGTCATTTATTAGGCCGTTTAACCCACTCCAGTGCTCATGCCTGGAGAATCCCAGGTACGGGGGAGACTGGTGGGCTGCCATCTACGCGGTCGCACAGAGTTGGACACGACTAAAGCGACTTAGCAGCAGCAGCAGCAGCAGCCTGGTGTCCACATCTCTCATTCTCTCTCAAAGCCTTTTATATCTTCATCATTCCTTTTTGACTTAAAAAACTTTCCTACTTCCGATCTTCTATTTATCTCCAGGCAGTGTTCTTTCTGTTTACTCCTTCTTGAGTCCCTTTTAATTTCGCCTTCCATTCCCAGAATTATTTTTTCCTTTTATTGGGCTGGCTAAAAGATTCATTTGAGTTTTTTCCATAAGGTAATATGGAAAATCCCCAATGAACCTTGTGGCCAACCCAATATTTCTAACTATTCCCTGAGCCTTTCAACTCGCAAATTGTCTATTTCTCCAGTCACTTATTTTCTGCTAAAAAAATAAAATAAAAAAAGTTGCACATGAATTAAAATTAACTCACGTGTAAAAGAAAAAGAGACGTGAGGTGAATTGTGTTGTTCTTTCATGATTTCTATCATCTTTCTTAATTTGGGGGCCTCATTTTGAAATCCTAGGCTGCAGTTTTCATCTGTTCTGTAGGCATGTCTCTCTCTCTTTCTTTTTACATGTGAATTAATTTTAATTCACGTGCAACATTTTAAAATTTCATTTTCTTAGCCTCACGGTGGGGCTTGCGGGGATCCTAGTTCCCAGACCAGGGACTGGACCTTGGCCCAGCAGTGCAAGTGCGGAGTCCTAGCCCTGACCTCCAGGGAGCCCCGGCGGGCACAGCTTTGTGATGCCCGTCCCTGTCTCGTCGCGGCGCAGTCTGCCAGCATTAGGCCCTAGCCACGTCTGACTATTTACATTTGAATTAATTAAAATGAAATGCCGTTACACACGCAGCTTCTCATTCATACCAGCCACATCTTAAATGCTCATTAACCTCGTGTGGCTACTGCCTGGGGCTGCAGTGTTTCTAGAAAGTTCTACCAGACAGAGCTGGTCCGTAGGATCCTAACTCTCCGCCTCGCTCCTTTTCTTATAATAACTCTGGATATTGTCAGGTGACCTCCTCCAGCCTCAGTTCAGTTCAGTCGCTCAGTCGTGTCCAACTCTTTGTGACCCCATGAATCGCAGCACGCCAGGCCTCCCCGTCCATCACCATCTCCTGGAGTTCACTCAGACTCACATCCATCGAGTGAGTGATGGCATCCAGCCATCTCATCCTCTGTCGTCCCCTTCTCCTCCTGCCCCCAATCCCTCCCAGCATCAGAGTCTTTTCCAATGAGTCAACTCTTCGCGTGAGGTGGCCAAAGTACTGGAGTTTCAGCTTCAGCATCATTGCTTCCAAAGAAATCCCAGGGCTGATCTCCCTCAGAATGGACTGGTTGGGTCTCGTTGCAGTCCAAGGGACTCTCAAGAGTCTTCTCCAACACCACAGTTCAAAAGCATCAATTCTTCGGTGCTCAGCTTTCTTCACAGTCCAACTCTCACATCCATACATGACCATTGGAAAAACCATAGCCTTGACTAGATGGACCTTTGTTGGCAAAGTAATGTCTTTGCTTTTGAATATGCTATCTAGGTTGGTGCGGGGAGCAAGCTCCGCCCCGGCAAAGGTCATGAGGAAGGAGGCTTGGCATATGCAAAGGTGGGATCAAGCCTCAGGAGTCTCCCTGGAAATGCTCGAGCATTTACCCCCAAAACCAGAGTCTGCCTACTTTCTGCTTTGTGCTCTCACCTACACCTCTGACTTTATGGGGGGCTGTCCCCCACTACCTCTCTCTGAAAAAAGAGTTAGCTTACAGCTCCAGTTAATAATTCCTGGGTGTGACAGTGTTTCAACCTACAAACTCCTTTGGAAGTCCTCTAGCCTGCCTGAATAAGTTTTTCTGGCCAACATGTGATTGTTCAGAGCCTCCCAACTGTGAGAGGCAGGAGATGTTCTAAACTGTCTAAACACAGATTCCTTTGAGTAGTTAAAAGATTGATTAGAAATTGTATTGGTGAAGGGATTTTCACTTATTGGGCCAATGTTTGCTGCTAAGTTTCCATATCCCTTACCTGCTGTGTCCCTGGCAGTGTATTGATTAATATAATTGGTGTAAGTAGTAGCTTTAATGTTTGTAACCTGGGACCCTTGAGTTAATTCTTTTTCTTGTTATAGCCCACCACACCTTTGCTCTGTAGGAATGCAACTTTATCTAATGCTTTTGGAGGGTGGCTCCTGACCAATTACCTTTAGAGAAAAATAAGTTTTCTGAAGAAAGGGTCTTAAAATGTTAACAGGCCTCCGGGCCAGAAGATGATGCAAATCACCTAAGCTTTTGCATATGATAAGTTTGCAGGAAGAAAGCCTGGCTTGCTGCATGACTCTACCCCTTCCCCCATTATCCTCTATGCATAACTTAAGGTATAAAAACTACTTTGGAAAATAAAGTGCGGGCCTTGTTCACCGAAACTTGGTCTCCCCATGTCGTTCTTTCTCTTACCTTCTGGCTGAATTATTCAGCCTCTTTTCTCCACTGAATTTCCTCACTGAGCTATCCTTATTTCAGCCTCTTTTCTCCACTGAATTTCCTCACTGAGCTATCCTCATCCTATTACTCTTTATATCCTTAATTAACGTTTAATTAAGCAATTGTTTCCTGATCTTCGCCTACGCCGTCTCTCCTTCGAATACCCTGGATCAGCTGGGGCTGGACCCCGGCAGGTTGGTCATAACTTTCCTTCCAAGGAGTAAGCATCTTTTAATTTCATGGCTGCAGTCACCATCTGCAGTGATTTTGGAGCCCCCAAAAAATAAAGTCTGACACTGTTTCCACTGTTTCCCCATCTATTTCCCATGAAGTGATGGGACCAGATGCCATGATCTTCATCTTCTGAATGTTGAGCTTTAAGCCAATTTTTTCACTCTCCACTTTCACTGTCATCAAGAGACTTTTTAGTTCCTCTTCACTTTCTGCCATAAGGGTGGTGTCATCTGCATATCTGAGGTTATTGATATTTCTTCCGGCAATCTTGATTCCAGCTTGTGCTTCTTCCAGCCCAGCCTTTCTCATGATGTACTCTGCATATAAGTTAAACAAGCAGGGTGACAATATACAGCCTTGATGAACTCCTTTTCCTATTTGGAGCCAGTCTGTTGTTCCATATCCAGTTCTAACTGTTGCTTCCTGACCTGCATATAGGTTTCTCAAGAGGCAGGTTAGGTGGTCTGGTATTCCCATCTCTTTCAGAATTTTCCACAGTTTGCTGTGATCCACACAGTCAAAGGCTTTGGCATAGTCAATAAAGCAGAAATATATGTTTTTCTGGAACTCTCTTGCTTTTTCCATGATCCAGCAGATGTTGGCAATTTGATCTCTGGTTCCTCTGCCTTTTCTAAAACCAGCTTGAACATCTGGAAGTTCACGGTTCATGTATTACTGAAGCCTGGCTTGGAGAATTTTGAGCATTACTTTACTAGCGTGTGAGATGAGTGCAATTGTGCGGTAGTTTGAGCATTCTTTGGCATTGCCTTTCTTTGGGATTGGAATGAAAACGGACCTTTTCCAGTCCTGTGGCCACTGCTGAGTTTTCCAAATTTGCTGGCATATTGAATGCAGCCCTTTCACAGCATCATCTTTCAGGATTTGAAATAACTCAACTGGAATTCCATCGCCTCTACTAGCTTTGTTCGTAGTGATGCTTTCTAAGGCCCACTTGACTTCACATTCCAGGATGTCTGGCTCTAGGTGAGTGACCACACCATCGTGATTATCTTGGTCGTGAAGATCTTTTTTGTACAGTTCTTCTGTGTATTCTTGCCATCTCTTCTTAATATCTTCTGCTTCTGTTAGGTCCATACCATTTCTGTCCTTTATCGAGCCCATCTTTGCATGAAATGTTCCTTTGGTATCTCTGATTTTCTTGAAGAGATCTCTAGTCTTTCCCATTCTGTTGTTTTCCTCTATTTCTTTACACTGATAGCTGAGGAAGGCTTTCTTATCTCTTCTTGCTATTCTTTGGAACTCTGCATTCAGATGCTTATATCTTTCCTTTTCTCCTTTGCTTTTCACTTCTCTTCTTTTCACAGCTATTTGTAAGGCCTCCCCAGACAGCCATTTTGCTTTTTTGCATTTCTTTTCCATGGGATGGTCTTGATCCCTGTCTCCTGTACAATGTCACGAACCTCATTCCATAGTTCATCAGGCACTCTATCAGATCTAGGCCCTTAAATCGATTTCTCACTTCCACTGTATAATCATTTGATTTAGGTCATACCTGAATGGTCTAGTGGTTTTCCCTACTTTCTTCAATTTAAGTCTGAATTTGGCAATAAGGAGTTCATGATCTGAGCCACAGTCAGCTCCTGGTCTTGTTTTTGCTGACTGTATAGAGCTTCTCCATCTTTGGCTGCAAAGAATATAATCAATCTGATTTGGTGTTGACCATCTGGTGATGTCCATGTGTAGAGTCTTCTCTTGTGTTGTTGGAAGAGGGTATTTGCTATGACCAGTGCATTTTCTTGGCAAAACTCTATTAGTCTTTGCCCTGCTTCATTCCATATTCCAAGGCCAAATTTGCCTGTTACTCCAGGTGTTTCTCGACTTCCTACTTTTGCATTCCAATCCCCTATAACGAAAAGGACATCTTTTTTGGGTGTTAGTTCTAAAAGGTCTTGTAGGTCTTCATAGAACCGTTCAACTTCAGCTTCTTCAGTGTTACTGGTTGGGGCACAGACTTGGATTACTGTGATATTGAATGGTTTGCCTTGGAAATGAACAGAGATCATTCTGTCATTTTTGAGATTGCATCCAAGTACTGCATTTCGGACTCTTTTGTTGACCATGATGGCTACTCCATTTCTTCTGAGGGACTCCTTCCTACCCACAGTAGTAGATATAATGGTCATCTGAGTTAAATTCACCCATTCCAGTCCATTTTAGTTTGCTGATTCCTAGAATGTCGACATTCACTCTTGCCATCTCCTGTTTGACCACTTCCAATTTGCCCTGATTCATGGACCTGACATTCCAGGTTCCTATGCAATATTGCTCTTTACAGCATCGGACCTTGCTTCTATCACCAGTCACATCCACAACTGAGTATTGTTTTTGCTTTGGCTCCATCCCTTCATTCTTTCTGGAGTTATTTCTCTACTGATCTCCAGTAGCATATTGGGCACCTACTGGCCTGGGGAGTTCCTCTTTCAGTATCCTTTCATTTTGCCTTTTCGTACTGTTCATGGGATTCTCAAGGCAAGAATACTGAAGTGGTTTGCCATTCCCTTCTCCAGTGGACCACATTCTGTCAGACCTCTCCACCATGACCCGCCCATCTTGGGGGGCCCCACAGGCATGGCTTAGTTTCATTGAGTTAGACAAGGCTGTGGTCCGTGTGATCAGATTGACTAGTTTTCTGTGATTATGGTTTCAATGTGTCTGCCCTCTGATGCCCTCTTGCAATACTTGCTGGGTATTCCTCTGTGTCTTCATCCTGTTTATATTGCTGTGTTTGGGGTGGCCTTTCTGTATTCTGGAAGTTTGTGGAGTTCTCCTTATTGTGGAGTTTCCTCGCTGTGGGTGGGGTTGTATGTGTGGCTTGTCAAGGTTTCCTGGTTAGGGAAGCTTGTGTCAGTGTTCTGGTGGGTGGAGCTGGATTTCTTCTCTCTGGAGTGCAGTGAAGTGTCCAGTAATGAGTTATGAGATGTCAATGAGTTTAGAGTAACTTTGGGCAGCCTGTATATTGACGCTCAGGGCTGTGTTCCTGTGTTGCTGGAGAATTTGCGTGGTATGTCTTGCTCTGGAACTTGTTGGCCCTTGGGTGGTGCTTGGTTTCAGTGTAGGTATGGAGGCGTTTGATGACCTCCTGTCCATTAATGTTCCCTGGAGTCAGGAGTTCTCTGGTGTTCTCAGGATTTGGACTTAAGCCTCCTGCTTCCGGTTTTCAGTCTTATTTTTACAGTAGCCTCAAGACTTCTCCTTCTATACAGCACCATTGATAAAACATCTAGGTTAAAGATGAAAAGTTTCTCCACAGTGAGGGACACCCAGAGAAGTTCACAGAGTTACATGGAGAAGAGAAGAGGGAGGAGGGAGTTAGAGGTGACCCGAATGAGATGAGGGGGAATCAAAAGAGGAGAGAGCAAGCTAGCCAGTAATCACTTCCTATGTGCACTCCACAGTCTGGACTGCTCAGAGGTGTTCACGGAGTTATACAGAGAAGAGACGAGGGAGGAAGCAGACAGAGGTGGCCAGGAGGATAAAAGCGGGGAATCAAAAGGAGAGAGAGACAGATCCAGCCAGTAATCAGTTCCCTAAGTGTTCTCCACTGTCTGGAACACACAGAGATTCACAGAGATGGGTAGAGAAGAGAAGGGGGAGGGAGGAGACAGAGGCGACCTGGTGGAGAAAAAGGAGAGTCCAAAGGGGGAGAGAGCAGTCAAGCCAGTAATCTTGCGCCCAAGTAAAAATGGGTACTGAAGATTGGGTTCTTTAAAGGTACAAAATTGATATCAAATACCTAAAAGCAAAGATTAAAAACCTAGAGAAGAGGTTGGATTTTCAGAACTACAATGTTAAAGAACAGAAAAAAAGAAAAAAAAAGTCACAAAAAATATAAAATATATATATATATGCTACTGCTACTGCTAAGTCGCTTCAGTCGTATCCGACTTTGTGCGACCCCAGAGATGGCAGCCCACCAGGCTCCCCCGTCCCTGGGATTCTCCAGGCAAGAACACTGGAGTGGGTTGCCATTTCCTTCTCCAGTGCATGAAAGTGAAAAGTGAAAGTGAAGTCGCTCAGTTGTGTCCAACTCTTAGCGACCCCATGGACTGCAGCCTACCAGGCTCCTCCGTCCATGGGATTTTCCAGGCTAGTGTACTGGAGTGGGGTGCCATTGCCTTCTCCGATATATATATATGAAGTTTGCTTTAAAAAATAGGGTCTCTTTTTTTTTGCAAAGTAATAGTGGGTTATAAAAATGACATTAAGGGAGTAATAGAGGACTTAAAATTTTTAAAAATTAAAAAAAAGATAGTAAAAACAGTAAAAATATATCTAGGACTTTCTCTGGTGTTGTTGTGGGCTATGTCCGGTCAGTTCATTTTCGGCTAGTTCCTTGGTCCAGCTTATATTTCTCAAGATCTATAGGCCCCTTCCTATGTAATCGGTACTAAGCACAGGCTTTTAATCTATTGCACCCGTCACTTCCAAGACGGTTCCCTCTGTTTTAGCTTCTTCTGGTTGCTGGTCTCTTCGGTGTCTGATTTCCGCCCTGACACAAGGGGGCGCTGGTGGACACTTTTTTAGGCTCTTTTTCTGTGTACACACACTTTTGGACACAAAAAAGTGTCCTCCAGCCTGCTCTGTTACAGTTCTTGAAGCTCTCTGCCCCTACCCACTCAGCCCCAGGGGCCCAAGAACAGAGAGGTCCGTGGCCCCTCCATGCCCTCCTCCCTGTCCCCGCCGCCAGGCCCTCCCTGATTCCTACCTCGGCTCCAAAGCCCCCCCTCCGAAAAGCCTCCGGGGGCCCCTGCTCCCCCAGCGCCACTGAGCGCTCCGGCTGGCCGCTCAGGCACGGGTCTTCCGCAAGAATGACTGTAAGGGTCAGGTCTGCATGTCTGCAGAGAGCAGGGCGAGAAGGAATGAGGCCTGGCCACCGGCCTGCAAAGTAGAGAAACTGAGGCGCAGAGTGGTTGACAAACCGGCCAGGGTCACGCAGCACCTGAGACCCAGAGCCTGGATCCAGGCTTGTAGACCCAGTCTCCTCCCCAGGGAGACAGAAGGCCAGGCTGCTGAGTGGGGAGGGCGTGACCGCGTGGACCCAAGTGGTGCCCGCAAGGACTGGGAGTGGTGGAGGGGCTGGTCCAGGGGGCGGGGCGCCTGGCCCCTGCACTGCGGTTCCTGCCCACAAGGTGGCGCACTCCATCAGGCTCCGAAGCCAGGAACCCCGGTTTGTGCAGCAAGCCCCCACCGCAGGCCCGCCGACTTGGGGGTCTCCACTTGGGGTCTGGGCTCTGCCGCCTCCCTGGGGCCTGGCTAAGCCCTGCCAAGAGCCAGGGATCCTATCCTGACCCCCTCTTCTATAGGAAACACCCACTCCCTAAGGCCACAAGCAGAGACAAGCCGTCACATCTTACATTTATCCGCACACTCCCTTCACTGAGATGCTCATTTGTCATCATCTGAACATTTGCGAGAAGCTGACACAACTTCCAACAGAGGACAGCTCTGATGTAGGGTGGGCGTTCATTTTTTTTTCCTAAAAATCTGTTATTAAACTGATGGTGCATCTTACCTTGGAGAAGGAAATGGCAACCCATTCCAGTGTTCTTGCCTAGATACTCCTGTGGACAGAGGAGCCTGGTGGGCTGCTGTCCATAGGGTCGCACAGAGTCGGATACAACTGAAGCAACATAGCATGCATGCATGCACTGGAGAAGGAAACAGCAACCCCCTCCAGTGTTCTTGCCTGGAGAATCCCAGGGACGGGAGCCTGGTGGGCTGCCGCCTACGGGGTCGCACAGAGTTGGACACGACTGAAGTGACGTAGCAGCAGCAGCGGCATCTTACCTGGTAGCACTTTCAGTTCAGTTCAGTTTCTCAGTTGTGTTTGACTCTTTGCGACCCCATGGACTCCAGCACGCCAGGCTTCCCTGTTCATCACCACCTCCTGGAGCTTGCTCAAACTCACGTCCATCGAGTCAGTGACGCCATCCAACCATCTCATCCTCTGTCATCCCCTAGCACTTTAGAGTCAAGGAAATACGTGAATTACGTTTCTGGGCATCATTTGGCCAGCATTATTACCAAACTGAGAGTCTCTTGGGCTGCAAGGAGATCCAACCAGTCCATCCTAAAGGAGATCAGTTCTGAATACTCACTGGAAGGACTGATGCTGAAGCTGAAGCTCCAATACTTTGGCCACCTGATGTGAAGAGCTGACTCATTGGAAAAGACCCTGATGCTGGGAAGGATTAAGGGCAGAAGGAGAAGGGGATGACAGAGGATGAGATGGTTGGATGGCATCACTGAATCAATGGACATGAATCTGAGAAAAGTCTGGGAGATAGTGGAGGACAGAGGAGCATCCATAGGGTCACAAAGTGTCAGACACAACTTATCGACTGAACAACAACAAGTACCACATGTACTAAGTGCCTGCTGTATGCAAAGCAGTCCCCAGGGCTGCCGGGTAAACGTGGTGATTGACTCAGAATACACAGAACAATCAGACTTTCTACCTCTGGACTGGCAGGCAGACTCAGCTCTGAGCAGTGGGGTGAGGAGCCAGTGGTGGCCTTGCAGACCCTCAGCCTGGTGGCCTTGAGAGCCAGGTGGCTGCTCTGAGCCTGTGTCCTGGTTAGCAGCCCGCAAGGTCTGGTGTAACAAATACCGCAGATGAGGCCGCTTAAATATTGGGGTGTATTTTCTCACAGTCTGCAGTTGTTTAGTCAGTAAGTCGTGTTTGACTCTTTTGTGACCCCATGGACTTATAGCCCTCTAGGCTCCTCTGACCATGGGATTCTCTGGCAAGAATACTGGAGTGGGTTGCCATTTCCTCCTCCAGGGGGTCTTCCCAACCCAGGGATCGAACCTGCCTCTCCTGCATGGGCAGGCGGATTCTTTACCGCTGAGCCACCTGGGAAGCCCACAGCCTGGAGGTTAAAGATCAGAGTGTCAGCAGGCTTGGTTGCTCCCGAGGCCGCTCTCCTTGGCGTGTCGACGGCCATCCTCTCCGTGTGTGTGTGTGTGTGTGTGTGTGTGTGTGTGTGTGTCTATGTCCTGATCTCTGCTTTTTAAGGACTTCAGTCCTGTGGGATTAGGGCCCACCTTAACGACCTTATTTTAACTCAGTCACCTCTTTATTATTATTACTGTTTTTAATAAGTGTGCGTTTATTCTTGGCTGTGCTGGGTCTTCACTGCTGCACGGGCTTCTCCTGAGTTGTGCAGAGCGGGGTCCGCTCTCGAGCTGCAGCGCGCGGACTTGTCTCGTTGCAGAGCAGAGGCTCTGGGGTGCAGGCTCCAGCAGTCGCGGCCCGTGGGCCCAGGAGTTGTGGCGCACGGGCTTAGTGGTCCTGAGGCGCGTGAGTTCTTCCTAGACCAGGGATCGAACCCATGTCTTCTGCACTGGAAGGCAGATTCTTTTCCACTGAGCCACCAGGGAAGCCCCCATCACCTCTCCAATTACACCACATTCTGAGGAGTTGGGGGCTAGGACCCAACATATGAAGTCTGGGGAACAGAGTTCAGCCCATAACGGTCCTCCTCAGCAAAAGGGGTGACGGGGGTGTGGGGGTCTTGTAACATCAGGCGCCCCACTCCGGGGGCATCTGGTCCATGCCTGTACCCCCGCAAGCCCAGGGCAAGCAGTGTCAGGTAGAGACTGGGCGCCCAGTGAATTTCCTAGGATGGGCTGAAAGTCAGGGACCCGGGGCGGCCCCAGAAATCTGCCTCAACTCCCTCCCGTCTCCTGGGTGCCTCCAGCTCCCGCCTGGTCCCTGAGTCCTGGTGCTTCACCACGTGGCTTCTGCTCTGTGTCCCCTGGCGCCCGAGTCCTGGTGCTTCACCCCGTGGCTTCTGCTCTGCGTCCCACTAGGGTGAAGGGCCACGGTGTGCAACTACGTGTGAGCACTTCAACCATCGCACTTACCACTTTCATGAACAAATAGGTTCCCTTTGGGGCTTGTTTGAGGTAGATTTCTGTCATCTGTGAACCAAAGGGCTCTGACAACTACAGAGGCCGGCCAAGGGCCAGAGGTGGGGGCAGGGACACACACCTGAAAAACCCGGGTCTTTCGGCAGCTGGGTTGATGGAGACAGTGAGGGGGAAAGACAAGAAGACAACCGTGAGTGTGCGCTCAGTCACAGCGACTCTTTGCAACCCCACGGACTGTACCCGCCAGGCTCCTCTGTGCATGGGATTTCCCAGGCAAGAATACTGGAGTGAGTTGCCATTTCCTCCTCCAGGGGATCTTCCCTCTGCAAGGATTGAACCCGCACCTCCTGCATTGGCAAGTGGATTCTTTACCACCGAGTCAGCTGACAATCTCCAAGAGTACAACCACCAACAACTAAACAGTCAGACTGATAGAGGCAGGGGGTCCCCAGGGTCCTGGCTGCAAGGGAGGCTGGGACCACCTCTGGCCAGGCTGGTGGAGGGGGCCTTTGTGGAGCCGAGTCCTACAGGCTGGGTGGAGTCTGAATAAGGAAGATGGTCCTGGCGGGAACAAGGCCTGGGGGCAGGAATAGTGAGCTTGCGGTTGGGAAGATCTCGTTTGCCTGGTAAGATCCCCTGGAGAAGGGCATGGCAACCCACTGCAGTATTCTTGCCTGGAGACTCCCCATGGACAGAGGAGCCTGGCGGGCTGCAGTCCATGGCATCGCAAAGAATGGGACACGACTGAGCAACTAAGCAGGCACACACACATTTGCCTGGAAAGCAGAGAAGGGGCTAGGGAGCTGTAGGGGCAGGGTGCATTCCGGGCCAGGAAGGAGGAGGATCGGGGGTCTGGAAGCTGGGCCTGGGCCTGGCAGGGGCACTGGGCAGGAAGGCGACGCAGACCCCCCACCAGAGCTCTCAGTGCTGCCAACTGCTTGCATAGAAGCCATGCCACCCCGCAACAGACGCCACGCTTGTGCTCCTTTATTATGAGATCACTTGGTCTCCCAAGGAAATGGTAACCCACTCCAGTATTCGTGCCTGGGGTAATGCCATGGACAGAGGAGTCTGGCGGGCTGCAGTCCATGGGGTCACAAAGAGTCGGATATGACTCAAGTGACTTAGCACACCCATTCTACAGACAGGAAACTGAGGCCTGCTAGGAGCCCACCTGAATGCTTGCCTCTGACCCAGGCCTGTCAGGTCTACCTTCCTAGCATGGATGCTGGGGGAGGTTGCTGGGGGAGGATGATGGGGGAGGGTGCTGGGGGAGGATGATGGGGAGGATGATGGGGGAGGATGGGGAGGATGCTGGGGGTAGGGTGCTGGGGGAGGATGCAGGGGGAGGATTCTGGGGGCCCCAAATCCCCTGGCATTTCAATAAACACAGGATGCTGTGACCATCAGGCCTTCAGCCAGTGTAGCCACCCCCTCTCCCATGCTGTATCCTGAGGGGATTCAGACGGAGGAAATCCGGGCACCGATCTGAGATAATTAAGATGCATATCAAAGGAGTGATTTCAAAGAGACCAGACTTGCATCTTTCCTTATATAGAAAAACAGAAAAATCCTTGGTCCGACTCTTTGCCGCCCCATGGACTGCAGCACACCAGGCTCCCCCGTCCTTCACTATCACAGAGAGTTTGCTTATTCAGGTCCGTTGAGTTGGTGATACTATCTAACCGTCTCATCCTTTGTCGCCCTCTTCTCCTTTGGCCTTCAATCTTTCCCAGAATCAGGGGCTTTTCCAATGAGTCGGCTTGTCACATCACGTGGCCAAAGTATTGGCGCTTCAGCTTCATCCTTGCGATGAAGATTCAGCGTTATCTCCTTTAGGATGAACCGGCTGATCTCCTGGCTGTCTAAGGGACTCTCAACAGTCCTTCCTAGCATCACAATTCGAAAGCATCAGTTCTTCAGTGCTCAGCCTTTTTATGGTCCAACGCTCACATCCATGCATGACTACTGGAAAAACCATAACTTTGACTATACAGACCTTTTCAGGAAGTGATGTCTCTGCTTTTAATACTCTGTCTAGGTTCATCATAGCTTTCCTTCCAAGCGTCTTTTAATTTCATGGCTGCAGTCACGGTCCGCCATGATTTTGGAGCCCAAGAAAATAAAATCTGTCACTGCTTCCACTTTTTGCCCTTCTACTTGCCATGCTCTACTGTCCATGGAATTCTCCACACAAGAGTGCTGGAGTAAGCAGCCATTTCATTCTGCAGGGGATCTTCCTTACCCACGGATCGAACCTGGGTCTCTTGCGCTGCAGTCTTTACCGTTTGAGCCGCCGGAGCCCAGGCTCCGTGATTTTGGAGTCCAACAAGAGAAAATCTCTCACCGCTTCCCCTTTTCTGCCATCTATCTGCCATGAAGTGATGGGACCAGGTGCCATGATCTTACTTTTTTGAATGTTGAGTTTTAAGCCAACTTTTTCACTCTTTGCTTTCTGCCATTAAAGTGGTGTCATCTTCATATCTGAGGTTGTTGATATTTCTCCCGGCAATCTTGATTCCAGCTTGTGCTTCATCCAGCCCAGCATTTCACATGATGTACTCTGTACAGAAGTTAATAAGCAGGGTGACAGCATACAGCCTTGATGTACTCCTTTCCCAATATGGAACCAGTCTGTTGTTCCATGTCTGGTTCTAACTCTTGCTTCTTGACTTGCATACAGATTTCTCAGGAGGCAGAGATGGTGAGATGGTCTGGTATTTCCACCTCTTGAAGAATTTTCCAAGTTTTTTGTTATCCACACAGTCAAACGCTTTACCACTGTCAGTGAAGCAGAAGTAGATGTTTTCTGGAATTCCCTTGCTTTTTCTATGATCCAACAAATGCTGGCAATTTGGTCTCTTGGTTCCTCTGCTTTTTCTAAATCTAGCTTGCACATCTGGACATCACGTACAGCTAAAGCCTAGCTTGAAGGATTTTGAGCACTACCTTATTAGCATGTGAAATGAGCACAACTTTTCAGTAGTTTGAGCATTCTTTGGCATTGCCTTTCTTTGGGATTGGAATGAAAACTAACCTTTTCCAGTCCTGTGGCCACGGCTGTTTTCCAAATTTGCTGGCATATTGAGTGCAGCACTTTAAGAGCATCAAATTTTAGGATTTGAAATAGCTTAACTGGAATTCCATCACCTCCACTAGCTTGGATCATAGTGATGCTTCCTAAGGCACCTTGACTTTACACTCCAGGATGTCTGGCTCTAGGTGAGTGACCACAGCATCGTGGTCATCTGGGTCATTAAGACCTTCTTTGTATAATTCTCACCACCTCTTCTTGATCTCCTCTGCTTCCGTCAGGTCCATATTCTTATTGGGCTTTATCGTGCCCACCCTTGCATCCTTGTCCCCTTGATATCTCTAGTTTTCATGAAGAGATCTCTATTCTTTCCCGTTCCACTGTTTTCCTCTATTTCTGTGCACTGATCACTGAGGAAGGCTTTCTTATCTCTCCTCGCTGTTCTCTGCAACTCTGCCTTCAGTTGGGTGTATCTTTCTCTTCCACCCTTGCCTTTCGCTTCTCTTGTTTTCTCATCTATTTGTAAGGCCTCCTCAGACAGCCACTTTGCCTTTTTGCATTTCTTTTCCTTTGGGACGGTTTTGGTCAGCACCTCCTGTTCAAGGTCACGAACCTCCATCCATAGCTCTTCAGGCACTCTGTCTATCAGATGTAATCCCTTGAATCTATTTGTCACTTCCACTATGTAATCATAAGGGATTTGAATTAGGTCATACCTGAGCGGCCTAGTGGTTTTTCCCACTTTCTTCAATTTAAGTCTGAATGTTGCAATAAGGAGTTGATGATCTGAGCCATGGTCAGCTCCAGGTCTTATTTTTGCTGACTGTTAGAGAACTTCTCCATCTTCGGCTGCCAAGAATATAATCAATCTGATTTTGGTATCGACCATCTGGTGATGTCCATGTGTAGAGTCATCTCTTGTGTTGTTGAAAGAGGGTGTTTCTACAACCTGTGTGTTCTCTTGACAAAACTCTGTTAGCCTTTGCCCTGCTTCATTTTGTATTTCAAGGTCAGAGTTGCCTGTTAATCCAGGTATCTCTTGATTTCCCACTTTTGCGGTCCAATCCTCTATGATGAAAAAGGCATCTTTATTTGGTGTTAGTTCTAGAAGGTCTTGTAAGTCTTCATAGAACCGTTCAACTTCAGCTTCTTCAGTGTTACTGGTTGGGGCATATATCTGAATTACGGTGATGTTGAATGACCTGCCTTGGAAATGAACCGAGATCATTCTGTCGTTTTTGAGATTGCACCCGAGTACTGCATTTCGGACTACTGTTGACTATGAGGGCTACTCCATTTCTTCTAAGGGATTCTTGCCCACAGTAGTAGATAGAATGGTCATCTGAATTAAATTCACCGATTCTGGTCCATTTTAGTTCACTGATTCCTAAGACGTCAGTGTCCTCTCTTGCCATCTCCTGCTTGACCACATCCACCTCGCGTGGACCTAACGTTCCATGCTCCTAGGCGATATTGTTCTTTACAGCACTGGAGTTTCACCACGAGACGCACCCACAGCTGGGCATCGTTTCTGCTTTGGCCCAGCCTCTTCATGAGTAAACGGCCTTCCATTTTTCCCTAGTAGCATACTGGACACCTTGCGTCCTGGGGGCCTCATCTTCTGGGGTCGTATCTTTTTGCCTTTTCATACTGTTCGTGGGGTTCTCAAGGCAAGAATCCTGGAGCGGTTTACTACCCCTTCCTCCAGGTAACCATGTTTAGTCAGAACTCTGCACCGTAAGTTGTTTGTCTACATGGCCTGGCTCATAGAGGTTCTTTGAGTTACACAAGCCCCTTTGCCTTGACAAGGCTGTGATCCATGAAGAAAAAGCACTAAAATCTTTAGTTTGAGATGTCTGTTTTTGTGATTATCAGTAATCTTTTGTTGTTCATCTACTTTTTCTCTATCTATCCCCCAAACCAAAACTGGTGTATATCCTGTTGTTGTTAAGTCTCTGAGTCCTACTCTTTGCAGCCCCATGGACTACAGCCCTCCAGGTTCCTCTGTCCATGGAATTTCTGAGGCACGAGTACTGGAGTGGATTGCCGTTTCCTTCTCCGGCTAACCTTCCCGACTCAGGGATTGAACCTGCACCTCCCGCGTTGCGGGTGGATTCTTTCCTGCTGAGCCACCAGGGAAGCCCAAGGCTCCTTTCCTGACCTCTTTGGAACAAGTCCCTCAGAGGTATCTGAAAGGCTGCCATGCTAGGCTAAGTGAGTCTGCCAAATAGAACATAATTCTCGACTTTTAGGCTGTGCAAATTTTTTTCAGTTGACACTTGCCTCAGGGAATGCTTCCGGAGCACTTGAGTTGGGAGACTTGAGGACTGGATTGGAGGTGGGGAGGTGCATTAGGGCATTGGTGTGGTGTGGGGTTAGCTGTGGATTCTCGGAGGTGCCTGGAGGACTCCCGCTGTCACTGGGTTTGCAGCGGAGCAGGGGAGCTGGGCTGAAGACACATAAAGCAGATGGGACGATCAAGGCAGAGCCCAGAGGGCCCAGGGGAGGAGAGGTGGCTGAGAGGGCTGGGGGTGGGGGGGCCTGTGGGCCGGGTCTTTTGGCTCCTCCCACTCTAAGCCCCAGCAGCATTCCCCAGGTCAGGCTTGGATGAGAAATTAATTGTGGGGCCCCCTAACCCAGGATGAGGACTTGTGGTTTTGGAGGTGTGGTCCCCTCTACCTGTGAGCTAGCCAGCCTTAGATTCTGGAGGCTAGGGATGGGCAGGGTTCTCTTTGGTAGGGGGGCTTCCCTGGTGGCTCAGAGGGTCAAGAATCTGCCTAAAATGCAGAAGACCTGGGTTCAATCCCTGCACCGGGAGGATCCCCTGGAGAAGGAAATGGCAACCCACCCCAGTATTCTTGCCTGGGGAATCCATGGACAGAGGACCCTGGAGGGCTACAGTCCATGGGGTCGGGGTCGCAAAGAGGCAGACAGGCCTAGCTTTCTCCCCACCCCACCCCCATGGTCTCCCCGCAGGGAAGATGCAGGAGAGTGGAGGGTTGGTGGAGGGCATTCCTTGAATGACAAAGGTGCGACTTAGAGAAAGCAGTCCAGATCCTGAGGACAGGGAGTCCCCTCCCTCGGCATGGGGCTCAGCCCTTGCTAGGTATGCCAGCCTAGAGGGGGTGCGTGCCCGGCACCGACCCTCCCCTGCAGGCTCTAGGTTCCCTCCCCTCGTGGGCACCGTGGCGTCAGGGCAAAGGCGGTTTCCTTTGGGATGTGGTCGCCACGGGAGGGTGGCCGTCTTGGACCCAGGTCGGAACCACAGGCGGTCCCACTGCGGCTGCCCCTGGGATGCGTGGCCGGCGGACAGCGGATGAAGGGGCAGCGGCACGCGTGCCCGTGCGTGGCTGTGCCCGTGGCGTCCGCCCTATAGACTCGCGGGGCCGCGAGGCCCTGGGCGCAGGCGGCGGAAGGCCGCCCTGAGGGGCCGCTGCGCGTCCGCGTGGGTGCAGGTGGCGGGGGCGCACGTGCGCCACCCAAACAAAGGCGGCGCCGCGTGACCGCGCTCGTTCTCGCGCGCGGACCCGCCAGGGCAGGCGCGCCCCCGCGGGACCGCCGCGCCGGGGCGGGAGGGGAGAGCCAAGGCCGTGCAAGGGGGCGCGGCTCCTTTAAGGCGCGGCGCGGGGCGTGGCGCGGCGGCGCGGGGCGGGGCGAGCCGGCTCAGGTCTTGGGGCGGGGCGACGCCGGGCGGGGCGTGCCGACGCGGGGCGGGGATTAGGGCGGGGCGGCGGCTGCGCAGGCCAGGCCGGGGGCGCGCAGACTCCGCGCAGCGGGACGCGAGCGCGCGACCTGGCGCCGCCGCCGCCTCCGCGCTAGTGGCCCGGACCCGCGGGGCCGCCGCCTCCTCCGGGCTCCCCGGCGCCGCTCGGCTCCCGCGCGGGCGGCAGGTGCAGCGCGGCCGGGCGGCTGGTGAGGGGCGCGCCGAGGCGGCGGGTGGATGAGAGGTGGCCCCGATCTCCGCGCAGGGTAAGCGGCGCGCGCGCGCGGACGCCCACTCGCCGGCCACGCAGACCCGTTCGGGGGCTGGCCGGCCCGAAACCCGGCAGTGCCCTCCCAGCGCCCGCAGCCAGCGGCCCTCCGAGCCTGGACCCGCGCGGACGCGCCCCGCATACACGCCCCCGGGTCCCGCGCGGCCTGGGCGCGCGTCACGGCCACCCCCCTCCCGCGCGCGCGGGCCCCGGCGTCTCCGGGTCCGCGTCATGCCCGGCCGGCCGGGGAGAGGAGGACGTCCCGTGGGCGCGGAGCCTGAGATGGGAGGTTGGTCGGTGGGGCGCAGGCCGCCGGGTCCAGGCTGGGGCGCGGTGAATGTCGTCTTAGGAGCTCACTCCTGGGGGACACAGGAGAGGTGGAGGGCGACCCCGGCCCCTATGCCCCTGGAGATGACCCCACCAAAAAGTTGCCCTCCCCGCACCCCTCGATTTGCCCCGTCTCCTTTCCCTTTGTCCCGGGCTTTTAGCTGGTGGGGCTTTGCTGGGGCCAGCCTCGCTGGGAGGTGAGGCGTAGAGCAGCAGTCCCCAACCTGAGGCGCCCCCTGACCCGGGCAGGCCCTGCACCCCTGGGCAGGCTTACCACCAGGTGGGCTGGGGCACCTGTCCGTGCCCCGGCCTGGGCCCTGGACCTGAGGGAAGCTGAGCCCACCCTGGAGGTGTTGCCAGCCCTACATTTCCGGAGGCGGGGAGGATTTGGTTTGGGCACACCTTTTGCAGCGCCGGGTTCCTTTCTCGCCTTCCTAGTTCTGTTTATCACTCCCCCCACAAAAATGGAGGTGCCTGGGCCCCAGCCCCCATCGCAGCCCGGCCTTGGGACTTGTCTCAGGCCTGGGCCTGGCAGGATGAGCTGGGCTGTGCAGCGGTTGAGAGAGAAGTTTGGGGTCTTGTCTGCATGGCATCTGCTCGGTGACCTTGGGCAGGAAGGCCTTGAGCCCTCCCTTGCCTCAGTTTCCCCAGCAGTAAGCGGGGAGGGGGCTGACGAGAGCATTAGATGGTGCAGCCCCCACCCCACTTCCAGACTGGACACACCCAGGGCAGAGATCCCAACACCAGGAGAGGCCGCGGTGCCCTTCCCTTCTGGGCGGCTGTTGTGGCCCTGACTCTGCCGTGTGTCCCCGGCCCATCGGGGACACACGGTTCGGCTGGGTGAGTGTGTTCCAGGGGTTTGCTCTTGTCCCCTGCTAGGATGAAACAGTCTCACAACAGGTAGCTGGGACCCTTGGGATCAGGGACCTCGGTAAACCTGCCACTCCTTTCTACCGCCGCCCCTCTGAAGACTCCCTGCCTGGTCCAGGTCGGGGGCCTGGCCTTCCTGACCTTCCCTCTGCCTCGGCCTTGATGTCGCTGCTTCTGCAGCACTGTGCCCGTGGGCAGGGGTCTTGACCCGCAGTCTGGACATTGCTGGACTCATGGGGACAGGGTTTGCCAGCTTGGTCCTGGGGCCTGGGGAGGTGGGTTCTCCCCCCGACCCCCCGCCACTGCCCTGGGCGTCTACGTGGGTGCCTCCCCTCCTCTGCCCTTCTCTCCGCTGGGCTGCCGTGGCTGATGGGCTGTGGGGTGTGGCCTGGGGATGGGCAGGGCCTGTCCCTGTGCAGTCTGCCCTCCCACGCTCCGGAGAGGCATTTCCTGGAAGCCACACAGGGAAGTCTCCGAGTGTGTCCTGCGTGATCCTGGCCACCCTGAGCCTGCATCTCCCACCAAGGCAGGCAGGGGCCCTTCGTGAGAGGAGAACCTGGTGGTCCCTCCAAGCCATTGGCCTGTGAGGCGCTCCTGTCATCTCTTCAGCCAGAGCGGGCATCAGGAAGCCGATGGTCGGCAGCTCCGTGTGACCCCTGCTTCCCCTGCCCTCCTGGGCCTCACCCTCGCCAGTCAGAGACGAGGAGCCCTGGGCCGGCTTTTCCTGAATCACCGTTTCTTGCTGTCTGATGGAACAGAGTAATGGCTCGGGCACGATGAACACAAAGCATTATTAGGTTCTAGTGAGAGTGATGTCGCCAGGGGAGGTTGTAAGCCCGAAGCGCACTTTCTCTTTGTATCCGCATATCTGAGCAATGTTACAGGTGAGGGATCCCAGTGCCAGGCCCAGCGCCCGTCTGGTGAGTCAGTGTCATCGGAGAAGCGCAGGGCTCCCCTCGATGTTTCAGGGTCTGACCCATGTGGGTGGTTCTGAGCACCTGCAGACGGGTGGACGGGGCCACCTGTCTGTCTCCGGTCATCTCGTGGGCGGCAGGGGGCCCCTTCCAGCTCCCCATGCGTCTTGGTTTGGGAGTTCCCTCTTGAAGCCGACTGCACCCAAGCTTTGCGTGGGAGTGGGGTTCCCGTTGTGGAGCGGTGTGCCTCCAGCCAGGCCCTCGTTTCTGGGGGCTGCACCCTCTCGGGGACCTGGGCTGATCTCCATTCTCGCAGGGCTTCTGGCGCTTGAGCCCCTGTGTGTGTCCGGATGGCTGGCTTCTGTGGCGTTGGTGCACTGGGGCCTCCCTGAGCGTCTAGGGGGCTCTGGTCCGCAGAGGGCATGTGCCCGCTGGAAAGGAAGACCCTGTGGGGGTTGAGTGACCGGCCTGCCCCCTGTCCTGTGAGGTGGGCGGGGGCTCCTCACCTGCCGTCCGCAGGAAGGAGACCGTCTGCTCCCCAGCGGGGCTGCGGACAGCCTTAGGTCGTGTAGCAGAGCCTTCCTGTTTTTAAATAATTTAAAAATGAATGGGGGTGGGGTGGGTAATGAGACCTGGGCTGTGAAGGTGCTGACAGGAGGAATACAGACGCTCTGGCCCGGGGCGAGCAGCTTCTGTTTATGAGCCCAGACCTGCCGTGTGGGCACTCAGGTGGTGCTCCGAAGGCCTTTGGTCGGGGACTCGAAAACCGCTTGGGGCCTTGGGCAGCACAGAGGGTCGAGGTCTGAGTTTTCCTCGGCTTTTGGGTGGTATGGCAGTGGCGGCTCTCCTTGGGTCTTTGTCCTGGGCAGAATCCAGAAAATGCCCTCGTACCGGGGGTGACAGTTCAGGTGCTGGCTGTGGAGCAAGGAGGAGGCCCAGGTCCGTGACGGGGATGCTCACTTCGTGACTAGGGTGGTGAAGGCCCAGCCAGCCCAGCGGAGGGGTGGCCTGGCCGTCTGCTCGGAGCTGGCCGCTGTCGGAGAAGGGCGATTGGTTCACTTGAGAACTTAAAGGCAGGCCGTCCGACTTCTTTTACAGACAGAGATGGAGCAAGAAAGTGAGGGTTTCCCTAATTAGAGAAAACCGTGTTCTCCGCGCCTCCAGCGTCGGCGCGTGGACTGAATCAAGGGGCCGGGCAGCGGCTTGGGACTGTAATTCACCACTAATGACAGTCGCCGTCTCGGGGCTCTCGTTAAGACTGTTTGGCCTTTGAGTTATAATCAGGGTTGTGACTGTGTTTAAGCCCTGTGATTAAAGTCCCCAGTGGTTACACCGGCAGACAAGAAGTACTGGTCTGTCAAAAAAAAAAGAAAACAATGGTAATAGAAACCGCTCAGTTCAGCGTCAGACGACGTGCACGGCGCCCACGGCCGGCGTGGTGCTCACAGCCTAGCTGTCACCCTTCCCGCGGATGCAGAAACTGGAGAGGTGGGCGGCTGGTCTCAGCCCCCAGTGACCTAGGCGGCTCAGCCAGGATGGGAACTCGGGTGTTTGGCTGCAGAGGCAGTGCTCTTGTTGATCAGGGGAATTTCTGGGGGTTTGTGAAAGAAACACAAGGAGTAAGTTTACGGTCATGATGAGAAGTCTCTCTGCCGTCACAGGTGTGCTGATGGCAAGAGCATCCCTTAGCCCAGGCCTGATCGTGTCGCCTGCACTTCACATGATTGCTTTTCATCATAGCTGGAGCTCGGGGCTGTTATTAGCTCCCCTTACAGATGAGGCAGCCTGGGCACAGGGAGGTTAAGTAACTTCCCTGAGGCCACACGCTGGTGAGTGGCAGAGTTGGGTGTTTGTTCTAAGCTGAGTGCCGTACGCAGGGCGGGGTCAAGTGGAAAATGCCCAGTCTGTCGCTGTGTGCTCTTGGGCAAGACGCTTAGCCTCTCTGGGCCTCGGGAACCAAAGGTCTAGGTGTGGAAAGTAGAAACCGGAGGCCCGAAAACGCCCTGGCCCGAGCTGGCGCATCTGCGCTGCCTCCCCCAGGAAGGCCCTGGGTGGGGGCCCCAGCCACTGCCCATCCCCCAGGAGGAGAGTCGTGGTTAAGGAGCGCAGCGCAGCGCACCCCCTCCCCAGCACTGGCTGGTTTGGGTGGAGTGGCCCTGGTTGTCCCCTGGGAGGTCAGACCACACCCCAGGAGTGACACCTGACTTCCGTCCTGGGCGGCTCCCTCTGTGACTCGAGGAGGCCTTCAGAGAGCCTGGCTCTGTCCCTGGGGAATGGATTTTGTTGGGGGAGGCATGCCTACCCAGAACCCCCGGTGCTGCCAGACCCAGTTTGGGAAAACCAAGTGTGCCCGCGCCATGAGGGCTGGCGGTCTGGGGGCCCCCAGGGAAACACTCGCCCTTCTGTGATCAGGTCCCCCCCGCCTTGGTGGGACATGCCGCTGCCTCCAGCCCTTCCCTCTGGGTGGGGTGTGGGCGGGGTACGTGGACAAGGAGGCAGGAGGCCCCCCTACCCCCCAGCATGGAGTAGGGGGTGGGCACAGCTGAGCCCAGCCCTGGGTCCGAGAGGCCCAGCCTCCCTCTCCAGCCCTCCCCTCTCCACCTCGGTCGGTGGGTGCTGCGTGCAGGGCTGTTGGCACGGCAGACCCGTGTGTTGGGCACGTCTCTGCTCCACCCCGCCTTGCTGGGGAGGCCTTCCCTGGGCACCCTGACCGCAGAGCCCGTCTCAGTTGCTGCCCCCTCCCCGGCCAGTCATCGTGCTCCTCCCAGGAGGCAGGGGCTGGCGCTTTCCTGTCTGTCCTGGTCTCAACAGCCAGGGTAGGAATGAGTGCAGGCACTCCTTGCAATGAGCCGAGGCCATGGCCTTGCCCTGCCCTCAGGGGGCCCCCTCTGCAGCCTGGCCTCCAGGGGCCAGCAGCTTTGGGTCCTGGGGTACTGGCTGTGGGGAGCCCACCTGCGGCTGAGCTAAGCTGGGGGCCTGGCGGTGGGGAGGGGCCGGGCTCCCCGAGGGCAGCGGGCAGGCCTGGACGGTGAGAGGGTACCTTGACCCAGGTCCAGTTCGCATGCCATGATATCCACCCATCCCGAGTGCAGTTCACCAACTTCCAGCGGATCCACAGAATTGTGCGAGCGTCACCACAGTCTAATTTTAGAACGTTTTCATCACCCCCTTTAGCAATCACTCATTCCCTCTTTCTCTCCAGCCTCTGACAACCGCTAATCTGCTTTCTGTCTCCACGGATTTGCCTGTCCGGGACCTTTCATATCTGGAATCATAACGCTCCGGGGCCGTTGGACTCTGCTTTCCGTCACTTAGCGGGGTGCGTTTTCATCTGTGCGGCAGCGTGCAGTGGCAGAACTGCGCTGGGCGCCTCTTCTGAAGTGCGGCCTCTCTTCCCAACCCCAGGTGGCCCTGAACCACCTTTTCTCATGAGTCTGGGGTGGCTTTCCTTGCCTCACCAGGCACCTGGGGTCAGGTCAGAGTTGGTGGCTGTCTGAGAACTCCATGCTGGCACCGTGAGCCAATTCACGTGACTCATTTTCAGTGGCCTTCGACACAGCTCTCCTGTGAGCTGCACGCAGGTCACCGCCTCCAGGAAGCCTTCCTGGCCTTCCCTCGCCCCCGCATTTAGGGCCCTTGTGCCTGTTGTCCTGTGTGTGGCCCTCTCTCTACCCGCCTGCCTTCTGAGCTCCTGGGGGGCAGGGGTCCCCGTTTTCATCCCTTCCCTGGCTGGCCTCATTGGAGACAGGGTCTGGGGGTGAAGGGTTGCAGATGGTGGGGGCGTGGCGTGTTTGTGAAGCCGTGGGTCCCACGGGCTCTCTCTCTGGCTGCCCCGCCGTTTCTCTCTCTTGATTATCTCTGTTAGTGTGTGATCACTTGACTTTGCAACTCTGCCGTCTGTGTCCTCCAGAGCGGCTCAAGGGCAGGCCCAGGTCTGGCTGTGGGTGTCCTGGGTGTGATGGCAGAAGTGCTGAGTGAGTCTGCCCTGCCGCCCCGCCCGCCCTGCCTCTGCCCCGCCCGCCCCGCCCCACACTGAGCTGGGTATTTGGTTTTCTTTTCTTTTTTTAAAATAATCAACCGTGTTTGTTAGCACAGTTTTAGATTTATAGAAACATTACAGAGATCACACAGAGGGCGCCCCGGTGCCTGTCCCTTCCCACAGTCTCTCTCATTACTACCATCTTATACCTTAGCGTGGACCCACAGCCTCTCTTATTACTACCATCTTATACCTTAGCGTGGAATGGCGTTACCGTTAATGAAAGGACCAGCGTGGACACGTCGTTAACTGGTCTGTCGTTTGTTCAGATTTCCTTAGTTTTCACCCGATGTCCTTTTTTCTTATCCCAGGACCCCACCCGAGACACGTGTCACATTTAGTCTTCACGTCTCTTTCCGATTCTCTGGACGGGGACAGTTTCTTGGACTTCTCTTGTGTTTGATGGCTTGACAGTCGAGGAATTTTTTTTAAATGTGTTTATTCCCGGCTGCCGTGCACGGGCTTTTGCTAATCGCGCCAAGAGGGGCCGCTCTGTAGTGCAGGTGCTGGCTTCTCAGCACCGTGGCTTCTCCTGTTGCAGAGCAGGGGCTCTTCGTGGCTCAGCAGCACGTGGGCTCCTCCCAGGCCAGGGAGGGAACCGAGTCCCCTGCGTTAGCAGGCGGATTCTTAACCACTGGGCCAGCAGGGCACTGCAGCCTTGAGGGATATTATGTTCACTGCAGATCCGTCTCCCCTGGAGTTTGGGCGGCTGTCGGAATTGGATGTTTTCCTCCGGGTTAGACGGGGGTCGTGGGTTTTGGAAGGAAGAGCAGAGAGGTGAGGGGCCCTCACCCCACCCCATCAGGGCGCGTGCCGTCAACGTGACTGGTCCCTGTGATGCTGGCCGCGGTCGCCCAGGTGATGTAGACGGACCCTTTCCCCTCTGTCAGTGCCGTCCTTCTCGGAAGGAAGGTTTGAGGACAGGGTGTCTGTGAGTGATTTGGAACCTTTTGAACGGGGACTTGTCTCTTCTCCCTCGTTTATTCGTTTGTTCGGTCGTTTCTAACGTCAGTGTGGAATCACATGTACTTATTTTATGCCTTGAGTTCCAGTGCGGTTCCACTTTACTTCTTGCGTGGGGCCGCTGGGAACTCTTCCAGGAGGCTCCTGGGTTTTGTTGACGAGCCCCCGTCAACGTGGGGCGATTTGGGCAGCTCCTTCCTTCCTCCCGGCCCGACGGGTGCTCCCAGCCCTGGAATCGGCCAGTTCTCCTCTCACTGGAGGACGGTTTCGGAAACCAAGATCCGGGCCCGGCCCGAGCTCGGCTGCCAGGGTGTCGCTGCCCTGGGCCCACTCAGCTGGCGGAGCAGGGCGCAGACAGTGTGGGCATGCGCACACCTGCAGCCGCTCCTGTGTGTGGCCGCCCGCGTCTGCGCTCAGTGAGACGTGAGCTCCTTCCAGTGATCCAGGCTGCAGTCGCCCCTCGCTGATGAGTCAGTTTCGTTCCAGCAGCAGGAGACCCGGCCCCCTCGTTCGCCATCCTTTGACGTAACCCCTCAGTTCCAGCATATCTGCAGAGCCGGGTCAGCCTTGTCCCGGGCCCTGGGGAGTGGCTTCAAGGGCTGGAGTGCTGTGTGCATGCAGCTCCCGCTCGTCCCGGTCCTTGCTGTTCGGCACGGAACACTTGCCGCGCAGTGCACGGGCCCTGCAGAGGCTAGGGGGCTGCAGCCTTCCACAGGAGGTCTGCAGGAAGAGAGAAAGGGAACTGGGGGGCTCCCTGCCGTGCCCGGTCACCCCCCCGCCCCAGCCTGTGGGGACAGGCACAGTCGTGGCATCCCTTTGAAATGTGAACGTGGAGCCAGCTTTGAACACAGCCTGGAGGCCCGGCCTCGTCTGCATGAGGAGAAGGGCTGCCGGCCGAACCCCTTGGAGCTTGACTCAGACGCTGGCGGGCCTGGGCACTCACAGCGGAGCAGGGCCGGGGCTCGGAGGCCGGGTCCCTTTCTGGGAAGGAGAGGACTGGGGGAGTTCCGCTCAGGCTTTCTCGGGCCTCAGGCCGGCTTCGGCAGGGCTCCGGCAGGGCTCCGTCTACCCGTGTGTTGGCCTGGGGGCCGGGTGGGGTGGCTGGAGGCTGCTGAGCAGACCCCGGGCAGGTGGGGCAGTGAGCAGTGGCTGGGTGCCCGCCTTTTTAGGGCTGAGCTGGTGGGCAGGGGGCAGGCACCCTGGTCCCGGCCGGGGGTTTGCTGGCTTAGCCCTTCAGAGCAAAGGGGCCTGCCCACCTGGGCAGGCTCGGAAGAAGCCTAGAGCCGCGGGTGTCCCTCTTAATAACATGGTGGGGACCGTGGACAGGACCCCGGCTGGCCTCTGTGCGTGGTTCAGCGTCTCGGTTCCCATGCACCACGTGTTGTAGGCCAGGCTGGGTGTGGACAGTGCTGTCTACACGCGTGGGGAGGCCCTGCTCACGCAGTGCCGTCTATACCTGTAGGTCACCATGTCACCCTTCCTGGGAGAGGCGGGAGCTGGCCTGGGTCAGTCTACCCAAGGTCAGCCCCTCTCCAAAGTTACTGGAGACCCCGCTAGCATGTGGTTACCCCTCTGGCAGGCCTGGGTTCTGGGCCACACTGGGGGCGGGCCTGTGGGACACATGGCTGGCACATGGCCGTCTGTCCCTTCCCCGCCCCCTCAGCTGAGCACCCTGAAGGCGCTTGTCCCCCTACTGTGGGGCTGGGCCCTCACCAAGATGCTGCCACACGTCCCCTGGTCCTGCGAGGGGGCATTGAGGAGGTGGGGAGAGCTGGCCAGGGGCTCAGCGGGCCGGGGCTGCCCTGGGTGCGGGAGCTGCCCGGGAGTGAGCCCCCTGCCCTGTTGGAGGCCACCTGCTGCAGTCCTGTTGGCCGGCTCTCCCTGCTCACTGCCCCCCTCCCCTGCTGGGTGCCCCCACCCAGCTCCTTGCCATGCCGCCCCCATCCCATCTGCTTCCTGGTTCATGTGTGAGGGTCTGCAGGGTCCCCCATGACAGCCACAGGCAGCCGCCAGGGGATACTCAGCTGGACACATGTTTCCCCGTCTCCGACTGCGGAGCTTCGGGCTGACTGCAGTCATCTGTGGGGTCACAGCTACCCCGGGATGGGGTCTGTGTGGTGGGTGCTGTGCCACACCCCTGGGTGGAGCCTGGTCTGAGCAGTGATGGCTGAGGTGGGGGGGGGGGCATGCCCGGAGGGCTCCTGGGGTGGCAGAGGCCAGGAGATGGGTGTCAGCGGTGGCCTTGGGCAGGAGCTTGGCATTTAGAACTCTGATGCAACTTGAGTCATTGAGAAAACACACCAACCTCCGGTATCAACGGAATCTCTCTCTTAGAAGAACTGGGTTCGGACGCTCAGGCTGCTGATAGCTGTGCCTTGAGAGGGTGTGAGTCATCTCGCAGGTGCGGGGTCCCAGGGGTGGAGCCCTGGGGGGGTACGGGCCGGGGGTGGGCCAGGTGGGGGCTGCCGCCCCCATCTCTGCAGGCTGAGCCTTGCGATGTCCCCCTCCCCGATCCCCTGGCCGTGCCCCTGGGGTCCTATGCTGGCCTCGGCATCCAGGGGTTGGTGTCTGCAGCCCTTCTCCTAGTCCATCCAGAGAGGAAGGTCGGGGGGAGACTGCCTGGATGGGCGGTCCCCCTGAGGGCGTGTGCCTGGTGCTGCCTGCGGTGGGGGGTGTTCCCCCGCGGCATGCCCCCAGGTCCTGCCCCTCCCCATCCATCCTGTTAGGTGAGTACCTTCTGGATCAGGGGAAAAGCGTCTTGTTTCACAACCACTGTTGGAGGCAGCTGGGACATGCGTGGCCACGTCAGCATCCGAGAGTCGGGGAGGGCTGGAGGGGGCAGGTGGCGGCAGGGACCCGTGGGTGCTGGAGCGGGAGCGGGGGTTTAGAGGACTGAGGTTCACCCTGCTCTCAGCAGACGTGTGGCTTCACTGCCGCCAAGCAGCTTTGGGGGAGAGGAAGTGAAACCTGAGTCAACAGGCAGCGAGCTCTGGGCCCAAGGTGGGGTCACGGGTGGAGCTGCTGGCAGGATGGCCCAGGAGGGCGGGTCAGGCCGCGGGGACCACCCCGTGCCTACTGCTCCTTCCGTGGCAGCCTTCGTCCCGGGGGAACGGTGACCAGTGCTGGTCTGGGGGGCGAGGTGCTGGGCTCGGCCCGAGTATCGCCTGTGAAGCTGGACATCTAAGACTGTGACTCCGGGGCGGGCAGGGCCTGGCACGCGTGTCTGCCCCAGTAACCCTCATGGGCTTCTTCCAGCCCCGGGCACCTGCCTGCAGGTGGGAAGGACAGAGCGCGCACGGCCAGGAGCCCACGTGACCGCCCACATCCCCGCCTCTGCCTGGCAGGCGAGGAGCAGAGGCCTCTGGGAAGGCCCCCTGGCAGCGCCTGGAAGGGGGGTCAGGCCTCCAGGGTGCCAGGGTCCATCCACGTTGGCGAGAAACCGGCCCGCTGGAGGCGGGAGGAGACATGGCTGCTCGCCAGCCATGGAGAAGCCTCCACGTGATGGTCTGCATCAGGCAGCCGCCTCTGCCGTGGGGGAACCGGCTGTCTTCAGAGGAGCCTGGGGATGTTGGGGAACCCTCCTCACCAGCCCAGAGGGATGGGGTGGGGCCCAGGCTGGCCAGAGGGCAGCAGGCAGACTACCTGAGGGTGCCCTGGGCAAGGACCCCCCTTGGTGGGGCCAGGGGGTGTGTGTGGATGGCTGCCCCCCACTACAGCCACCCTGGAAGGGGCCACCTTGTCTCTGCTTGGCAGGTGAGTGAGTGGGGGTCAGAGGGCTCCTGATGAGGGGATGGCCCACACAGTTGGGAAAGCCTCTTCCTCTTGGTTATCTGATTCAGGACTGAACGCTGCTGTGTCAGATAGTGGATTGTGTGGGTTTGGGCCCACGTTTACCAGATCTAAATAGGGCCAGGCTGAGGTCCCTGGGTAGACCCCCAGGAGGTCCGAGTCCTACCCGCCTCCTGCCCGTGGCGTTGATGGGACACTAACCGTGGGCCCTGGTGGGCCCGGCGCTTGGCCGAGGGCATCAGGGTGTGCTGGGGGGGGCCCAGCTGGCGCTCGTCCCCCCAGACTCCCCACCTCACTGACTTGAGTTGACCGTCATTCTCCTTTTAAGTTACACAAGTGTGTATCTTTGATAATTAGCCCCTTAACTTCGTGATTAGAAATACGGAGTAGGGCTTTCCCTGGTGGTTCAGCGGTTAAGACTTGGCTTCCAGTGCGCAGGGAGTGGGTTCAATCCCTGCTCGGGGAGCTGGGATCCCACATGCCTCAGGTGGCCGAGAAACTGAAACATAAAAAACAGAGACAATACTGTAACAAACTGAATAAAGACTTTAAAAATGGTTCATGTCAGGAAAAAAAAAAGAAAAAAAAAGGAAAAAAGCACTACCACTGAAGTGAGTTGCTGGCACTGAGTCCTTGCAGTGAGGACGCCGTGCCCAGGCCTCACGCTGACTCGGCCGCTCAGGGCGGGCCCGGCCGGGTTGGGTTTCGTGCCTGCCCGTGTCATGTTCGGCTGGGAGCAGACTGGGGCGGGGGGGCCTGCCGCCTTCTCCACCAGCGGGTTTCCGTCCTGAGAGTCTCTGCATTCCTTGCACGTGTGCCGAGTCATTTCTGTCATGTCTGACTCTTTGTGACCCCGTGGACCGTGCCCGCCAGGCTCCTCTGTCCATGGGACTCCCCAGACAAGAATACTGGAGTGAGTTGCCATGCACTTTTCCAGGGGATCTTCCTGACCCAGGGATTAAACCCACATCTCTTAGGTCTCCTGCGTTGGCAGGTGGGTTCTTTACCACCAGCGCCACCTGGAAGCCCTAGGCTTACATTTCTCAGACCAGCCCTCCCACTGGCTTTTACAAACTGTCAGTCTGGTCCTCAGCCAGCCCAGGACGTGGCTGGCACCATGGGAGGGTACTGCAGGCCCCTGCCTGTCACTGGGTCTGCACACACAGGCTGACCCTGCTGTGCTGAGTTTAAAACTCCTGGCAATAGAAAGAGCCGATGGTGACCTATTTATAAAGTATTTCAGAATCACTTGCATGAATGTTTTGTCCTAAATTCTGTGTAATTAGAAGATATGAACCCTACTCTGGGATTATTTTTGTGCACCAACATAACCTAAATTAGAATTCTCTCCATGTCAGTTTTTTAAAAAAAAATCATTGCAACACAAACATAAAGAATCGATTTTGTCTTCACTGTTTTCAGATGGTTACAAATACTGTTCCTGCCTGAGTAACATGGAGACCTTGTTGCCTGGTTTGTAGACCCTCGTCTTTACCCAGGGACTTCCTTGGTGGCTCAGAAGGTGAAGAATCTGCCTGCATTGCTGGAGAGTTGGGTTCGATCCTTGGGTCAGTAAGATCCCCTGGAGAAGGAAATGGCAACTTACTCCAGTATTCTTGCCTGGGAAATCCCTTAGGCAGAGGAGCCTGGTGGGCTACAGTCCATGCGGTTGCAAAGAGTCAGACACGACCAAGCAACAAACACACACACGTCAGCCAGCGCAGAGGTCAGTCTTTTGGAGATGTTTAAAAAGTCCTCATGGATTCTGACTTGAGGCTGAATTCTGACGAGCTGTGGCTGGATTTCCACCTGCCAACTCTTTTTTCTCTCTAAACACAGCTTTAGCTAGAAGTTTCCCTGCAGGAGAGCCTGCTTGTGAGCATCCTTAACGCGAGGCCTTCAGACGGATGCAGTAGAGGATCCAGTGGCTCTGGTCCGTCCAGCAGATGGTCCGGGGGCCTCTCAGCTGCTTGGCCGCCGGACTCGGGGGGCAGGTGGCAGGATGCACTGCCCTCTGAGACCGAGTTTCTGGAGCAGAGTGTATGGGCTTCAAGGGGACTTTGCAGGGGAGACTTGTGGGCCAGATCTTCTTTTTTTCCTGTCTTGGGACCGCAGGTGCTTTGAATCGGGGATGTCACAGCCCTTGGGTCATGGTGTGCAGCCGTCTCTGGTCACGCAGGACCTCTGGTCTGTTTACTTCGTAGCTTTTAATATAACAGGCACCCTCGAGCTCACCACCAGATGCTGGGGCCTTCCGGACTCCCCCCCCGTCGCTGAGCCTCAGACCTCAGCTGTGTGCCCTCAGCTCCCTTGTTTCCGGGGGCCGACACCCACCCTATGTGCACCCCCTGGCCTGCGCCACACAAGCGGTCACCAGGGGAGCAGCTCTTCTGGCTCACCGCCCCCCGGGTCATCGAGGGTTCCCTGTGTGAATGCAGAGAACCCCCGGCCTGCAGCACCACCCGGTACTGCCCGCCTGGCGCGGATGACGGGTGATGGGCCCTTTGCCCACGGCCAGAAGCCAAGCCGGGTCTCCCGGGTCTCTGGTGTGAGATGCTCCCGCTACCCTGTTTGTGGGCTTGTCTGGGAAAGGGGCAGCCAGGCTGGGGCCTCGCGGTGGGGAAGGATGGGCCGGCCTCCTGGTGAGGGGCCCGGCCACCCCCAGCCCTTCACGCTGAGCCCAGGTCCCCGGCGTCTGGACTGGAGGGCAGGGCTCTCTGTGGACACGGTCAGGGTCATGCGTGCGCGGGTCCAGCGCTCTGAGAGGGGCTTGGGGGCCGAGTGGCCACAGCGTCCCCCACACCTCCCCGGACAGGCTTCCGGGTGCCCAGCCCAGCTCCCCGTGACGAGACCCAGCCTTGCAGTCTTCCCTCTTCCATCACAGGGATGGGCCAGGGCTGTCAGCCCGCCCAGATGCGTGTGAGGGAGTGACGGGGGTCTGGGCCGCGTCTCCTGCGGGGCCACGGGTCGCCTGCCGCAGCACCTGCGTGATAATTGCAGGCGCCTCACCCCTCTCCTGGGGGTGGTGGGGCTGGGCCTCCCGGAGCTCGGGGCGGGGGGCGGTGCCAGGGTGCTTGGCAGGGCTTTGTAGGTCTTCCTGTCTTCTCCGCTGAGCCAGTTGGTGGGATTCTGTTCCCTTTCGGAGTTGAGAGGCAGGCCCGGAAGGCGGCCTTGTCTTGTCATCTCAGGGCCTTTCCAGCTGTTGCTGAGGTCTCCTGATTGAGCTGCAGGGTGGCCCAGCCGCCTCCCCAGGTGGGACCGGAAACCTGTCCGTCTGGTTAAGCCAGGCGTCCACGCCTGCTCTCCCTGAGTCCTGCCCTCCCTGGGGAATGCGGGACCAGACCTTCCGGCCCCTCGGCCGTGGGCTGGGAGGCTTCTGAAGTGGCTCCAGCCGGCGAGCATGTGCCTTGATGCTTTGGTGTTGGTGGCCTGGCCGGGTGTGGGCGCGGGAGCCCCCTGGGCAGACCAGCCCGGCTGCCCAGGGCCGGCGGGTCCCGGCAGGATCGGGAGCCTGGAGCCCGCAGGCTGCCCGGGACTCTGTTTCCGTGGCATGTCGAGTTTTCCTCGAGAGGCGATCGGAGCCCCTGCGGTGCGTGGGTGAGGACGTGTGGTGAGCTGTGCTGACGCGGGTCTGGGGGAACCCTGAGTGAGCGCCCTCGGGTTTCTGCCGGGTTTCAGTTAGGACGAAAACAAGGGCAGCTGTATTTGCAGGCTACTCTTCTGGGGCCAAGTTTATAGAGAGTGGAGGTTTTTATCCATTTTATCTGCTTTTCTAACTCGTCTTTCAGATGCAGCAGGACGTGGCATGTTCCGATGGGTATGATTTTTTAGCACATTAAGGGTTTGTCAGTGGCCATGTTTTTGCGATCAGGCTTTGAAAATGCTAGTGAGCCATTTAGTTCTCTTCTGCTGTGGTAGGTGGAGTCCGGGAACGTGGTGTCGGGGGGAGGTGGGGCGGGGGTGGTCTCTGTCTTGCTCATTGGTTTTCGTTGCCCGAAGATTCTAGCTGACAAGGTGTGGGGCCCTGTCTGTGCACAGCCTGATGTGAGAGACCCTTTACGTGCCCCTGCTCGGCCTACGATGAAGCGCTGTGACACAGGCCGTGCGGGGTCGGCCGGTTGAGAGGTGGAGTCAGGTCAGGACGCCCTGAGACTAGCGGATCCCCAGCAGATTGGTGGAACCTGGGGGCCAGTCCTGTGTGGTCAGTCCTGCCCTGGAGCTGCCCAGGTGGAGGGGCCTGTGTGTGTGTGAGCGGTCGCATCATCAGACCCCGAGCCGTTACCTTCATAGCTGTGCTTTGGGTTACTGAGAGCTGATGTCTCCTGGTGCTGTAACCTGCGCTTTTCGTGTCTTGGTTCTCTGGACGGAGCTTCAACCGTGTGCACAGTTGAGCTGCCTGAAGCATCGTAGCCATGTGGGCTGGTGGTGTCCGCACGTCTGTCCTCCCGGAGCGAGGACTTGCTCTGCTTTAATCCCCCGTGCAAGAAAGCGACTATCCGAAGGCGCTGCCCACACGGGGCCCTCCGCTCGAGGCCGGGTCAGGAGAACCCCAGGTGCATCTTGCTGCCAGCGATGCGCTCTCCCCGTGGAATTTCCTGTAAAGTGAAGAGTTGCAGTCTCAGCTGCCAGGCTCAGGGACGGCTTGTCATTTACAAGACGATTTGTCCCAGGGTCCTGCAGGCGGAGGAGCCCTTTAGCCACCGAATCGTTCTTTCCAGAGCACCTCTTTTGGAAACGGGCTGTTGCACGCCTCGATTTCTCCAGACGGGCAGCTCCGGGGGTCTGGAGAACCCTGTCTCCAGCTTGTAACTGTGCCCACAGGTGTCGGTTGAGCCCGGCACCCACCTGCCGCTCTCCTGTGGCAGGATGTTAGGTCCCTGTGAGGGTCTCTCCTCAGGGCAGGATGGCTCAACGCCCCCCACCCCCACCTGTGAGGCCACGCTCTCTCCTGGTGCCGAGCCTCCAGCCCACGGCTCCCCACCCCCACCGAGGAGCCTAGGCTGGGGTGTGGTGTGTGTGAGACCCTGGGCCACTCTGCAGGGCACACGGGGGCCGGGGGTGGGCGTGGGGTCCAGGCCAGGCTGGCTGGCCAGGCTGCTTCGCACGTGTGGCCAACTCTCTGCCTCTATCCCCCACCCCCTACCCCTGCATCTTGGGTTATGTCTGTGGACACAGCCCCCTGCTGGTGCCCAGGTTCAGCTGCTCAAAGGCTAGGGCTGGGGTCCTGGGCGCCTCATGCTGGTGGGGGCGCCCTCTGGGTACCGTGTCCAAGCTGTGCCTGCAGCCCTTCCCCGCATCCCCGGGACAGGCCGAGGGGTCTCAGGCTCCAGTCTTGGAACCCCTCTGCTCGTGTGTTAGCGAAGTCACCAGAAAGTCTGCTTGTGTGAGATGTATCTATTGCTCTTTCCTGTGTTAGAAATTAAGCTAGGAAATTTACAAATGCTGATGTATCAAAAACTGCCCCCTGTAATGGAGGAGGCAATGGCAACCCACTCCAGTAGTCTTGCCTGGGAAATCCCACGGACGAAAGAGCCTGGTGGGCTGCAGTCCATGGGGTCGCTAAGAGTTGAACACGACTGAGCGACTTCACTTTCACTTTTCACTTTCATGCATTGGAGAAGGAAATGGCAACCCACTCCAGTGTTCTTGCCTGGAGAATCCCAGGGATGGGGGAGCCTGGGGGTCGCACAGAGTCGGACACGACTGAAGCGACTTAGCAGCAGCAGCAGAGCCCACTGTAAACCCCTTACACATTAACGTAGTGTATTTTTACTTTTTTAAAAAAATCACTAGTTTTCCCAAAATGGGGGAAATTAATGAAGGGGAACCGGTGGTTTTGCCTTGACGAGGTCTGGTCAGTTGCAGACGGCTGGGTTCTCCAGTCCCCACACCCATCACAGCCCCACACCCGTCACACCCCCATGCCCATCACACCCCCACACCCATCACACCCCCACACCCACCGGGAGGACCAGTCTGGGAAGCACAGGGTGTCTCAGGATTGCCACTCAGTAGATCTGACCTCCTGGGTGTCCTGGAAGGGTCTTGGGGACCCCCAGGCTGCTGGACCTCGCTCTGAGCAGCGGGAGAGAGGCCCCTGCTGTGCTGAGTGAGGGCGTTTTTAGCTCTTTCTCCGTTTTGTTTGAACCCTTTCTATTTGTTATTTTAAAACCTTAATTTTGAACCTCGTTGACACGGTCTGGTCCACACACGCACGAAGTCTGTTCAGAAGGGCTGAAGCCCCTGCTGGGTCTCTCTCCCACGTGCCCCCTCCCCCCACATAGTCCCAGGACTCGGGTTGGGGGGACACCCACTCGCAAGGACCCCACTGCAGGCAGGTAGCTGGTGCATGCTGTATGAAACGGCCTCGCTGCACGTCATTTTGCAAGTGTGAGTAGGTGACACTCCTGGAAGCGGAAGTGTGATTTGACTGGATTTTGCAGAATTGCCCTCCGCTCCACCCCCCGCTGGGGGACCCCGCCTCCTCGTGGTCTCACCCACACGCTGCGTCTCTGCCAATCTGTTCAGGAAATGGCTTCCCCGTGTAATCTTAATTTCTGTTTTTCTCTTTGTAAGTGAAGGTTAATCACCATTTCATGTGCTTAAGGACTGTTTGTTTTCTTTTGCTGTGGACTCTGTATATCTCTTGGCTGTTTTCCTCCAGGGCTGTTTTTCAAAGTTAGACAAATTAATCTTTCATAATATGTGTTGCAAATATTTTTGCCTGTGTTAGCATTTATATTTGACTCCTGGTGGAGGCTTTTACCTTGTGGAAATGTGTTTTTAGGGTAATCTGTCTTCTTTTTTATCATGTGTTGTGTTTCTTGCTTGGCAAGACCCTGTCCAGCCCCAGGATCTGAGTACCAACCCCCGACTCCCGGCTCCTTTGCAGCCTTCTTTATTTTACACTCAAGTCTTTGGTCCATTTTGAGTGTTTTGGGGAGGGTGTGAGATGTGGCTCCAGGGTTATCTTTGCATTTGCTGAAGGCTGTGTCTCCTCCGGCCTAGGAGGCCCCTTTGACCCCAGTTCAGTCTGGATCTGTTTCTGCCGATTTGTTTCGTGGCCCCGTCCAGTATTCATGGGCTGTCATCACGCTGTCAACTCCTGACTGTAGCTGTGTGGTCTTTTATTTATTTTTTTAATTATATATCGGCCTGTGTCGGGTCTGATTTGTGGCACGTGGGATTGTAGTTCCCTGACCAGGGATCGAGCCTGGGCCCCCCGCACTGGGAGTGTGGAGTCTTAGCCACTGGACCACGAGGGAAGTCCCTCCATCGTGTTTTACTCCACGGCAAGGCCAGTCTGCCGGTCTCCCTCCTCACTCGTGCTTGTCAGAGTTTTCCCGGCTGTTTGGCTTATTTCTCCTCATGAGCTGTAGACGCGGCTTGTCTTGCTTTCTCTGAAACCTTGTTATTTTTTTCGGGGGACCACATTAGATTTATAGATTATTTTAGAGTTTGGTGTGCCCTCTCTTTTCTCCCTCGCTTTCTCTGTTTGCATAAATATGGCAAAATACACATAATACATATGAATAAAATACGACATAAATATTGGGCGAAATATACATATGACTTAGGGGCTTCCCTGATGGCACAAGTGTACAGAATCTGCCTGCAAAGAGAGAGACACAGGTTTGATCCCTGGGTCAGGAAGATCCCCTGGAGGAGGAAAGGGCAACCCACTCCAGCATCATTGCCTGGGGAATCCCACAGGCCGAGGAGCCTGGTGGGCTGCAGTCCACGGGGCTGCAAAGAGTCGGACACGACTTAGAGACTAAACGATAGCGACCACACGGCTTACTGTTTTAAAGTGCACAGTTCAGGGACTCCCCTGGTGGTCTAGTGGGTCCACGGCAGGGGTGCAGGTTCCACCCCCGGTCAGGGAACTGAGACCTCACATGCTGCACGGCGTTGTCACCAGATAATAATAAAGCGGAGTGTGCAGCTCAGTGGCATTCAGTGCACTCGCGCTGTGCTTCCTGTACAGTTAATCTTTGGAACTTTTTCCTCTTCCCAAACTGAAACTCTGTCCCTGTTTAGCACTCGCTCCGCCTCGCCTGCCGCAGCCCCCGGCCGCCGCCATCCGCTCTCCATCCCGGGGCTCTGCCTCCCCAGAGCTTCGTGTGAGTGGATCGCACGGTCTTTGTCCTCTGTGACCTGCTGGCCTCACCGAGCCTGCGGTCCTCGGGGCCTCTGGCTGCAGTCTGTCTCAGTGCTCCCTTCCTGCTTGAGGCTGAGTGACATTCCCCTGTTGGCAGGGACGGCCCGTGGGCTGAGGACCCTTGGGCTGCTTCTTCGTTCGGGCTGCTCTGAGCTTGGGCGTGCCGGCGTCTGTTTGAGTCCCTGCTTTCAGTTCTTTCCCGTCTATACCCAGGCACGGAATTGGTGGATTGTATGGTGGTCCCGGTTTTAGTGTTTTGAGGAACTGCTGCATGTTTTCCGTGGTCTCCATGGCTGTGGTTTATGCTTCTGGGCGTGCATGCTGAAAATCAGGGTGTTTGCTGAGAACACGGCGAACCCCCAGCCCTGCTGCTGAGTAGGCCGGGCCTCTGGGAGCCTGGCTCCCTGGTCCCACCGGCAGGTCCCGGTGGGCTGGCAGGGCTGGAGAGGGGAGACCCTGGGCTCCATCATCACTCTAGAAGCTGTGACCTCCCCCTCTGAACCTCGCTTTCCCCGTCGCATTAAGAAGGGGAGGCACAGGGACAGTAGCAGCTACGCGGATGACACCACCCTTACGGCAGAAAGAGAAGGACTAAAGAGCCTCTTGATGAAAGTGAAGGAGGAGAGTGAAAAAGTTGGCTTAAAGCTCAACATTCAGAAAACTAAGATCATGGCATCCGGGCCCATCATTTCATGCAAATAGATGGGGAAACAGTGGAAACACTGACAGACTTTATTTTATGGGCTCTAAAATCACTGCAGATGGTGACTGCAGCCATGAAATTAAAGACACTCCTTGGGAAAAAAGTTATGACCAACCTAGACAGCATATAAAAAAGCAGAGACATTACTTTGCCAACAAAGGTCATCTAGTCAAGGCTATGGTTTTCCCAGTAGTCATGTATGGATTTATGAGTTGGACTGTGAAGAAGGCTGAGCGCTGAAGTATTGATGCTTTTGAACTGTGGTGTTGGAGAAGACTCTTGAGAGTCCCTTGGACTGCAAGGAGATCCAACCAGTCCATTCTGAAGGAGATCAGCCCTGGGTGTTCTTTAGAAGGATTGATGCTAAAGCTGAAACTCCAGTACTTTGGCCACCTCATGCGAAGAGTTGACTCATTGGAAAAGACTCTGATGCTGGGAGGGATTGGGGGCAGGAGGAGAAGGGGACGACAGAGGATGAGATGGCTGGATGGCATCACTGAGTCGATGGACGTGAGTCTGAGTGAACTCCGGGGGTTGGTGATGGACAGGGAGGCCTGGCATGCTGTGATTCATGGGATTGCAAAGAGTCAGACACGACTGAGCAACTCAACTGAACTGTTTATTAAGCGCTCAGTCTGCGCCAGGCCTGGAGGCTGTGGGAGGACTGAGTGAGGTGGGACAGGGGAGCGCGCTGTGCCTCTTCTCCAGAAGGTGTCTGGTAGGAAAGGGCGGGCCGTGCCGGGTCTTCCGGCCCTCACCCTTCCACAGGTGTGTCTGCGCCCTGCACAGGTCCACGCCCGGGGCCGGGTCAGGCTGCTCTTTCCCCTGCCCGCACACCGTGACCCCGAATGGACCCAAGCACCTCGTCCACGCCCGCCTGTGCCCGCCGAGTCCTTCTGGCTTGTGACCCCAGGTAACGGGGGCGCTTTGTCTGGGGGCATTCCTCTGCAGCCCCGGCCCCTCCGTGGAGCTGACAGCCTGAGGTGTAGCCTGACCCCTGCAGAGCTGCCTGCTCTGTGTCCCTGTTCCGGCCGCACCTGGTACACAGCAGGTGCTCATTACATGCTCCAGCAGCTCGGTCCTTCTCGTTACCCCTGACGGCCTCTGCCCCAGCCTATGTAAGGTCTTCACTGCCTGCCGATCACTCTCTGTTCCAAGTCTGCTCCGGGTGGGGGGCCATGCCGGGCAGTCCCCTGCACCCGATACGCTCGGGGGGTGCTGAGACCAGCTCGCCCCGTCCTTCTGCGTGGCCCGCCGTACGTCAGCCCAGCTGGGAGACCATGCGTAAGGCTGGATCGCCACCACGCTGGGCGGTTACCTGGGCGGCAAATGTGGAAAGGACCTTTTCTGTGTCGCTGGACGTGGGTTTTACAGCAATGGTGTGAGGTGAGGGCAGCCAGCCAGGCCCCGGTGCCGTCAGGCCCTGCCCAGGGCTGAGCTCCCTTCTTGCCCAGCCCAGCAGGAAATGTGTGTTCCACCTTCCCCGCACCGGGTGGTTTTCACACGCCGAAAGCCCCTTGTGGCGATGTGCCCGGCAGCCCCGCGCTGAGCCTGTCCATGTCCTGGGGCTCGGTCTGCGGGTGAGTCTGGGTGGGCTCTGGGAGGACCTGTGGCCTCGTTTTCAAAGAGGAAGTGGCTGCAGGCCAGGGCTTTGGAGGCGCCGAGGGCCTGTCCCCGGGGACTGTCAGAGGCCTCGTGGCTTTACCTAAAGGGGCCAGGATGTCCCTTAAAATGCACCCACTGATTCTCTGCCAGGCTGCGTGCCGGGCCTGCCCGCTGACGTGGGGCCGGCGTGGGACCCTCGTCCTCGAGCAGAGGCTCTGAGGCCGGGGGCCTTCCTGGGGAGGGCAGCGCATATGCTGCCGGGTGCCGGGGGTCCGGGCAGGGGCGGGGGCGGGGCTGGCTCCCGCCTTCACGGGCACTTTATCACTGTGCTGCTTGTCTCTGCAGAGCAAGGGGCCCTGAGTGTGCACGGGGGCCTACAGTGACGGGCTCTTCAGAGCTGCAGGCTGGCCCCTCTGCTCGGGTGGGATACGTGGCCCGGGGTGGGGGAGAAGACGGTGGCTGTCGACTTCAGGGGGGACCTCCTGGCCCCGGGGACCCTGGGGCCGGTCCAGGCTGCTGGCCCCCCCACGGACAGTGCCTCCCCGACACCCCTTTCCTAAAGGAGGTTTGACGGTGGCGAGGTTCACAGCTGAGTGTATGATTGGCGGGTCCACTGGAAGGGGAACCCTGGTGCTGAGTGAGGGCCTGGTTCCCTGTTAGGCGCCGGTGGGTGATGAGGCCCATTTGAGAGTCCTTGTTCTGCTGGGCACTGATCACCTTGAGACCAGGGGCAGCCAGCCGTGACCCCATCGAGGATTGTGTGCCCGCCACTGCCTGTTTTTGTATATGGTGTCTTACTGCGGATGTCCCTTGTGGCCTCGTGGTTAAGGCTCTGCTTCTTTGCTGCCAGGGGCCTGGGTTCAGTCCCTGGTTGGGGAACTGAGATCCCACAAAAGCCACAGAGAAAGATGGCCTTCTTGGCCCAGAGCCACAGCTGCTTTGCGCTACAAGACAAAGGGAGAGCTTGTGATGGGAGGCTTGTGGCCGCCACGCCCGAGACGCATGCCGCCCGGGTTCCCAGGCCTGCACCTTCCGTCCGGCAGCACTGTGGGCCGCGGAGCCTCTGGAGCAGAGCTGGTTCGCAGACAGCTGCGGGCCGGAGCCCCTCTCTGCTCCCTGGGGCGGGGCTCCGGTGCTGGCAGGAAGTCAGGACAAAACTGGGAGTCCAGACGGCATTTCCTACCAGCTGGAAGGATCTCCTCCAGATGCTGAGGGCAGGGGGAGACTTGGAAGCAGAGTGCTTTCACCAGAAATGAGTGCTTGAGCGCGTTTCCTATTGCTCAGTGTGTTTATACACTGCAGGTTAATACAGACCTAAGCTTCGGGGCCTCCTCTTCGCTCTGTTTGGGTTACACAGCTGTGTGGCTAGTGTGCTGGGCTGCCCGCCCGCTCAGTCTCCTGGGCAGACGGGCCGGGGGCTCTCATACGGCGTGAGGTTGGACACGGGAGTGTCACCCCGTGGCCCCGGGGACCCAAGGGGGCTGGGCAGGTGATGGGCAGGGTGTGAGGGTAGTGTGCCCACCCAGCCTCCCAGCCAGTGGCCCTGCGATTGGGGGTCCCCCCAGAGGCTTGGGTCCGGTGCGTTCTTTTGGGAACCTCACCCATATGGACGCGGTGGCCTTTCCCCATGGGCTGCACAGGGCATGGGATTCTCCAGGCCAGAATACTGGACTGAGAAGCCGTTCCCTTCTCCAGCGGATCTTCCCGACCCAGGGAGAGAACCCAGGTCTCTCGCACTGCGGGTGGATTCTTTACCAGCTGAGCCACCAGGGAAGCCCAAGAACACTGGAGTGGGTAGCCCATCCCTTCTCCAGCGGATCTTCCCGACCCAGGAATCAAACCGGGGTCTCCTGTGTTGCAGGTGGATTCTTTACCAGCTGAGCCACCAGGGAAGCCCCTTGGTCATCTCAGGGACTCTCAGTTTGACCTCTGCCTCTGAGCTGTGCCAGGGAAGCAGGAGGGCGCCTGGGGGCACGGTGCTCCCTGAGCCCTGCTCCTCTGTGGCCACGACCACTCGAGACGACGAAGGGTCAGGGCGGCGTTGTGCTGGAGCTGCTCACGTGGGCCTGCAGAAGGCTGCCTGTGAAGGTGTCAGGAATCCTGTGAGCTGGCCGCCAGTGAGATGAGTGTGTGAACTCAGATAAATTACGTCGGAAGCAGAGGGGTGAGTGCTGGAAGTTGCTCCCTCCCGGATTGTGTGACCGGATTATGGTCCTGAGGCAGTTGGCGTCTCTGGGGTCTGGGAAGTGGGAATCGCCTGGGTGGTTACCGGGCAGCACGGCCCACCACGTGCTCACTGGCTCACAGACGTCCCTTTGGCAGCTTGAAGGACGGCCGCAAGGGAAGCAGTCACAGCGTGGAAACGGGGACGCGCCGCACGGGGACTCGCCTCCCTTTGCGTTGACTGTTTGGACCTGGGAAGGCGACGGGGAGACGCTGGTTCGTGGGTGGAGGCTGAGGCGTGGCATCCGCATCCACGGGAAAGTGAGGAGGCCCCTCCCATTGGAAAGCTACCGCTTGCTTTCGCGAGGATGTCTCGCGCGTCCAGGACCAGCGAGTTGGCTTCTGATGCGTGGCCTCCCTTCCCACCTTGGTTTGTCCTCTTAATGTAGACAAGCATGTCCAGCAATCGACATTCATGCTGGAACCATGCTCGTTGGTTGGTCGCAGTCCCGGTTGACCGGGCCAGGAAGGATTTCAGAAAGAATCAGTGAACCCACCCCGGGCATCGCTTGTTTTTACGGAGTCCCGGTGAAGAGTGTTGAACGTTTTATTACTGCTTGTAAACGTGCAGCACATACCTTAGTCACCGAGATGAGAACGTCTGTGCGTCTGTGCCCAGAGATCCTGGGGGCGGGCGTGTCGCTAGGGCCTGCACGGTCCCAGCTCGCAGAGGAGGGGGTGGTGGCTCACCCTGAACCCCCCCGACCAGCCCTAGTGCTCTTCCCGCCTGGCTCTCCCGGGCCCCTGTGGCCCCAGCGGGGTCACAGAGCCAGCAGGACCCAGGCAGCTTTCCTGTTACAGCACACAACACTTTGCTCCTGGTGTGGGGAGGTCTGGCTCGACTGTGTAGGAGGAAAAGCTGCTGAAGAATTCCACCTCCTCCCGGAGAACCTCCCAGGCTGTTGAAACCTTGGACTTAAGCACCGTTGAGTGTTCCCGGATTTGGGGAGCGCGTGATTCCCTAGCCTCGAGGGCAGAGTCCACGGCCTTGCTGTGAGGTCCCTGTGGCTAGGCGGCTCCGAGCGGGCAGGCCTGGCCCTCCTGGCACCCAGGACCCAGTCGTTGGGGCCCCATTCCCCCGTCACTGAACAGCCAGCCCGTGCCAGCCCTGCTGGGACGGACCTGGTGCCTGTGGCACCTGCCCTCGGGCATGTGTTCTAACCACTGGGGCTAGGGGACAAATCCTAAACCAGGGAGCTAGCCTAGACCAGACGGGCAGGCGGAATTGGGGGTGGGGGGATGTACTTGGAGCAGAAGGAGCCACTATGGGGACGCCCCAGACCGGGAAGTGCTGGGCCCCAAGGTAACCAGTGTGGTGGTCAGAGGACCCCCCAGGGGTCAGCAGGGCTGGAGCCCAGTGTCAGGGAGCAGGCAAAGCCCCAGGAGGAGTCTCAGTGGGTTGCTGCAGACTGTGTGAGGTGTGTGGGCCAGACCCGGCTCGGGGGAGAGGGAGGGAGGAGCACAGCTGTGGGGCCCAGCTTGGACATGGGGGCCTCCGGCTTGAAGACGAGGGGGTCCCTGGCTTGGAGGTGGGGGCCTCTGGCTTAGAGGTGGGGGGCCCTGTCTTAGAGATGACCCCCCAGCTTGGAGGTGGGGGCCCCTAGCTTGGAGGTGAAGGCCCCCCGGCTTGGGGCTTGGAGGTGAAGGCCCCCCCGGCTTGGAGGTGGGGGTCCCCGGCCTGGAGGTGGGGCCCCCCGGCCTGGAGGTGGGGCCCCCCGCCTTGGAGGTGGGGAGCCCCTGGTTTGGAGATGAGGGCCCCCCGGCTTGGAGGTGGGGGCCCCCTGGCTTGGAGGTGGGGGGCCCCGGCTTGGAGGTGGGGGCCCCTGGCTTGGAGGTGGGGAGCCCTGGCTTGGAGGTGGGGAGCCCTGGCTTGGAGGTTGGGGCCCCTGGCTTGGAGGTGGGGGCCCCCGGCCTGGAGATGAAGGCCCCCCAGCTTGGAGGTGGGGGCCCTGGCTTGGAGGTGGGGGCCCCCGGCTTGGAGGTTGGGGCCCCCCGCTTGGAGGTTGGGGCCCCCGGCTTGGAGGTGGGGAGCCCTGGCTTGGAGGTTGGGGCCCCTGGCTTGGAGGTGGGGGCCCCAGGCCTGGAGGTGGGGCCCCCCAGCTTGGAGGTGGGGAGCCCCTGTTTTGGAGGTGGGGGCCCTCCAGCTTGGAGGTGAAGGCCCCCTGGCTTGGAGGTGGGGAGCCCCCGGTTTGGAGGTGGGGGCCCTCCAGCTTGGAGGTGAAGGCCCCCTGGCTTGGAGGTTGGGGCCCCCCGGCTTGGAGGTGGGGGCCCCTGGCTTGGAGGTGGGAGCCCTGGCTTGGGAGTGCTGGGCTCGCTGTAGATGGCCATGGTCACGTGGTCAGGAGCCTCTTCCGGGTTTGACTTGAGCGGCTGGTGTTCAGGTGTCATTGGGAGGAGGTTCACGGAGGCTCCCGCTACTGATGAACGTCCTCACACAGTAGGTCAGCGGCCAGAGTCCAGCCATGGGAGGCTGGTGGGCAGGGAGTCAGCTGAGCATCTGAGTGTTCGGGGCCCTGCCGACGGAGGTGTGCATCTGGGTGAGGGGGTGGCTGCCCTGCCAGCCTCGAGGTTGGGGGAACCCATGGGCCCTCGGTGGGAGCCGGTGTTGAGCTCTGCATGGGCGGGGGGGCGTGGTCACCACACCTCCCGTATCGCGGGCATCCAGACTGCTCAGAGGGTCGCCCAGCATGGGGCCCCCGGGCTGGCTGGAGCTGCTTGCAGGTTGGGGTCCTGGGGACTCGTCTTGCAGGGCTGTGGGCCTCTGGGGCGCCTTCCTGGAGGACGGAGTCCTGGCAGAGGGCCGGCTGGTTGGCTGGGGCTGGCCTCACTCGACATCTGTGACTCCCCTGGAATACAGTTTAGGATAAGGGTTGCTGCATTTGGGGAACAGACGTTGTTTATCCTGGGGTCAGCAGAAGAGCCACCAGGTGACCGGAGGGTGACGCCAGGCCTGGGCCGAGCCTGCTGTCTGAGTGTGGCCCGGGCGGCAAGGAGCATGGCTGGGACCCGGGACACGGCGCACGCGGGGCTGGGAACCGCTTTTTTCTGAGTCTTGGGCTGGTGGGGGAACCAACGTCCTTTGTGGTTTCCAAGTCCAGTGTTCCGCAGACAGTGCGGCCTTTGTGTGTCCAGGAGCCATTCAGCGCGTTTCCAGAGCAGCATGCTTTGTGTCCAGGGGCCAGCACTGGCCTCGCTCCGGCGTCCCGAGGCTCCGCGGCGCAGTGGGCACCGCCCTGAGCGGGGGTGGCGGCCGGGCCCCAGCGCCAGGCACCCCCTTGCCCTGTCTCCCCATGTCTCCCCGTCCCGCCTCTGCGGCTGCAGGGCCTGGCAGGTGTCGCAGCTCTGAGCGTCTGCTTCTGCGTGGAGGTACGAGGGGGGGCCCCTCCGGGAGCCTCAGGGGCTGGGGCGCCACGTCCCGCTCTGAGGGCGGCTGCACCTAGAAGGCCGGCCATGGCTTGTGGGTGCCCAGGGGGGCCCGTCTATGGACGCAGGCTTCCTCCCCGTGGACCCTGGGGAGTGCAGGGTGGGTGTGCGGGGCCGGGGGCTGGTGCATAAAGGGGAGGCTAGGGGGCTGGGGGGGGTGGGACTCATGGCAGCGCCCAGACGGAGGAGCGGGGCAGCTTGTGGAGACGGTGTCGGTGACGCTGGCTTTGTGGGGAACCCTTGCTCTGGGTCGCGCTTCGGGCCTGGCTGGCTCTGGCTCCCGTCCTGCTGGCCGTGGAGCACGGCCGTGCCAGTCTCCTTCCATCGTCATCTCAAAGCTGGAGGACCGAGATGAGATGGTCCTGGGTGGGGTGGGCTACCCCTCAGCCTTGGGGGTGTGGGCGACAGGCAGAGCGCCCCTCTCAGCCGGGACCCGCCTTGGGGGGTGGTCAGGTGTCCTGGCACCTGGTCCAGCGGCTGTGTGAGCCCAGGGGCCTGGAGGCAGGGTGGTGGGGACCCCTGCCCTCCCCAAGGGCGGATGTGAGCAGGTTAGGGTGAGCTGGCGCTGCAAGGGGGGGCCCCGCTGGGTGGGGTGGGGGGCGTGCAGGCTGGGCACCTGTGAGTGGCATCCTGATGGTGGCAGGGCGGACCCTCGGTGCTCTGTCCCCCTCCCGGGGTGGCCTCCTCATTTGCTTGCTGAGTCAGGAGGGAAGGTGGCCCAGCCTGCGGGGCGGGGAGTCCCAGGACTGCTGACGACCGGCGAGGAGGGAGGCTTGGCTGTGGGGACCCCCCTGCCGCCGTCTGCCTGCTCTGGTGCTGGGCGAGGAGGGGTCCCTCTGGGTCTTTTTGAAAATGGAAGAAAGGAGGTTTTACCTGGTGGCGCTTCCCATCCCTGTTTGCTTTTAATTTTCAAGTTAGAAAAGCAACCGGAAAGGGCATGTGGAGAACAGTTTTGCAGCTTCTCAGGAGCTCCACCCAGGGTCCTGTGTCATTTGTGGGGGTGCAGACGCCTGTTGTCCATGACGGTGACCTTGGGCAGCAGCGTTGGTCACCACTCTGAGGCTCCCGGGGACATCCGTGCGCCCCACTTGGCACCCAGCGCTCCCGGCCGGCCGCGGTACAGCGCAAACACGCTCCCTGTGCCGGATCTGTCCGGGACGCGTCTCCAGACGGGGACCCGGTGGTTCCCAGGGCGTTGGAGTCCCTGCTTCCTGTGGCCTCGGCCACATCGCTGGCTCTGTTTCCTTCCTGGTGAAGTTAGAGGTTTCTGCACGACGACTGGGTGACCCCTGTTGCTGAGATTCCTCCTCTGCTTGGCATGGAGGGGGGGATGGTTTGCATGTCTGTGTACCAGGGTCCTCCAGTCTTTACTGATTCGTGCAAGTTGTCTCACAACAGAGATGCGAGTTCACACGTACCCGCTCTGCTCCACGTGTCTCCTGTTTCACTGAGTTTTTTAAACAAACGTCAGTTTACTTCTGTCTGGTTGACTGAGTTTTTTTTATTTTAAACTTTGATATTTTTTTCCCCCCGTTTCTTAATGTAGACCATCACCCCCTCTCTTTAGGAACTTAAGTCTCTCTCTCTCTCTATTTTTTAAGTTTACTTAACCTTTTAGTTCTGGAGTTCACAGCTCCTTCATGGGATAGCTTTCCGGATGACTGGACCCCTGCCCCCATCCTGCCGGATCGGGCCACACGGGCCAGCTCAGGGTTGCAGAGCCCGAGAAGCCCCTGTCCCAGGAGCACCTCCAGCCCTGTCCCCGACGGGCATGGCCTCAGCTGTCCGTGAAGACCAGAGCTGGCCGTGGCTCGTCCTGACCCGGCTCTCACGGGCGCCCACTGCTCGCAGGCTTTGTCATTTCGAGTGATGATGTCGGGGACGGCGGCGGTCCTTGGAGGGTGGGGCAGGCGTGCAGGGCTGCAGCCAGGCACCCTGGGCGGTGCTTTACTGAGGTCTAACGGCTCCAAGCCCACACCGCCCAAAACAGGAAACGCTTCTCCCTGCTGCTGTGGTTCCGCGTGGACTGTTCCCAGTGGGGCGGTTTGGGGTGGATCCCGCCCTGCAGGAAATTGCCGAGCTGTTTATCGGGTCCAGGCTGAGTGTTGACACCCAGCATCATCTCGAGTTCTTGGGATCCTCTGGCCGGATTGGTGCTCACTCCCACCGGTGTTCATTTCTGTTTCAGAGGTGGAATCTGGGGCTCAGAACGGTGGGAAGTGGAGGACTTGAGCCTGGGCGCGTTCAGAGCCCCTGCCCCGTGGGGAACCGGGGCCTCTTGCAGACCTTGGGGGCCAGGGAGCTGTGTGATGGGGGCTGGGGCCGTGGGCTTCAGCGTGAGGTTGCCTGGACGTGCAGAAGGGCTGCCCACACCCCACCCCTGGGCTTTCCTGGGGTTGGGTCAGAGATGTGGGGAGCGGGCACCCCACTGCACAGGCGTCCCTGGTGTGCATGCGCGCTTGACATACACATTTCCTCCGTGTCAGCACACATCGCCCCCCCCCTGCCCAGCGTGATCCCCCACCTGGCCTTTGCTGCCCTCGCTCCAGTCTGGTGGGGCGGGGCGGGGGGGTGGCTTCTGTGACTGCAGCCTGGGGGCTGTGCCAGGAAGACCTCTGGGACCCAGTGAGGCTGAGCTGGTCCTGAGTTGAGTCAGGGCACCCAGGCAGGCTGGAAGGGGTTTTGGGCCGATGGGGCAGCCTGGCTGTGTGCCTGGGAGCGAGGGTCAGGGGTCAGAGGGACTCTGACACCCAGAGCCCCTGCATTCTAGTGGCTGTCCCGGGCGTGCGCGTGGCTGCGCTTCCTGACAGGTTGTGGGAGCTCGGGAGGGTCAGCCCTCTGCCCTTCTTCCCGCAGTGCCCCCTACCCCCGTGGGGTCAGAGGCTCCCCTGCAGCTCCAGGCTGCCTCCTCTTGGTGCTGGGGGTCCCACTGGGGGACAGGGCTCCCTTCTCCCCTGTGGGGTGCAGAGGGCTCAGTGACAGGGGCCCGAGCTCAGTGACCGGCCCAGCTGGGTGGGGGTGACCGAGGCCCCAGGCTCGCGGGCAGGGGGGACGTCTGTGGGTCCCTGAGTAGCGGGCCTGGCTGCTCCCTGAGGGCAGGGCCGGGTGGCAGCCCTGGGCTGGGGCCTGGAGCTGTCTGTAGGGGTGGTGTGGCGGCCGGCGGCCGGCCGGTGGCTGACCGTGTGGCCTTGCCCCCCTTGCCGTCCTGCAGGGACCCCGAGCGTCATGCTAAGGTGAAGCAGAGGGGCTCAGTGCTGAACATGCTAAGGAAGCTGGACAAAATCAGGTTCAGAGGTCACAAGAGAGATGACTTCCTCGATCTAGCCGAGTCTCCGAACGCCTCGGACACCGAATGTGGAGACGAGATTCCCCTGAAGATCCCTCGGACCTCGCCCCGGGACAGCGAGGAGCTCAGGGACCCCGTGAGTACCGAGTGTCCCCCAACCCCGGCCGCACAGCCCAGGTCTCGGGGCCCCTTGTGGGACGCCGGCACTGTCCCCATCCTCAGGTGCCAAGCCCAGCGTGGCCTTGGGTGGGTGGACCATGACCTTCCCGGCCGGTCAGACACAGACGGGGCTGCTCCGCATCTCTCCCCACCACCCCCAACCTCCCTGGTTGGGGCCCATGATCAGATTGAGGGTAGTTTGTCCGGCAGCAGGATTTCTTTTCCTTCCTTGGTTTTTTGGATGATTGGCAAACTTTTCATGCAGAAGTGATGCCGGGGCCCCAGCCTGACCCCCAGGAGTCTGACGCAGAGGGTCGCAGGGCGCTGTCTGAAAGCCGTTGGCCAGCCCGAGAGCAGCACCTTTGGGCACCTGGCCATCCCAGGGTGCGTGTCACCGCCCTGGCACCTGGCCGAGCCCAGGCTGGGCCTCGGGAACCCAGCTGGGGACAGTGGCCCCTGTGGGCTAGCCGTGGATGCCCTTTCCGTGGCTAGCAGATCTCCTCAGTGGGGCTCAGCGGCTCTGGTGTGAGCAGGCCCTGCTGACTTCTGGAAGCTTCTGTTTGGTCAGCGGGCAGGCAACTGGTGGGGCATGTTCCCCCTGTCCCCTCCCGGCCAGGGGTGACAGCTGGCTCCCCGCTGTGGGGACAGCTGCCTGCATCTCCCCATCGTCAGCGAAGGAGCCCGGAGCCCCCCTGCCCCACCAGCTGTGGACAACCCCGCCCCCGTGGACCCCACGGCTGGTGGCCTGGCGGTTCCTCCCTGAGCACCTGGGTAGGCTTTCCTTGCAGGAGTGGCTGTGAGCGCCCGCCTGCCTGGCCCCGTGTATTATTAATGCTTCGTAACAGAACAGGGACGGGCTCGCCTGCTCCTGGCGGCAATGAATAATTCATCAGCACTGCCTCCTAAGAGCCAGCATCCGATCAGGATCAGGCGGGCTGGAGCTGCAGAGCCCGGAGGGCAGTGCCCTGTCTGGGCATGGCCTCTGTTCCCCCGCCCCCGGGTCAGGGATGGGCTGGGGCCTCACTTGCTGTGTCTCCTGGTAGGCTGGCAGCATCTACCGGGTGGGACGCCGTGGGGGTCACAGGCCTGTCCTGGGAAAGGGGCGCCTCCTGTGGGGGTGGGACCAGCCGGCCGGTGAGGACCCAGGGCGGGGCAAGCCCAGGGCTGTGAGTACAAATGACTCTCCAGGCTACCTCCCCAGTCCCAAGGGGCTCCCTCTCTCTTTCTCTCTCTCCCTGGCGGGGACGGGCCAGCATCCCACAGCGGGTCACGCTGTCCTTCTTGTTCCCTCTGCCCCTGGGACCCTGGGTCACTCCCGCGAGCCTCGTGCCCACGTGGCCTGTGCCACCACTGCCGTGCGGGCAGGTCATGTGTCGTCCTGGTGGACGTGACCAGCGCCTCCCGCGGGTGCGCCCCGTGACCTCTGCTGTCCCCTGAGGGCCCTCAGCTCTGAGCTGGCCACAGCCGTGTGATCCCAGCCTCCCTCAGACCCGGGGGCCCTGAAGGGATCTGAAAGCTCCGGGACAAGTTCCAAACGGGCTTAGTTCCAGCTGCTTGGAGACCGACCCGCTTTTCAGCCCTCTGAGGACGCAGGCTCACGCGCTGGGGCCGCTCTGCCCGCCTCGGTGGGGATGTTTCTGATGTGGTGAGCCCGGCATCCAGATCCGTGTAGGGCCACCTTCCCAGGCCGGCCTCTGCCCTCCGCCCTGGGGCCTCCACCTTGTTCACTGAGGCCGGGGATGGGCAGGGGAGGGGCACCGTTGTCTGCGAGGCGAGTGGGCGAGCAGGGCGCGGGGGGGCCCTGCCTCTCACCTGCTGCCTAGCTCTCCTGTGCCCGCCCCTGCCAGGCCCAGGGGTTGGGCAGATGAAGCCAGCCTGGTCCCTGCCATCTGGGAGCTTGTGCTGCGGTAGCCAGAGCAGCTCACAGTCCAGGAGGTCAGGGGCCAGGACAGGGCAGCCCCGGGCCAGAGTCTTAGTGTCCGCTTCTCCCTCCTGGGCTGTGGCCCCAGACGAGACGACGTGTGCGGGAGTCGGTCACGGACCATGTCTGGGCTGGGTGTCCCCTTCCTGCTTTACCCCGTTTTGGGAGGGACCCGGAGTCAGATGGCCCTGTTGCGTGGCAGGGTGCAGTTGTGGGGTGACCAGGGGAGTTTCCAGGACGCCCCGGGCAGGCCTGGCCACACCAATAGATGCGCCCCTCG